>NC_054058.1:75036295-75345515 GCF_017639655.2 Falco naumanni | reverse complement strand
GCTAATCTATAGATTGTCTCTCTCATACACTGCTTGGCAAATAGTAGGATTCTTCATTTAAATTTAGCCGTCTAGGCTCCTGTATATCTACAGGCTGATTTAAGCATTCCAGATTGTAAAGGTGATCCCCTAAAATGGGTATCTAAACCAGCTGTATTTTCTTACTCTTTGGAATTGCTTCTTTCTCCTTACTGTAAAAAGAACAGAGACAAGTAGCTCAAACAAAAAGTAAAGCATTTAGGCATATAATTTACTAAAGTTGGATGAGATAAATCCCATGTCCCAATTAATACTCTTTCGCCTGAGAGAACTTGATCCAGGTTGAGGCACTGAGAGTGCTCTATTCTAAAATGGCCAAAAGCCTCATCCTGAAGAATTGAGAAGGATTCCTGTTGGGTTCTGGGCTGAGAGCAGGTGACAAAAGTCAGAAAGAATAAACACACTGGACAGCACAAATTAACAAGAAGATGGTTACGGATCATGGTTGAAGATCTCCAGCCTGCCAATATACAACTGTCTGAGGGAAATCTGATGGCATATGAAGCCAGGTATGTGGAAGTGAATTAATGAAAAACTCATTCCTACTAACAAAGCTCAACAGATGTATGGTTTATCTTAACAGACACTGAAAAGTAATCTGAAAAATCAGACCAAAAGTACAAAGATCTCTGCAACTATAAATGTCACTTATTGGTCTGATAAAGATGGGTTTATTTTCTTCAGATCCATCTTAGATCTGTTACTATTTCGACCTAGCAGTCCTAGGTGTTATAGCAGTCCTCTGAGTTGCCAGACTGATACCTTTGGCAGTTAATAAGCCATTAAGTTGCTGAGCATCTATAAAAATGTATCAATGTTTTAGATGTCCCAGGAGTCCTATGTTTAATAAAATACTCCCGTTAGAAGTGAAGCATTTAAAATAAGAATGCACTTTCTAGAAGAACTGGAAATAACAAATCTTCTGCCTATGTTGCTTCTTTATAAAAATTAGATTTCTCCCTCTACCAAGAGTTTAAAACCCCCACAATTCAACATTTCTGGTTTTCCTGACTGTTCAAAGACACAAACCACAAATGTGCACACATTTTAGAGGTAGCCAAAGACTCTGTCAGCTCACAGAGAAAATGACTGCAGTAACAGGCTCCGTGGGAGCTACGCTGCCCAACAAAGGCAACACAGCATGTATGTACAGAGCTGCTTTGCTACAATCCCCAAAGTCCTCAATCAGTGTAACTGAACAACAAAACCCTGCTTATGAAACCATGAGAGCCAACACAGGCACTGCTTGTTCTGCTGGCCACACCTACAGGAATTACTTTGTGAGGGGCGAGGAGGGGGGAGGCGGGGGGCTCTTTTACACCGATGCTCATGTAGTTCGTTTTGTAACACAGCACATGCCAGTGCTTGTTTCTTGGGTGCTGCCTAGTCATCGTTCACATAGAATTTGCCTGGGAGAAGCAAATTATAGGTGTACGACGCGAGGAGAAAAGCTGGTAAACATTGATCCAGTTCGAGCTGAAACATATTGCTCTGGAAATTGCTCCTCAGCAATGGTCCGTTATGCGACAGATTTCGAATAACTGCAAAGAATGATCTTTTTAATGATTTCTACAATACACATCAAAGACCAAATCCTGCCTTTGCCTCTTTCACTGTGGAAGTATCCTGGCAACGGAGCCAGTGCTGATGTTTTATGTAAGGATTTCTGGGATTCATCCTTCTCTGCTTAGCTGTGTAGGAGAGGCACTAAGCATCAGAGCACTGCTGAAATATGCAGTGTTGTGCGGAACGGATGAGCAAGGCTCGTACAGCATGTGATGACAATGGCCAGGGAGTAATGCCGAGAGGGGAAAACGAGATCCACTCTCACCCCACCACCCCCTGCCATCCCCCTTGTACGCGGGGATAGATTCTGCCCAGGGATTTGCCCTTACATTAATGTTACGTAGCAACGACATAAACACATGTGGCAAATACATCCCTGATGGGAAGATACTCAATTCGATATATTTTCTAATGCAGTAGGAGGAAAAAAATATTATATATAGAATCTGCAGTATGAAAATCCTTCTACAGTGCTTAGATGATTAGGTAATAGATATTTTGTTTCACATTAACATATGCATTTAGAGAACTTGCAATATTCCATTTTAGCTTCTCATGCATACGATTGTCACTATAGGCTTCTACTTCAATAATTTGTTTCTGAATTTCTAGGTTCACCAAAAAGGATTCACAGGGTTATTTGTCACAGAGGTATAAAAGTCTGAATCCTTTAATTTCCTACCTCAACAACAATGACAAATCATTTCTTTAATGGTATTTCAGAATAAAAATGATTAAGTACTGTAAAATGATGGCTTACTGCAAGGTTGAAGGGGAATCTGATTACCTGCTTGGGAAAAGGCTGGAGTGTTTCCACTCAGGATACCAGTCAGTATCTTAAGCCCCTTTTTTTCTGGAGAACTATGATCCAAGGGGTAAAATAAGAGCTGCCTTTCAGGACTAGATATCTGAAACTTGTATCAACTTTATGCAGGCTCTGGAACATCGCTGAAAAGGGTTCTTCCTGATAGCTTTGCCAGCTAAGTTTCGTTGGCACTGCCACAAATTCTTTTATACGAAAACTTTACTCTTGCACAATATTGCTAAGATTTCATAACAATTTACAAAACTTCAGTTCTTAATGTAGTGAGCAGTCTTGTGAGTATCACTATTTGAGAACAAGGAGACCTGAAACAGAGAGACTAGATTCATTTGACCAAATTACAGTTCTCCAGACTCCCTCTATATTCAGCGGACAGGCAGAGGCACTTGTGACTGATTTCCTAACCTAGAAATCTAAACCAGGTCACATGAACTGTATTCAGAGAGCAGGTATTTTTCTTTTTGGTCTATGGAGAGGGTTCAGAGGGACTAGTTCAGAGACAGGTGTCTTTACAGTAGCTGAGGTGAGATGACTCCCCAAAATGGAGGTTAAAGTGATTTGGTTTAGGCTTCAGAGAAATTCTTTTCTTCAGAGAAGAAAAATTTCCTTCAGAGAAATGATTCAGGATTCCTGGCTGTCAGTCTTGCCAGAACATCCTTACCTGAACGTGCACATTCTCCCTGCAGAAGGAGGTAAGGGAGGACTCTGTGAATAACAGAAAGGCATGGCAAAGTAAGAAGGAATGACAGACCTGGTGTTACTGTCACATCATTTCCATTCACCACAGGCCTTTCTTCCTCTTCTTCCTCTGGTGGCTCGATACCCGTCTTCTCCATATTGCTCACAGACTTATTCCTTTTACGTTTGCCTTCAGCCCCGGGAGTGGCACCTGGGAGGATCTGATCTGTTACATTTAACAGCAATGGAGCCGGTTCTGCTGGAGGCTTCGGAGTGCCGTAATAGTTGTCTGGGAAGAAAAGAAAAGAAATAACACATAAATCTGCAGAAATACATATGCTGCTGCTGCTTCTTTTGTTGGGATTATGTGAGGTAGGATCTGGTTCATCAGCTAATATTAAGATTAGTTCTCAATGTTTCCTGTGAAGTTAAATATTCACCTTTCATGAAATGGTAACTAATTTTCTTGGTGATAGCACCAGTGATCAAATGATGTTCACAAGTATATACCACATGAACACTTCCTGAAATGTAACATTCCTGTCATCCAAATACCTGCAAAATAGGCAGCATACCAGAGCTGTTTTCTTATTTCAAACTGTTACTTAGGATAAATCAGTTTTGCAACATTTATGCCAAAAGACAAGAGATCTGAAGGATCAAAAGGACTGTAAAAGTGCTGGCTCTTCACCATGTTATGTCATTTCCACCCCTCCAAACTCTCACATGCTAAGGAAGTAAATTATCAACCAGTGATTCAGAGATCTGCAGTTTTCACTAATGCTTGCACTATATAATTTTTCATATTTGTCAAAATTTTGCTATTCATGAGCCCCAGATTTGTAATATTTAATGCTAATGTATTTTCAAAGAAAGTTGAAACCTTATGCTTTAGGGCTTAAAATTATCTCAAAGTACTAAGGTGTTCTGAGAAGACTTAAGGTGGCTGACAGATTACCCTCTATTTGTCTCATGAAATTTCTGGCAGCTTCCTCTGAATCATCTACTGCTGTCAGAAGGATTATTAGATTAGATGGACTATGGTCTCATCTTATCTATCAATATCTGTATGTTTGAATTTCTTGCACAGCTGGACTGAAAATTGGCTTATTACTGATGCCTCAAATTTGTCTTCAAATATATGGTTAAAAATAAAATATTAAAACAATTACAATGAAAGAACATTAAAAAATAGCAAGTCCTTTCTAGAAGCAAACACAAAGAGTAGTATAAGACATAAAGATAAAAAAATGCTCTTTATGCATGCCTTTTTTTTTCATGTGCAAATTGCATTGAAGGGCGGTGACCAAAATGCTGCACAAGTAGATCTTCAGCAGTTAGTATGGGAAACTAAAAATAATGTCCAGCTCTGAGACAGTTTTCCAAAGAAAAAAGCACCTACGTAAGAATATGTTGAAGATATTTTAGACTGTATGACCATTTTTTAATTCTTATCCCACAATTTAGGGCTTCTATGAGATTATGTAACAGTACGAACTGGCAAAAATTATTTTAACCACATATGAGTGTGAAATAAATAAATATGTTACATATGCACAGTAAACCATCATAAGATGCATTTTGCAGGCAGAGTAAAAATTATTACTACTACTATTCTTGGGTGTTTCCAATGAATTACAACGTTCAGACACACAACCACCTCAATACAGCTAAGTAATTGAGCAGCCTTGCAACTACTGAATACTCTATGAATTTTTCACAGTGGTTTAGAAAAATTATATTAATGACAGATGCTTTTGTAATTGTAACACACTAGAAAAAATTCCTGTGTTAAATGGCCCTCATACTGATAGCAGGATCCTCACTGCAGGATTTGGGGTCTAAGGGAGTAAGGGAAATCTGTATTAATCCACTCGCAAAACTGTACCTCCAAAATTTGTCAAAATCAGATTTGTCACAGTCAAAGTTCTACGCTCTCGCAATGAAGGATATTTTGAGAGTACTGGAAAACCAACAGCCTTGAAGGCAGTGCTCAGCTGGAAGTCTACTTTTGTATTTCCTTAGGAGCACATTACCTTTATTGGTGAGATTGCATGTCTGAAACACTACATATTTTGAAAAAAAGATTCCCCAATCTAGAAAATTCCTCTCTGACTTAAGCCATTTTACCACTCTGAAAGTTAATCAGTGCCACAGACACCTTTAGCTTCAAAAAACTTGTTAGGTATGCACTAATTTCCACTGATTTCATAAATACCAGCACACAAATCCCAGGGTCATAGGACCAGTGTGATACAAACTGTGAAACTAAAAGTGTAGTACCTTGGTTTTTTTCCTTTGTTCTTAGTTTTGCCACTGTCATACAAAAGTGAGTGCAGTAGTAATTAGCAGTAATATCCTGAATGGTAGATAAGATGTTTTAAAGGAAAGACATGCTCATTCCATTTTTGGATATTAAACAATTTTTCACTTTAACTGATGTATGTATTATTGGGAAACAGAGAGAAAAGTCCTAACAAAAAATTTCTATGAATATAACATGTATAAAAATACAAGAAACAAAAATCCCATTCAAGATTAGGAGACAAAGAAGATTGAACTCTTTCAGTTTCAAACTGAACATGCAGTACAATTTCCAACTTCTGTCCTCTAACATAACAAGTTATGTGCCTTATGATCTAGTAACCATTGACTTGATAGTTTTGCATTATTAGTTGCTACCTACCTACCTATCTATCCAAAATCCAAATATATGTATAAGCAGTGCAAATAAAACCAAGAAACTGTTCCACAGATATTGATATAATGACTGCATTATAACGGTGGTCCAAAGGAAAAAATACATAGGATGCAATACCCAGTCATGTCAAAGAGGGTGCAATGCTCAATTAAAGAAAAAGCAGAACCAGTGTAAACTGTATCTTCTATCAAAAACTATTTCTCAGTGTCTTGAAATTCCTTGCCTAAGCCTTAGATCATTAGAGCTAATGGAGAGACTCTAAATAGAGAGACTGTCTCATAAAACCTCAGCAATTGTTGTATCTGGGTATAATGCAGAGACTAAATGTTTTAAACACCACAACTTTTGTTGCAATCGTGTTTGGAAAATCTCTGATAAAACCAGCTTTTTTCCATCCGGCATGAGCAAAGGACAGGGCTGGTTCTAGATGTTGCTGCTGAAACACTAATCATTAGGTACAGAAATTCAACTTTCCATAGGTACAAAAAGCACACCAAATAAATAATTTCAATTGTGTGCAATTTAAAAAAAGGAATAAATAAAACAAAGAAAGATTACTAAAAGAAAATATAAATCCCATGCTCACTTGCAGTCAAAAACCCCAGCAGTTAGGAGCATTAAAAAAGGAACGGAGCACAAAACAGAAAACACCTTTATAGCACTACACAAAACCACATAGTACCCTCCCTTTTGTATACTGCCTGCTGTTCTGGTACTTGCCTCTCAAAAATTACATGGGGGAACTAAAGAAGGGCAATTAAAGCTTGGAACTGCTTAAATTGATTGGGAGTTTTCAGCTTGGAAATGGGACAACTGAAGGGGGATATGGCAGATATGTATAAAATCAGGAGAACCCTGGGAAAGTGCCTAGAAAACAAATGAATGGATGCTTGGCTTCTCACTACATGAGAACAAGAGGATGGCCAATGAAATTAGCAGGTTTAAAACAAGCAAAAGAAGTGGGTTCTTTTCACACAGCATAAAAGAATAGTGGCATTCACCAGCAGATGCTGCCAGTATCATAAATACAGTCAAAAAGCAATTATACAAAGTCATAGAAGGAAAAAAAAACAACAAAAAAACCCAACACGAAAGCCACTAAATGTAAAGGTACAAATTCTGACTCAAGAGTTCCATAAAATACAGAATAGTGGAGCACAGAATGTATCTCTGCATGCCTTCCCCGCTCTTATATCTTTTGCCTTAACATCTGCCAAGGGGCAGTAGTAGAGACAGAGTACAGGGCTACAGTTTCCCTTGGTCTGACTCAGTGCAGCTGCTCTCTTGCTCGGGTGCCTCCTCGCTGTACTTCAAAAAGTGTGCATACTCTTCCGCCACCCCAGCACAAAGTCAAGAGGTCAGTTTAAGCCAGCAGAGCTTAAGCTAAGCTCTTTGCACTGGACCTGACTAAAAGCCTTCACGCAGACAGGCAGTGCAGAATAAGTATTTAATTGCAGAAAACCCACCGCTGCTTAATCCATCTTGCTGCTGTGCCTGATTGCCACAGTGCTCCCAGCCTGTTTCCAAGTGCAGCTGAACACCGAAGATGGTCTAACCTAACCTCTTTGACTTTGCTGCCGAAATGGCTTGGAAGCCACGGCACAGTTAACAATTACCGAGCGTTCCTTGCTACCCCTAAGCTGCACAAAAAGGTCTGCCTGATTCTGCAGGGAGGGAAGTCAGATAAAATTACTGGGGATGTTCACCCTGACGACAGAGACCAGATCAGGGAGTCAGAAAGTCAGAAGCAGCAGAAAGAGGAGAAAATGAGGAGGACAAAGCAGCTGGTTTTTTTCTTAACCTGAGCTCACCTATGTCAGGAAGTAGTAAGACTTATTTTATCGATAAAGTGTTTGATGATGAAGCAATAGATCCTAACTTGCTTCCTAAGAAAAGGTAAGCCCTCACAGAAGAAAATAAGAGAAAATGTTTGGGTGGTAGTAAAGAAGCATCAGAATCATCATGATGTAACAAGACTCAAATCTATTGACAGTCACTACACCGATGTGCTCAACACCCAGTGATCCCAGTCACTGGACACAGTTTTAAATGTGTCTCCCACAATGTGTCCCACTTTGTGCTACATTGAAGGGACTGACCTACACGCGCTTTCCTTTGCCTGGCTTTGCCAAGCACCTTCACCACCAGCCCCCCCAGCCCCTCTCCCCTTCTGTGAGGAAAGAACCTGACGCGCAGCACAGAAGCACAGAGCAGCCATCTCCACTTTCCATCCTTCCAACACAGACAAGAGAGAGGAAGGGCTTTTTTCCAGGCTGCATCCCTGGCTGTGGAGGAGGACCTATTCCCTTAGCTCCTGGCACCAGCCAGCCTGAGTCCTCAGATTGTGGAGGAACGGGCTATCTCTGGGAGGGTCCCTGGCTCCTGAAGCTCCACCGTTCTCACCTAAGAAATGTAAAAGTCAAGTATGAAAATGTAAGTATTGTGAAAAATAAAGTGTGGTGGTGAGGAATTAGGAAATTATAGTAAGAATGAACAATCAGACAGGAAACAAGGTGTGTCAGAGCCAAAAGCTTCTAATACGAATGCTTCCAACTATGGTGTGACTCAGATTCTGAGCCCAGAATAAGATACACATTCCTTTTCACGCTTATTTTTAGAGTGGGATGAAACAATACCCAGCTACAAATACACCCCTGCTTCTGCTTATTCAGCACCCTCATTTAGATTGATCTGTCTGTACTGTTTATACAGCCTGGAATTGCTGAAGTATCAGTCAAAATTGTGTGAGTCAGCCACAACACTAGGAAATGAAAGGCAAACCTTATTTTTCAAGTTATTAGAACAATAACTGCAGGTGTTACGCTGAATGTTAAATTTCTACATATTGCTTTTGCGGTCACTCACTAGTGATAATAAATTAATGGCAAAGTACTCTGAAATTAATTGCTGTCTGGATATGAGAGTTACATTTGATATTTTAACAGCTCTCAAATACATATGGGGAAAAATGGATTGCAATGGTATGCAGTTTTAGGTAGGCAGAAATTAGCTTATTTTTTAATTAAAATAATAATGTAAATAAATTTGAATATTTTATTATTTGATGCAAAGATGATAGCTGCAATCGGCCTGACTAGAAGCCTATCGCATATATCAAGAAGCCTCTGTTTATAATCTATGTCTGCTTATAATCAATGTCCAGACGACAATCAGGGACAAGTGGTGTCCCTCAGGGGTCCATACTGGGACCGGTGCTGTTTAATACCCTCATCAATGACAGTCAATGGGATTAAGCGCACCCTCAGCCAGTTTGCAGATGACACCGAGCTGAGTGGTGCAGCTGACACTCCTGAGGGACATGATGCCATCCAGAGGGACCTGGACAAGCTCACGAAGTAGGCCCGCGTGAACCTCATGGGGTTCAACAAGGCCACGTGCAAGGTCCTGCACCAGGGCCAGGGCAACCCCTGGTATCAATACAGGCTGGGGGATGAAGGGATTGAGAGCAGCCCCAGGGAGAAGGACCTGGGGGCACCGGTGGATGAAAAGCCGGACACGAGCTGGCAGTGTGCGCTCACAGCCCAGAAAGCCAGCCATAGCCTGGGCTGCATCACAAGCAGCGCGGCCAGCAGGTCGAGGGAGGTGACTGTGCCCCTCTGCTCTGCTCTGGTGAGAGCCCCCTGCAGTGCTGCGTCCAGCTCTGGGGCCCCGGGCACAGGAAAGACACGGACCTGTTGGAGCGGGTCCAGAGGAGGCCTCAAAAACGATCAGAGGGATGGAACAGGTCTGCTGTGAGGACAGGCTGAGAGAGTTGGGGCTGTTCAGCCTGGAGAAGAGAAGGCTCCAGGGAGACCTTGTAGCAGCCTTCAGTACCTAAAGGGGGCTTATAAGAAAGATGGGGACAAACTTCTTAGCAGGGCCTGTTGTGATAGGACAAGGGGTAATGGCTTTAAACTAAAAGAGGGTAGATTCAGACTAGATATAAGGAAGACATTTTTTACAATGAGGGTGGTGAAACACTGGAACAGGTTGCCCGTATACCATGCTAGATGTCCCGTCCCTGGAAACATTCAAGGTCAGGTTGGCCGGGGCTCTGAGCAACCTGATCTAGCTGAAAATGTCCCTGCTCACTGCAGGGGAGGTTGGACCAGATGACTTTTAAAGGTCCTTTCCAACACAAACTATTCTATGGTTCTTCTATAATGAAGGTGTCAGAATATCACCTAAATGATAGTAAAAAAAAAAATAAAATAACACAAACCCTCAGATTTTGGAAGCAACAATGAAAGAAGATCTAAAACCAGTATCTCCATCCGCAGTAGCCACAGTCTGCAAGCCCTGTGACATCAAGCTCAAGTCTGCTGCATTCTGGAGTCCACACATTGAGCATTCTTTGGATATAAGTTTACGTGCAGGTTTCTGGCAACCTCCAGAAGACAGCAGGAAAGAAAGCCTGTGTTTTTGGTATTGCTTAGATCAGGCCCAACACACTGGTAGTATAACCAGGAGGGTAAGATCATACATGGTTGGCAGTCTCTCAAACTTTGCATTAAATTTTCATGGCCAACAAAGCCCAGGTGAATGGGTCACAGACACCTTTCAAGGATTTGGTGTCGTGTGCAATGGATGTTGAAGATAGGAAGGATTCCTAAATGCAGGCTCCATGGAACTCCTAATCGCTGTGTAGACCTTCAGGAGCCAACCATGGGTGCTCTCACTTCACTGTGCTGTCAGATCCACAAACATCACTTTGTCCGTGGAAGTATGTCCAGTCAATTGGCATGTTCATACAAAATTGTTTTACTGTAACATTTCTGGTCACCTGAACATGTATTTTAGAACATTCTTTTGTATGTCATAAAATGTGTTCTGCAGTACAAATACATAAATATAAAATATTTATATATATATGTATATATATATATAAATATATATATTTATATTATATATAAAATTGAAAAAGCCCCCTCTCAAAATTCTCGCAACCATCTTTTAAAATTCCCAAAGAGGAAAACAGTCCATAGACACTGTTAAAGTAGAATTAATTATGTATTTTAACAAAGTTCAAGACAATTACCACCTCCTTAAGGAAGCCTAGAAAACTTCTATTCACCCACTCACCCTGAGTAATTTATTTTGACGGGTGACTATACTATAATTAGGGCTTTTCTAATTATTGCTGTAAGGTTGCGTGAGTAGGTTTTGGGTTTGGGTTCATACATTTTCATGATGGTTTCGCAATGCTGCTTGATGGATCAAAGTTGCAGAACTCTTAGTGTGGTGCCAAAATAAGTGGAATTAAAAAATTAAGCTTTCTAAAGCCTTTAGATTTTAGATTTTCGTTGGTATTAGTTTTACTCATGATCTTGTGTCATTAAGATGGCGAAGAGGCTGAGAAAGGCTGTAGTTCAGATCTTAGGATTTAGGGGGGAAAAAGCTATTAGATATAGATTTGTGATTTTACTTCTTAACAACAGTGATTAACTTCTGTTGCGTTCTCTGAAATATTCACAAGCAAAGTTATACTTTGAGATCTTTGCTGCTACTTTTAGTTTCTCTGCTTTCAGCCAGAGACTGAAGATTCTAGAGAAGTCTTTGCTCTTCTTTTTCTAAGCCTTTGATTCCAGATTGCTTAGTTCTCTGAGCCTTGTTGCTACATTAAAGTCTGAATTAAAAATACAAATATATTTACTTTGGGAGTGCTGTCAGAATGAGTTACACATAATATACAGAACCAATTCCATACTTTTGGGATACAGAGATTCTCAGGGCTACGTGTTACAGTCTGATTTTCACCCTTGCTGTTTTCAAACTCTATTGGGCTTTAGCTATGGCTAAAGCCACTCAAAAGAAATATTTTCCAGAGATCTCACGCTCTGCTAGAACAGAGGGGCCAGAGTTATTGCTCACGCATTCCCAACAAACACTTTGAACATTTTCTGGCGAGAGCTGTCCAGCTGTTTCCCAGAGGCAGGGAGATTTATGATGCCTTGTGCTGCTGCAACTTTCCCCAGGCAGAATTCTCATTTGGGCTGGTCTCTGCAGCTTCTGCTAACAGACATTAAGCAGATACACTAACTTCTGTGTCAACTAATGACATTTTAATAACTGGCTTCAGGATTTTCTATTCATCTACCTTAAAATTAAAACACTAATTATAGCTGTGGATTTTTGCCCAAGAGTGTTCTGGCCCCCAGTGAATGCAACAGCAGAGGAAGTTTCTAAACTCACAAATAGAGGAATGGAGACAGACAGGCTGTTAAACCTTCCAGCACGACAGAGCTGCTCTTCTCTTATTATTAGACCCCAACTGCCCTAGTAAGAATCCGTCTTTTCCAGACAGATTGGGAAAGACTGTAAAAGTAAGGATTTTTTTCCTTCTTTCTTTTTTTATATACCAGAGTGGTTTTATCCTATAAATATTCTGCACTCCTTAGATTTTGTTAATTAATCTTTTAGCTATTTGCAGTAGCCTATCTACAAATTTAGGCATATATGCAAGACTAATCCCCAAAAATTCTGTGTAAGAGTACAAACAAGAAGTAAGTAGAAAGAACAATTCCACCTTTAAAGAATCAGATACTGCCTGAACTGTTTTCATCATCCCTTTAATTCCTACCAAGACCAAAACATGTGAACAAATACAGCTCTCTGGGGCACTAAAATCTTGCATAGTTCAGAAATAATGGTTTGTCCTGGTTTCAGCTGGGATGGAGTTAATTCTCTCCTCAGTAGCTGGTGCAGCTGGTGCTTTGGATGTGGTGTGAGGACACCGTTGGTGGCACACGGATGGTTTGGTTGTTGCTGGGTGGTGTCTGTACCAAGCCAAGGACTTTTCAGTTTCTGGGGCCCGGCCAGCGAGAGGGCAGGGGGGGCACGGGACACTGGGAGGGGACACAGCCAGGACAGCTGCCTGAACCAGCCAAAGGGATGTTCCGTGCCATAGCACGTCATGCTCAGTGTATTAACTGGGGGGGTTCCCTGGGGCTGGCCCATCGCTGCTTGGGGTCTGGCTGGGTGATGCTCAGCGGGTGGTGATCAACCATATTGTGCATCACTTGTTTTCTTTCCTCCCTTCCCTTTGGATTTCATTCCTCTCCTCCTCTCCCTCCTTTTCATTATAACTATTATTGTTGTTATTATTATTATTATTATTACTTTTTTACTTTATTTCAATTATTACATTGTTCTTATCTCAACTCTAGAGTTTTACATTCCTTTCTGATTCTCCTCCCCATCCCTCTGGGTGAGGGGGGAGTGAGTGAGTGGCTGCGTAGAACTTAATTATCAGCTGGGGTTAAACCACGACATGGTTCTCCTGTCAGACCTGGAATCCCCTTGGTTGAAGCTGTAAATACTTTTTACACAATGTAACTATAAACCATCCTGTGTTAAGTCTGGGTGGAGATGGCTATGGAGAAGGAACTTCCTTGGTTTAAGATTCCTCAAAGATTAATGTCCTGACCTTATTTCTCCCAAATATTCTTCAAGTTGGTATTCCTCTCCAAGAAGCAGAACAAATCAATTTTAGATAATGGCCTAGAAAAGAGATGACTGCTTATCAAATGCAGCAGTGCGCTGCATGCACTGCGCATCATCACAGGTCTCCTCACAACCAACTAATATGAAGTGACCTTTAACTTCCATGTTTTGATCTTACACTGAGCACAGCATACCAGAAGTGAAAAAATGCAGATAGAGCTCTTCAAAGGCTACTCTTACTTATTTAAGGAAAATCATGGACAAAGAGACAGGAATTAATAATACAAAAGGGTATTTCGACTTTGCAAGCAAGAATCACAGAAGTATGAATGCAGGATCTTGGAACAAGTTTGTGCAATAATATAGCTTTATAAATATATCAGTAACTATTTTATAGTATTTTGCACTTTTTAAAGCAATTATGTCATCTGACTTAATCTTCTAAAGAACAATACTACAATCTGAAACCTCTGCTTTCCAATAAAAAAGTCATGGTTCAATTCCTGAACAGCATATTCTTTACTGCAGCTAAGCAGAGAGAGAGGCTTCTTTCCATAGCACATACATGTCTTTTGTTGAGAACTGGCTGTTGTTTGGATTGAGCCTTTGAGTAGTCGCTTGTCATTGTGTCTCATCCCTAAATTATATGAGACTAGGTTTCTAAATCATTTCACTTTTGCTGCATAGAAGTTAGGTGGTATTTTAAAGTAACCAGCTCTCTCTACCCACCTGACCTGGGTAGTGATCTCAGGTGGTATGAACTGACCTCTGGAAGTGTACATGGTTTTGGTTGCTGACCTTACAAGAAGGTCCAGACACCTTTTAGATGGCTAAGAATAGATGATGTGATTCAGACCTTTAATAACCAAGGTTCCAACGCACTGAATCACACTACTGCTTTCTGAAATTATTTACATATTTAGGCTTAACAAACTAGAGATTGCCCACTTCCCTTGAACTCTGATTTTGTATAATTTATACATTATGCTAAGGTTCTTGTAGAAGTAAAAGTCCTTCGCCATATTAGAGAACAGCTTGCGACAGAGTCCCTCCCTTTTGACAGTATGCCTACATGGTTTTACATCCTTACAAATGATTTGGAAAGGAAATATGAGAAAAGACTAAGAGCATTTCTAGACAATATTTTATCTAGTTTAGCCTGGGCCACAGAACTGAATGTTTCTGAAGCTTCAGAAGGACTAAAAATAATAACTAACTAACTAACTAAATAAATAAATAAATAAATAGTGTATGGGAAGGCATCGCATTAAATGGAATTTATTATTGATAAATGCAAATCAGGGAGTCACAGGGTTGTAAAATGACGATCCTTTCTAGAGAGATACTGGCATTACTGTAGACATCTCACTGTACAGTCACAGCTTCCTTCTGCTAAATAATAAGCAAAGATAGATCCATAAACTGGAAGGAAGCTTATGGAAGGAATCGAATTATGTATAACGCATATGTTCAATAATGTGTTTCAAAAATTTATTGCACATAGTGTTGGCCCAGACTTCTCTAAAGAAAAAAAAAAAAAAGAAATAAAAGATGTTTTGAGAAAAGCAAAGAAAATTATAAACGTCCTATATTAAAATTAAAATGTATTTCAGTTGTACAAATCAAATGTATTTATGTAATAAGATGGTGAAAAGGAAGGGATCTGATAAAAGTAAATAAATACAAAACTTACATAAAATTAAACATGAGAAATTGAAGGTCAGTGAGAGAAGCACTTGCACTCAAAATTAATTAAACTGTAGAAATTTCGGAAGTTTTTCAGATGAAGTTTTGAATCAAAAATTGGAACGAATTTCTGGAATGTAGTTACTACACCAGAAATTACCTGCATGTTAAAATCATCCATAGTTGCTACAGATCTATCTGAAAATGCTATGTATAGGAGGGGAACAGGGCCAGGTGAAGTTTACTCAAAAATGTGTATTGTAGAGGTCTTAAAGTCCTGAGAATTGTCTGATCTGTCTTTTGCCTGAGACAAGGTGCTGGATTAATGCCCCACTCCTGATCTGATCAGTACTGTGTTGTCTTTTTTTCATAGAAATTTAGGCTTATTTTAAAAGCTGCATTTATAGACACCTTATACAATTTCACAGTGGCATTTTCTCTGGGTTATAGTTGGAAGCCTGTCATCTCCAACTTCCCTGACAACCTGAAGAAGGCACTCTGTACTGCTAATTTCATCTGACATTTTATTGAAACTTGTTTTCTGAGAAGAGATCCCTGTAGTCAATCAGGTTTTGCATTCATTTATTCAAGTTGCTACCAGAGAAAGTCATCTTGCCAGTTGGAGAGGTGTGTGGGGAATCCTTGCCTTATGTGCCTAAAAAGGCATCTACAAATTGTCCTGGATAGTCATCTTGCGCAACATGAATAAATCAGATGTTCCCTATTGGTTCTTCACTTAAGGAGTTGTCAGAATAAATAAAAATACTTCTCAGAGATTCCCAGTAATTCCAGATAAAGTAAATAAAAAAACTTCCAAAAAAACCCAAAGAAAAAACCTATATAAATTCTGTTTTTATCAACAAAAGATTATTCTTTTGCCACATTAATGTAAATCATCAGTTTTTTTTTTTTTAAGGTAAATTGTTATTATAAATCCTAAGTACTAAGCAATAACTGAACATTTAAGGGAGACCCCATGTTCCCATTTTCCCTTAAAGCCGATATCTCTTTCTAACATGGTATTTTTTTACTCAATTTGCTGTCTACCCCCTTGGTCCTGATACGACAGAGATATAAATCTTTTGCTCATGAGAGTTTTAATCCACAACTCTACTACCAATGAGTTCTTTGCTATAACAAGGCAATTTAGGTCTTTCAGAGCTCATTTACTACATAAAGACGCATGGTGAGACAATCTCCAGTCCTAAAATCTGTCTTAAAACCCCCACAACCTACCTATATTGTAATACAACTTTCAGCCAGGAGGAAAAAAGATTTAAAAACTAATTATTTTTTAGTCATTCAGAAAGAAACAGATTAGAAACAAACTAATAGATATTGGGGAATGATGTAATTGATATTTCCTGGGGTGCATTTATCACATGACAGTGGAACAGAGTAGGGAAGGAGACAGTCCTAGAGTCTCTAACAAATAAACGTGGCCACACTTTGATGAGTCTTCTTGCTCCTAAACTATATAATAGGCCATTTCTGGCTTGCTCTTCTTCATGCCCCACAAATTATAGGCTTCACAGTGTCACTCTTCCAAAAGGAGGACTGGCGGGTCACCGTCCAGTAGCTAGGGCACTTTCTGGGAGTGCAAGGTGGGACTTTAAATAAATCCTGACCTTCCACCACCTCTTTTCTTTGGCACGAGGCTACCAGGAAAGTGGCCACGAGGCTATCAAGAAAGTGTCCTCACCACCGTGACAGGCTGGTCATTTTGCCATGCATCCAATTCATATTACACATTCTCTGAGCATGGATAGGACTGCTGTGGAAATGTGTGGGATCATTTCTCGACTATCACAGATTTTAGGCACAAAAAGACACTTTGGTCCCAAGGCCATGGAAGTCTTTGCATGCACGGAACTGGAGAAATGCAGCAGCTGTCAGTGCTGACTGAATTAGGTGTTATTGGAGCTGATGGCCCAAATTTGGCCCTTAATTTACGCTGGAAGGATACAACACAAATGGAATTTACACCGGTGAAACCTCTATGTTTAGCTGATCAACAGCTGAAATGGTTGTTAGAAGATGAAGAGAGCTTTCACCTTGACTCCCTAAGATGACGCCTAATAATTGCCTGAAGGCAGTCAGGCAAATAACCAGAAACAGAGGTAGAGTAAATGAACTGTTATTCACCAGGTTGACTGTTTAAATAATTTCAACTAAAAAAAAAAAAAAAAAAGAAGAGCAGTAATAGCTGAAAAATCCGGGCTTTTTTTTTCCTCTGTCAAGGACAGCCAAATGTTTTTGATGTGTGGTCTGCACAGTCATTACAGATTGAAGCCAACATGCACAACTGTCCAAGTGTCTTATCTCTCTCTTTCTCATTGACACACTGTGTTGCTCCAGGCTACTTTTTGTTGGCTGTCCTTGTTTTGCCTTCCTGCTTAATTTCTGATCCTAAAATCCTGTTCTGGGGTAAAGGACTTTTCTACTTTGTCATGGGTACCTCTTGACTCTGCCCCGCAAGCCAGTGGAAGCAAGAGATGGAATTAAATGCACAAACATCTGTCTCCATGTGACTATTCTTTGAGCACTGCACCTGATAAAAAATTCCCCGGTAATACTAAATGCTGGCCATGTCCTAAGGAAAAGCTAGAGGTTTAGTCCCCAGTCAACACTGTTCTAGAGGGGAAAGAAAACAAAATAAAATATCAGTTCAGCATATGTAAATTCTTTAAGTAAAACAGGCATCTCTGAATGCAGGAATCTTCCAGTCTCCAATAATACTGTGCTTTAAACACTGGTACAATATTATGTTCCTCCTGTGAAATAAAGCAGTCATAATCTCAAATTCTAAGTCTTATCAAGTGACACGATGTTTTAATTCTAGTAAAACTTTTACAGAAGACCTGTATTTTCCAGGACCTTTATTCCAACATGAAACTACCCTCTCACAGCCACAGATATCAAAGATCTGATTCTCTGTTCTCATCAGCATAAATCAGACACTTCCAGTGAAGTTAATGGATTTACTGTGTTATAAAGGGAATGCAAAGTTCAAGCATTTAAAAAGTGCAATTCTGTGAAACAAAGGGGCTTTTCTGGTAATCCTTGAGTGATTACTTATGACAGGATTCACCATATTTACTCTTGTAAATGGCAAATCATTTGTATTTAATTTTCATTCATGAAAGAAAATGGTGGGGAAAAGTCAGAAATTAATAACAACCTTGAACACTTATGCAACACTTCACATTTCAAATTGCTTCAGAAATATAAACCAATTAAGCTGTCATTATGATTTATGCTAAGGGAGACAGGAGATACACAAACAAAGTCAAACAGAGATGCAGGGCTCCAAACTACAGTTCTGTGAATTACAAATCACAGAAACAGCTTAGGGACCTAGAGCTGGGCTAACGCTGGAAACTGGAAGATAAAACCACGGAGCAGCAGGCTGAGTAAGGGCTAATACATTTACACCTAGTTACTGGTGAATGGTCACTTCTTTCCATATGCAACACAGAACACTTAAGTAAACCACTTGGCTAAATGAGCATTATCAGTTGTACTGTTCATCACTGCAAACATCTATCGTTCATTAGCTCATTAATGACTTTCTTGAGATATCTGATTTACAATGCAATTGCCCCTAGTAGATCTGTCTAAATTGATAACCAAAGGGCTACTAAAATCAGTACCCACACCAGACCACTGGATGATTTAAGGAGGAATATCTATGCTACTGGTTCCTTTTAAAAGTACATTGTTAACATTAGGAGCATAAATGTTAATTAGAGTAATGACTTCATTCAGCAATTTCTTTTCTACAAGGCCATTTGGAATCTAGCTCCTCTGTTTGAAAGGGCAAGTTCTTTTTAATTAGGACAGCTACTCCATTGGCACTAGAAATAAATGAGAGAAGAGATAAAGGTCTCACCCACCAGGATTTTTCCATTTTTCGTTTCTGTGTAGCATTCAGTGTTTCAGAAAAAAAACCCAGCTTTATTTAGAAAAAAAAAAAAACCAAACAAACAAACAAAAAAAAAAAAACCCAAACAAAAAAATCCTCATTCTTTTAACGTTAATGTACATCTTTTACAAACATTTATTTGCAGCCCAGATATTCTCATATGGTCATTTTTGAGATAAATTCTCCTCCCCGCATGCTTGAATGGGCATAGCAGTAGCTTTCGGTCATTGCTATTCCACTGGATCATCCCCCTAAGGCAGGGGTCTGTGCCAGAGTGAGACTAGTTAAGAAAAAGCTTCAAAGACTATTTAATTTCAAGCCTTCTCTGTTTTTGTGCATCTCTCACCCTTCAATCACGCTCTGACCCTGTCAACACACAAGCATGCAACTGGGAGAGGACAGGCTGCTCTTAGCAACAGTAATGCCCAATGCCTTGCCTGACCTGAGCTTCAAAGCAAAGGGGTTCTGATCTGAACCTGGAGAAATCAGAGCAAGGACAGAAGTAGCAAAAAATGCGTGGGCTGAGGCAAAAGAGCAAGGAACACACAGCTGCACTGGAAAGGCAGGAAACCTTTTTCCTCATCATTCTTGCCTAGGCTGGAAAAGCCTCATGAACTTTCAAAAGGCTACTGCCACTTTTCCCTCTTAAAAGCTGGGACACAATATTACAGAGGAGGTTGGATTCTTACCAATTCAGTTCCTAGCAATAGTTCTTAATTCTGTCTTAGCTGCTGGGCATCTGTATGCACTGGGCGTATGCAGTTGCAGGTATCAGTGCCAAAGGATAGTCCTGAGTCATCGGTAAGACCAAGGCGTCAGACAAGCCGTGGTGGGACAAGAAAGGATGTACCCGCCAAGGCATACCAGTAGTTGCCTATAAAGCTACTGCTTTTACTTCACACCTGTGATTCTGGGGTAAAAGGCAAAGATGACCCTACATTTCATTACAGAGGGCAATGACGAGGGGGCAGTTACACACTTACTCCCCATGCCAGAGCAGCAGGGTGCAAAGGGTGATAACTCTCAGAGGCTCTGAAGTACCATGCTGCTGCAGGTTCTGAGACCCACGGGTCACAGTCCTGTCCCTGAAAAAGCGAAGGATGAGAAGGACTAGACATGACTGGGACTAAACATGAGAGTCAGTCCAGCTAGTTCACAGGTACAAAATCCTTCTGGACTCTCGTGGCGGTCTGTGAGCTTGTGGGCAAATTATGTGTCCAAAAGCATGATGCACAGTCCTCTACAGAAAGTAATACAAGGTAAGAATACTCTATGGAGCAACCTACGTCTCCTCTTAGCATCAGAAAGGATGGCAACTTATGCAGCCAGATGTGTACATGTATATATATATATCTATATATCTATGTTTACACACACACATACGGTAGTAATGTCATGCTCAGGCAATATTTCAACAACATGATCTTCAACAATCTTCAATAAGATTGCAAGAAAACGAGAGTTTGGAAAGCACTTCTTAGTTTGTCCCTAACTTGGTCACCATGAGCTGCCACTGGGAGTATGCAGAGGCCCTTAAAGAACTATTTGTTTGGGCAATACTGACAACCCCTTCCTAAGATGAAACACAGCAAGGAACTCTCTGACATAGATCCAGAACAGCATTGCTGAAATCAACGTCTTTGACCCTATAAATGACAATAAAGCTGAGACCCTTATTTCTAAAACCAGTATATTCCTTGCTCATGCCTACAGCCAGTTAACACTTGATCTGACTTGTTTGTACTAAATACAATTATGGCAGGCCAAGATTGCAAAATTAATCATTTAATACGAAGTGTGCCAAATTGTGCTCAGTTCTAAAGAGCTTTGATGGTATTGTGGCCAGTTATTACAGCTGAACTTGACTCAGGATGTCCAAACAGCAAAGTCTACAGAACTACAGATTTGCCAGGTTGAAACTACTACAAGCATCAGTGTAATGATGCACTGTAAGTGATGCAGACATTGCCACCGCTAGGGCACTACCTATATTCTAAGGAAAATGTACAGCAAATCAAAGAAATAAGTAGTTACTTCTATGAAATAAGATGACGGTTCCCATGGTTTAACCCCGGCAATGGTGTAAGCCCTGCTATTAATGTTTCATGGCGTCAGAAGATCAAAGGTGGCATAGCCATGGAGAATGCACAAGAATGAGATCCTCAGACGGAAGGCAAGATCAGATGATTACTGAGCAGGCTGCATGGAAAAACTTACAGAGCTACTGTCAGTTCTGATTTTTAAGCTGGATGTCCCATATTAAAAGTGTCATTCAGAATGATCCTAAAAGTTGCTGCTGTGTGCCATTGGTTAAAGTGCTGTGTTAGCGTATACTTCATCAGTGCCTCCCTGCTACGAAGTTTTGTGTTTTCTTTGGAAATGCTGAATTTCTATGCACATTTTCTTTCCTCAAGAACTAAATTTACTGCTTTTACAGATGTCGCTGTCACTATATTCACTAACCTTGCTGAGCAAGACCTATTTTTATGTAAAGTTCTCAAAATAGCTTTTGGACTCCAGCAGTGTTGCAAGTTTGGAATAAATCCAAGGTTAGTGGAAATTGTACCTGACCCCCATTCCTCATCATTGCCCCGTCAGGGGATCATCATCTTTACTGATAGTTCAGATGAGTGCTCCTAGCTGGTTTTGTCTGAAGCAGACCAGAAGGCTGTGAAGTACAAACTGCTCTGCTGGCAGATAAATGGAAATTGGGAAAGAGAGGGGTGGGAGAAAGTGACAGTGAGCAGCCAAGGTGGCCGGTTGTCCACCCGGGCAGCTGGTGCTGGGGAGGATGTCTGTCAATGCCCAAACACAGGAGTGAAATCCAGCTGTCATACTGCTGTAATTAATTCAACTCAAACACAGCACAATAAAGGACACAAATGCCTTTTAACCCATTAGTTATTTTTTGGCTCTAGCACTACCCTAACATCCAGCTCTTTTGTTTACTATCTCTAAATCTCCTTTAGTTTCTTAAAAGCCTGGATTTTCAGGTTAGCAATCAAAAAAGTTTTCTAAATGCAGAACTAAATGTCCTTCAGATGACTGTAAAACCAAGAATGTTGTATTCTGGGTGTATCGGAGAAAATACTAACTGGAAATCCAGAAACCTGAGTGGTAGTAAGTGTATGTGAAGTTGTATTGGGTAGATGAGAAAGCAAAAAACCTGGACTGCTTGATTTTGCCAGTACCTCCTGTAATTAAGAATGAGGTCTGGGACAGGTAACTTGACCGCTTGTATGTCAGTCTGTCTGTTCACTAAACAGCAAGACTACTTATGGGAGAAAACCCTTTAAAACAGAATTAGCTGGTGAAACAGTGGTTAGAGACCCTTGGACAAAATCCATTCAGAGATTTTATTCATGGATTGCCAAGAATATGGATATTTTTCTTACCCAAGTGGCCCATTTTATAAATTGCCATGCTGATTAATGACTTGACTGTATTTTTTAGGAAAAAATTAGGAAAAATGAAGATATCTAATTCCTTTAAAAAATATGTTTCCTTGCATTTACTTTGTTTGCATAAGAACTTTCTTCACAAAGCTTTTGAGCTCAACGTAAATTATCTACTGTCAATGTAGATGTCAGTCACCAGGTGAAACAGCAGGCTAAACCCACTAATAGCCACATGTTATTCTCCTTTTCCTTACCTCCCCAGACGTAACATTTCATCAGATGAAACTGAAAAGTTAACATCCGGGACTATCTTCTGTGAGGAAAGCTAGAAGGTATTTGTCACTCAACTGATTACATTTTAATTTAAGTAAGAATTGTTGAACTGAACACTTTCTTTTTGAAGGACTAGAAAAATAGTCAAATGTGAATTGTTTTAGCAAAACTATCCCTAAGATTTCACATACTTGCATCCTGATATTTTGCCTTTCTAACTTGGATTACAGCTTCTTAGCAAAAGTATTCTAAAAGAAGACATTTAGGAATAAGAACCATATTTTTAAAGAACCATTTTGCCTATGCGTGCTTTGGAACTTACAGTTGTTTCCTACACACACTGCAAATCTTTATTTTTAAAAACATCGGTACTTATTTAAGCAAACTGAAAATGAAGCAATTTCCTGGCCAATGATGCTCTCTACAGAGTGGAATGGGGCAGGGAGTGCAGGAGGAAAACCAGAGGGAGCTTTTCGCTGGATGAAGAGGTCAATGCATTGGGCAGCTACAGTCTGTCGGACACCTCTGGCACCGCTGCTACGTTGGGAAAGTCCTGCACTGGCAATGCCAAACACCTCTGGCATTATAAAAGCCGAGAGCGCTCCAGTGTTCTTTAGGATCTACTGTGCAGAATTTAAATGGACAGTTTACACTTATAGACTAAACAGACGGCATGTCCTTCTGGGACAGCCCTATTATGCAGTTGCTAAGCAGCCAAAATCTCACATGCACGTGGCCCATGTGCTGTGCGATACCCAAGCGGAGCGCCTGCATCAGACCCAGGTGTAAACGCACCTGTGCAGGCTCCTGGCACACAGCAGTGCCCCCAAAAAACTGGCTGTGGTGTGGTGGGACATGCCTGCACCTCACAGAGTGCCTTCTGGCAATGCCCATTAACCATACTAGCCCCTAACCATACTCAGCGTAGCTCTTCATGCACAAAACTGCCTGCCCCATAGAGTTACACCGACGGCAGTACACTGGGAATGCCAAAACTATTAGACGGCCCCATCTGCTGTGAATGCAGAGGATGCCAGAAATAGATTCCCTTGTGATGCTATACAACAGCACTGCACCAGGCTAGTTGCAACTTCTGACCTGCTCTGGGAGAGAAAAAGGACTCCTGCCACGGGGTGACTCCAGCTCTGACCTCATCCAGGCTGTTGGCATTTGTCACTGCTGTGTGTGCGTGTACCAACACTACGAAATATTCCTTGTAGCAGGGTTCTGCAGGAGCTAGTGTGATTCCAAAGAAGTCACCTCTCTTCTTCTCTATAGGAATCTTATTAATTGGTAAGAGAGGATCATATCCAGGTTCTCAGACTGTAAAATAGCATGGTACCTTTGTGGACACATCCTTTGGTAAACTCCCCTCAATTAATTGCCATTTGAATTGTTGGCTGCTTTTTTTTGAAAATAATCCAATCTTGGTTTTAAAAATTTAATACACGGTAACCCTGGGTATCTCATTAATTGCCTGCATTGATAGAAACATGTGCTTTATGTCTGATCTGAACAGGTTCAAGTTACAGCCAGGCGATCGCATTATACTTTGGCTGTGAGACTTAAGAACTATTACCTGGTATCTGTTTCTACAGACACTGCAGAAGTGCTTGCAAAGCGTGACAAAGTCACCCCTTCAGCTTTGTTTTGCTAAGCCAAACAGATTCACGTCTGAGTATCCCACACAAATCATGTTTTCCAGTCTTTTAATATTTCTCATGAACTCTTCTCCAGCTTGTCATCTTCCTGCTTGGACAGAGACAGGCAGGAGAGCTTCAAGCAGCTTCATCCACAAGGGTGAGGTAACCTCCCAGGTCCTGCTGGCCTTGTCCTTCATTCCACAGTCACATTCTTTGCCCTAACACCAGAATGGGAGCTCACACTCAGTTAATGTGGCTTGCTATGCTCTTAGACCTTTTAAATGTCAACAATTAAGAGAAAAAAAAAGTCAGGACCTGTATAAATTTGCCCCAGACTAACCGTGCCTTCATAAAAACCCTTCACGTTTACAGCTCATTAACTTTTACTTAAGATCATCTAATATCTAATGCAGGTGTCTCTGAATCAGTCATCTGTCATTTAGCACCCACCCCTCCACTCCATAAAACATCTGTTCACAGATGTTTGGATTTCAGTTTCTAAGACTGTGTAGTGTATGATTCAGCTAAACACATGTTAAAATCACATTGAAAGCACTGAAAGTTATGGCCTTTGCCTATCAGAAAACCACAATTTTTATGTACTGTTTTATACCTACTGATGCATAAGAAAGATGTCTGTGGGACTGCATTGCACAGAAGGAGTTGTGACAATAAAATCACTTAAGCTTAACAGTGACAAGCTAACACAGACAGAGAAATACCTTTTTGAAATATTTTGCTTCCTAACAAGTCATTATCACCAATAAACCTTCAGAAGGCTGGGTGTACAAAAGTTCAAATAACAAGAAGACCTGTGTCAAAGCCTTAGAAAACAATGAAATGTATAGATATATAAAAGCATGGATTCCACACTGTTATTGACAGCAACTGCATGACAAACTACTGGAGCAAAATACATGAAATGATATTAGCTACCTCTACAGTATTGTGACTGAAGAATAAATGATATACAATATACTGAATGCATCACAGCCACTGGAACACTGTAACTTTGACCATGCAAGCACAAAGTCAAATTTCAATTAATCTGACTTTTAACTGATGTAAATGTAATTCTTTACACTCACTTTAATAACCTATTTTCAAGTGCTCAAGCAAAAGGTATACTATTATCAAGGCTTTCATGAACATTCTACATTACAGAAACTCCCTAGATATCTTGGCTCCTAGTTAGGTACCAAAATAATTAGCTGTTTATCATCCATGATTTACTTAAACAAATAGTTATTTAAACAAAAATTTATAGATTTATAAATTATATAGTAAATTATGCCCAGCATATATATCCAGTTTTGACTCACCTAGTTGTACATCCATCCAGGCCATAACATACTTGGACATTTGGTTATAGCTATAGCAAGTGCTGTACTGGAAGAAAGATTGGTATCACTTCTAATCCTCTTGACCTGCTGCAAGCTACGCTGAGGTACACTTGGTATCTGTTTAATGTGACTTACTAATGAAGGCACCGTCATAGATTATCCTGAGAACACGCTGTGGCAATGACACATTAATAAATGTAGCTGAAAAACTACAGTTTTCACATAATGACTGAAAAAGCCTTAGCATGTACATTTGTTTCAGACTGTAACCTGAATCTGATACTTGTTCTTGAAAAACTGGCTTCCACTTCTCATGTTTATCTTTAGCGGACAACAGAAAGAAGAAATGTAAGAAGAGAAAACCAATGTGAAGACAGCAAACTTTGATGTTAGGAACCTATTTGGTTTTATTTAGGAATAACTGCAATTCACACACTTTAAAATATTTTATGCTTTTTAGTGTTCCAAAGGATTGCTCAAAACTTATTATTTATTTAGTACCGTGCATCTTCCAGATGCTTTAATGACTAGAACATCACAAATAAGAGAGAGAAAAACCCCAAAGTATTACCTAGTTCAGCCCCTAGCAGCACAAAGTTCTTTTCTTCCACTGCACTTATAGTGCTTTCCTCAGTCTATTTTAAATATAACTATAGTATAAAATCAATCTTAATTCATCCTTTTTTGCAATCAATTCCCCCAAAAGAAAGAAAATTATATACTTAAGATAAATTGTGCTGAGAAAGAAGAAATCAGAATCTAACCAATATCCTAATTTGAAAAGAGCACTTTACACATTATTTACCCAGTCACTGGCCGAATACTCTGTTTCCTCATAGTGAGAGGTAGGGGGATGTTGCAACTTGGAAGTATTACACTGGAAGTGATAAAACCATTCAGGTTGCTTTGCTGCAGTGGTTCTCTGCTGTCACTATTTCCTCCCCTTGAAGAATGAGGAAAAAATATTACTTTTACAATTAATTTACTGATGCTTCAACTTCCTTTTATGTACAGTTTAATTCTCAAGGAGATCTGATCAAAACAAGAATGGCAAATGAGCTTTAAATGACATAAGGCAATCCAGTGGTGAAATCTCTCATGTGCCATATAGCTTTAGATTTGGATTTGCATTTGTTCTGGTTTTGATTTCTAAACTCATTATTATTTCCCTTCAAAAAATACATATAAAGGTTTTCTTAAGAAATGTGGTGTATAAAGGGCTTTAAAGGACAGAATGGTTGAAGACTGATAAGATTAAGTCAGAAAACCCTTCCAAGCATGCAAGGGTACCAGTGAGGTTGTACAGATATTTCTGAGCAGAAGAGGACAGTTCTAGAGAGAGTGAAATATTCCTTGTCATTCCAGCCAGATCTCCATTCTGCTTAAATGGTGATGCACCACAGCGATGCATGTACAGAAAAAGGCATGGGAGATTATCTAAGACATGTCTGGAGAGACCTACAAGTCTCTCATATCTGTCATCTTTAACATTCCCTTCAAAATTCTAGTCAGAATAAAAATAAATAAATAAATAAAAATCACAGGCCTTTCAGGCTGCTTTTGAAGCACCTTGTACAATTCTTTATCTATTTACAAGGGAAGTTTATGATTTCATTAATTCTGTTTTTCAGCCCTGATACCTTCCTCCAAAGCTGTCCTTCTGCAAGTCAGACTCAAAGTGACCCCAGTGTCCCATGCACTGAAATAAAAAGAAAGTGGTTTCCCTAGCAACAATATTGACACAAAAGCTCATGATTTTCCTTCTCGCTCCTGTGTCTTCTTAATGGCTTCAATAATCCAAATAGCAGAGAAAAGCAACATGCATCTGATCTTAATGAACTATAATGGCTAGAGACAGCATGAAAGCAAGCAAAGGTATCTGTGCTATTTATAAACTAGTGGATCAGATGACTCAGATTCACCAGCATTTGGAATTATTCATATCATTATCAGTGAGTCATTTAGGGAGATACTTTACTGTGTCAGGCTGTGTGCAAAATATTCTTACACTTTGTTTTTACCAGCAGTTTGATCTGATAGCTGTAATATATAGGAGATTAAGAGAAGCACGGGTCATACCTTCAATACCATCAAGAAATGGGGGAAAAAACCAGCAGTTAATTAATTAGTGGACTGTAGAATGGAGTGGCCATTTGGATCTGATGCTCTGAAGAAGGCTCAGACCAGTTTTTGGTTGGTTGGCCTTCAGCTGAAGTCTCCCCAGACCTGTTACCCAGGCATCAGTTTCGACTATTTTGCATTTCTCTTAACACTTCAGCTCTCCTACCAATAGTCATTCTGTCAGCAGATGGATTTTCCCCATGGCTATGAATGTTGCACAAAATATAAGGGAAACAAAATGAGAAAAACAAATTGTAATTGTTTGGATGGAGCTGTTATCAGTCTGTTTTTGTCATTTAGCCTTCACACCATTTTTTCAGCATTTACAGGCAAAAATTAGTGTCAGCTTTTATAAGACAGCTCATGCTGTACCGATATATGCATCTTTGATGTAAGTATAGGTGACCAGGACTGATATTACTGTGGGAACACATAACATACAGGGGATGCTAATGGTAGATGTTGTCTTCACAGCTACTTTTACACCAACCTGTTTTTCATAATTGTTTCTGAGAACATCTATGTAAAGAACAAAGTAATACTATAATTTGTGTAAAGGAAACCTTCTCAGCCTGCAGTCACGACTAACTACCAAAGTTCACTCCAAAGTCTGGCTACTGGGTGCTGGATAAAAAGACAAAAAGATCGCAAGGTTACCAACTATAGAAACTTGAAACATTGGTCTACAATAAAGCAGAAAACAGAGCACTCCCAAATCTTCCATAGTTTAATTCTACAAGTGCAAGCTAGAGGCATTTGACACACAGCCAAATACTTGTCTGAGATTTTATGTGATAAGCAATGTGTAATTAACAAAATTCTTTGCTGGTTCTGGGACTCAGAGAACATCTAACTATCATTAGCATTCACTGGATGCCAAGACCAAATGTATAAATATTACATTACTCAGACATGAATATAAATGAAAAATGAGGTATGTGAAACTAGAGCATGAAGTGAACAGAAACAATTGGGAATGTCAGAAACGGGGGTGGGGAAGGATTCAGTTGCTGCAACAGAAAGTGCATTGTTAACAATAGCAGAGGTTGACACTGAATTTTGTAGCTTCAACCTATTTCATTGGGTGGGCTTGGGCAACCAATAACATCTGAACTTCAGTGTCTACCTTTAGTGTATAAACTCCCAGGATACACAGTGGAGATCAGTATTACAACCCAGCTAAGTGCAAGTGCCCTCTGCAGCTTTGGACTCAGAAAGATACCTGGGACCTTCACAGAGGACTGGAAGATTTGTAACAGCACCTACCGGAGATGTGCCCTCCTGGAACAGCGCTGAAAGATCAGTGGGATACACAAGGTCTGCACACATTAGCGTTTGGGTTTGGATCAGAAGCGCACATATGATGCTACCCCCATTGCTCCATTCACCATGCATTGCTGTGCATGTGAAGCCATCCCAGAGCACACAAATTGTAGCCCTTTCTGATGAAACTAACATTGAAGATGTCCTTTGGCCACTAAAGTGTCTTCAGCCTGCAGGACGAGAATGGATTATGACCCACAGGATGTAGGCACTGGGACCAGAGCACCTGGGTGTTTCTCTTTACAGACCTGCTTCTATATTGCTGTACTGCCTACTAGGGCAAAGACTGTCTATGTTTTTCCAAATTATACTAAGAACCTTTGTTGAAGGAACTGAAAGCCCCTGTCCTGACAACTCTCTGTGGAGATGAGGAAATGATTTGGTTCAGCCTAAAGTTGACATCTAGTGGCTGATCAGCTGAATCCCTCTCCAGGCTCCCCTTGGCTAATTAACTGGATCTCATTAACTGACAGCAGCGAGACATCAAACTCCTAGACACAAGTGTCTTAGCACTGAACTGACTCCCACTCTTTGTGTCAGCATCACAAAATTTTGTTGGGGCGACAGTTTTGTTACATGCCCAGCAATGATAATGAGAAGCTACAGTCTTCCCAGACACATGCTGTGTTGGCAACGGTTAAAATAGTGTGGGTGATCTTGGATGTCCACTAGGTAAGTAATCAGAGCCCTTTGATGTTCTTGTCTATACATGCAATAACCTTCAAAAGCTCTACACTGGATATAGAAAGAAAACCTAAACAAAACATCAAGTACTATTGAAGTATTTAATTAAGAGAACAAATTGCAGGTAACATACAAACAAGAGACATAGGGGCAGGTTAGTGCCTATGAAAATCAGATATGTGTTATTTGTAGTCGAATGTTAGTTTCCACTGTGATTTTTCATTTTAGCTCAAGACAAAAATTTTCATTCATAACACTAATCAAAAGCTGCTCAAAACTTGTGTAAAATGTAAATACTTAATTCACCATATGACACTAAGATGAGTCTTGTAAAATAAACATAAAATCAGCATTTTTAATCAAAATTACAATGGAAAAGATTTATTTTGTTCTTAAAGCTGTGTTCCAGAGACACCTAGGATAAAAATTTCTCAAAATTATTTTCTCAATCTGTGCTTTAGTTTACTTTTGATTTCCTAAATGAGAAATTTTCTGCTGCTGCTTTTCAAAATCATGCTACACTCCAAAGGGTTTTGCTGTCAGAAATTAACCCTAAGAGCTAGATGTCCTTCCTTTTTAAATTCAATCTGGCTTTTCTACTAATATCCTAAGTAACCTCTCTTCCTTGTTGACATTTACACATTTCAAATATTTGAGAGTGTGCTTTGTAATCACATTTTTATCATAGATATATAGACAATTTAATCTTTTCATTATGCTGGACTGTCCGGACTCAATTAAAAATTAAACTGAATAAATACATAAACACTATGAGTCATCAGGCAAAATTCCCAATCTACTTTATCCACACTGCTTTCAGCTTACTCCTTTCTCTGCATTTGTTTCCCAAATAATACTGTAAACCTTAACTTGAACGCAAACTTTAAACAGCGTTCCACAGAAAATCTTTTAACTCACCTTGGCACTTCTTTTTGCCACATTATTTTCAATCATCTTTAGTGCTGGTCATTTTTAACCTAAAGTAACTGGATTCAAAAGTCAGCATAAATCTTCAGAAATTGTATCATTGATTTAGTCAACACTGAGATAACTGTTAACAAAACTGCTTAACACCAGAGATGTGACTCCCAGTACAGGATCCTGAGTTTTGACAGGCTCCTGTAATCATAAAAAACTCCGACAATATGAAAATGTACGAGGAAAATTTATGAGCCCCATTAAGTGTTTGCTGTAGACAGTAAAGACTTTCTGCTAAGCAGTTGTGGAAAGATTTTTTTCACATTTAACTACTTTCTTAGCCTTATGATAGCCATTTCCTACTGGCAATAAGATGCTTCTAGTCATATATTTTTCACATTATTTCATGCAGACTGCATTCAGGTTTATTTCTCAAAACTATAAGAAGTTATCTTATATGATACAAATTTTACACTTTCACCAAAAAGATACTCCATGATCTGATTTCTAAACACTCAATCCATTCCTTGTTGGAATGTGTCATCTTAAGTGTAGGGCACTGTGAAAATGCTAAGTTTTGAATTTGGAATTAATATTTTAAACACATATAGAATAAATTTGAATTATCTCATGATTCTTTTAACTTTTTTTTTTTTTTAATAGAATGCATTGGCTAAATGATGTGTGACAACTTTGTCCCAGCAATAAGATGACTAGAGAAAGACACTTTCCATTAATGACTGTAGCTGCTCCAGTATGCTTGGGAAGCCTTATTATACTGGCAATGAAATTGCAACTTATGGCTCAAACATTAAACTATGGATATGAATCTCCTGAATGACATTCCTGTGAATCTCCTGAGAACCAAATCCTGCTTGCCCACTCAGTTGTCCAGTTGTGTTCAGTAACACAAGTTAATTTTCTTTGCAGACTTATAAAATGCATTGTTTTTCTAAAAAAGCCTTTGGTTATTTAAATATGGTGTAAGTAATTAATTAGCTAGAACTTCAACAAGTTTATTGGATTAAGAAACAGTGAATATGAAAGGTGATACACATATTTTTTCTAGCTTTAGATGTTGTACTCTAGATTATAAAATATTCAAGAACTATTCTTCTTAATTATCCAAAACACAGCAGATGCTCCTATACTCTCCTCAGAACAGGCAGAGTAAGATCACCTAGATTTCTCAGGTTTTTCCTTAATTGTGAAATGACTGAGGACTAATCAGAATTTTTGTCACAGTAACTTGGAGTGTGAAAAAATATCCCTCACAGCCCCCTCAACTAACATGACTGCATTGGCAAAAAGCTGCAGACTGGACATATTTGGACTAGCAAAGAATGCCTTTTGTTGGGATAGCTTATCTTATTCAAGGAACCAGTGGGAGTTCTGTCCTTATAAAATCTCTCTTGCTAACATAATGTACATCTTCTCAAGAACATTTTGCTGATTTGAATATATCAGCAAATACATTTTAGTGTGAGGAGTCTTTAATTCAATGAACAATTAATACAATTCAAGCCTTAATGTTTTTACTGTATGAATTAATTACAATTAACTTACAGCACAATTATTATTGTTAGCAAAATATTACAACATATTCAACCAGAGTTCTAATCAAGATCCTGACAGTTTCAGAAGTATTGCACGTATCTCAGAATAGGTTTGTGTCCTTCACATACATTATTTTTTACCTTGTTTCTCCTATATGAAACTTTTTCTAATATTGAAAGCCCTCTCTAGACTTTGTTTGAACCTTCCAGGTTATATATACACTTCCCTTCTTTATCTTTCCTTTCTTTACTCCCTTATTTGCCTTTCATTCTACTGTTGTCATTTTAGCTATTTAATGAATTGTGCTGTTTGGGTGAAAAAAGGAACCATATTTTTGTACTAGGGCAAGTTTAATTTGCCTGGAACTGAAATGAATTGCCTTGAGTAGCTGGAGACAAAGTGCTCAGATACAGTTCCTTTTCACACATGTGTCTGAAATCTTGTTTTATTGCTGTGCTTCAGAAGCAATATTATCTCAGCCTCATTGGTGTGTGTTTTACTGAACTTATTGCTAGCTTAGTTCATTGCAATTGCAATCCTTGTTCTCCAATTATAGGTAAAAGATACGAATTTTCTCATTGTTCATGTGGGACCGTTCAGGAATGTATCCATTATATAAAAATGTATCTTAAACACAGATATTCAAAAAAGCTCAGAAGTTTTCAAGAGGAAAAGGTAGTGTAAAGTGTACCACACAAGAACTACAACAGAAAATTGCAGTCTAGAAAGTACAAATAATAACAAAAGCAAGAGAAAATGTGTCTTATTCAAAAGTATGAAATAATCAATAAACTGGTGAAAACTGGAATATTTGGTGAAGGTGACGATGAGCTATTGATTGCATTTATTAAGATATGGTTTCCATGAAAACAAAAACATTAATTTTTGGGAAATAAGTTCTTTGGGTATCTAACATACTTAGTCCTTATGGTTCTTCATAATGCACCATTGAAACCATCTAGCTGTTATAAGGCTGGGGAAGCTTAAAAGTTGCAAAGATAACTTTGTACCATCAAGCATCACACCTGAGGAACTAACACAATAAACAGGTAGAAAAGGTCCTCCAGGAATGATTTCTATTTGCTGCAATGCAAACAAGAACAAGAATGTGTCAAAGAAGGTGCGACAAGTCAATGAAGGTGTGCAGGAAAAAGACAGCATCAGCAAAGGACAAATGAACTAATTCCAGCCAAGAGAGAGAAAGGACATACGCTGTACTTGATCTGACTTGCAAATACAATATATCAAGGGAGAATTGCTGGCATAAAGCAAAGTTATTAATAAGTAATGATAGCTGGTATCCAAGCCCCACTGGAGGTACAAGAAGGGCCTGGAGCTGAGTATGAAGCTTCCAGCCTGGCGCTACGGGCAGGGTGTCCTTTCTCCAGCCTTTTTGGAGGGGAGGACAGGTGGTGCGGCTTCAAGGCCCCACTCCTCTGAGCAGCAGGTCTGGGTAAGGAGGACAGGGGAACCCAAGCAGCATTAATTCCATCTCTCCCTGTGTCACAGAACACAAGGCTTTTCTAAATTAATTCTAATGGGAAAAAAAATAAAGCACAAAGATGTGCTAGCTTTCTGTGCATTTGTTTTCTGGGGGGGAAATCCAAGTTATTTGCTGCTGCAATAAGAACAGTCCAGATTCACTTTTGTCTATCTTATATTATCTACTAAATTTCCAGTCATCCATAAATTTGCTGTACCTCCAAGTTTTGGCTTCTTCCAGACTAAACACCCTGCAATTTCCCATCACTCCCAAAGGATATTTAATTTTAGTACCACCTTTCTCCCTCTAATTTAATCTGTAAATATTTTTATTTTTTTCAGTCCTTCCATTTATTTTTTCAGCTGGGTTCCTCTGCTCCCTTCCTGTGATGCTTTGCGGTGAAGTCTCAGGTGACATACGGCAAACCCGGCCACATGCTAGCGAGGAGAGTGTTAAAGCAGTGAAGCTGGTGGAGAAAAGACAGCGAGCACTGACTGGAAGAGCTGCAGTGAAGTGACATGTTGATAATTTACACCTCGGGTCCAAAATTGGAAGCATCTCAGTGCCAAAAACAAGCACAAAAAAACTCCAAACCCCAACCCCCAAAACTCCAAGCATACTAGGAAAGAATAACATCAGAATACATGCACTAATTCTAGGAATACTTAGAAAGTATTTAGGAATAGTTTAGCAATAGACTGAACAAAATACAAGTCAGAATGCAGGGTGGGAGAAGTCAGGGAGGAATATATTCATTGCCTCTTTTAGGAAGCTTAAACCTAGATTAAGAAGAAAAATCATTGAAGATGGCCTCAGTGGATACAAATAGAAACAGCGGATTGACACTGTGCAAAAGGGTATCTCCAGCCAAGTATCAGGAAGCATTTTCTCACTGTTAGGATGTTAGATTACAGAGCTGTCTCCCAAGGGAGGTGGTACAAGGAGCTTCACTGCATGAGTCATTTAAAATTAGACTGAAACAAAGCACCTGCATATACCGCAGGCAACATAGCTTCGATGGCAGGCAGACAACCTCAATGACCTGACAAGTCTTAACCAGCTCTCCTTTCTATCATTTGATTTAATTTTAGGAATTTTAGTCTGTTTGTATTAAGGAAAACGAGAAAAAATAGCATTCTGTGAAACACTCATGTATTTGTTTCCTCAAGCAACTGATTGCAAACGAAAAATATGTAAATTACCATAAGTATTCAGACATCTGATAGGTAAAACTAGTGATTAACTGAACTATTCTCTGGTTTGTGTTATTATTTAGGATTTTCAAAGCATTCCCCCTCTCTCCCTACTGAAATGATGAATTTTCCCTGCCAGAAGGTGAGCCAGCCAGGGGTAATCAAATACATAAACAAGATTTAGTTATACCTGGAACGACTATGGTTAGAGCATTTATTTCTGGACTCCTACTGCTTGAAATATCTGCCTTTGCAGACACTCCTTGAGCAATGCCAAAGCAAAAATGGCAGCAGCAGAAAGGAAGATAGTGTTGGTAGAAACCATTCATGTCTAAGCAGCAAGACATCCTAAATTTGCTCCCCTGAGTATTTCAGCTTGTATTTCAGAGGACTAAATACCTCATTTTATTTTCCTTCAATTCCAGCCGTCATGGTCTCAACAGAGGATGGAGAAGATTTAGCATGAAGTTTTGGGGGAGTTTACAGGAAAAGAACAGAGGGACCGAGTTGATAATTGATTCTTAATCCACTTCTGCTATTGAAATTCACTATTCTCTTTATTGTTCTTCACAGTTTTTTCCATGACTCAAAAGGAATTAATGTATCTGTAATTATATGTTGCAGAATGGGGGGGGGGGGGGCAAAAAAGTAGAATGGCAAAGAAGAGTTCAGTGTTCTCAAAACAGGGATAACAGATGACCTCCATTGCAAAAAAACCCAGTACATGACCTCTTGGACTAACAGTGAGAATATTTAATGCATTTATTAAATTACATATTTGAAGAAGAGTAAATAAAATAATCAAGATTAAGGAGAGAGGGGAAAATAGCCAAGAACGCACAGACCCATTATTCTGACCTCAAAACTATGCGGGGCTTTAGAACACACTTTGAAGAAGAAACTTGGTGACTTGATCTCTCTTCAGTATGAGAGTTTTACTTCACATTTGTAAGGCGTTATATAAAAGAAATGAAAAATGAACTGGTACTTAAACATCATTTTTAATGCCACTTCAGACATTGTAGGTGATCTTGTGTAGCCTCTAGAAACTGTTTCAGAAAAGTACAAATCTTACAGGTTATGTGTAATACATGCCAGTCCCACATTGGAAGTACGCTGGATAACATTCATACCCAAAGGTATCTCACAAATGCAAAAGATAATTAAGTTTAGGCACCTGATATGCTACCAAAGCAAAGTCATGTAAAAGAAATCCAGTACTGACATAAAACTGAATTACGTAGGCTGATAAGGAACAAAGGCCAGAAATTAGAGACAATTTCCTATGTAGGAGTGATATTCTAGAGCAGTACTTCTGTAGGGGATAAGGAGAAGGTATTTTATGATTGGGAGATAGATCTTGATAACTTTACAACAGCAGAAGTCCAGAATCCATTTCTTACTAAGAACCTAATGATGTAGAATGAGGGAGGAGGCTCTTGGGGCCAAAGCATGCAACCAGAAGCATGCAATGTGTAGGCAGATGTTCCTCAACAAACAAGACAGCAAGTGGCGGATGGGATAGGCAAGCTAAGAGCCAGGGGAGATAGGAACAGAAGGGACATGGCAATCAACAAAACAATGCTGAAGTGGAATCACTTTAGGCATAGGTGTATAAAGAAGGACCTTCCTGTGGAACAATTTTGTGGGGAAGGCTTTTGAAACTGTTCTGGTGGATAAGCATGCCTGCCTGGGTGCCTCTCTGAAATACTTTGACTCTAATGGACACAGCATGGGGAACCAATAGGAGGAATTAGATGTCTATGTGCAGTTGCAGTCGTTGATCTAATGTAGACATGATGGGACAATTCACACAACTTGATTTCTGCAATGGTTAGATACAGGCTCTTTTGGAAACACAGGCTGGGAAGGCGAGGGCAGCATGTTGACATTTTTGAGAGAGTACAGCTGGAATGCCTGGAGCTCTGCCTGGGGACAATGTTCTGGTGAATTGGGTTATCCTTCCCCGGTGCAAGGCTTTGCATTTCCTTCTTCTGAACTTCATGAGTTTCCTCTCAGCCTAATTCTCCAGAACGGTAGCGCAACCCTCTGGTGTATCAGTCGCTCCTGGTTTTGTATCATCTGTGAACTTGCTGAGGGTTGTCTAGATCATTAATGAAGATGTTTGAGGAGCAGTATTGGCCCTGGGATACACCACTAGTGGCTCACCTCTGATTTGGCTTTGTACTGCTGATCACAGCCCTCCGGACCTGGCTGTTCAGCCAGTTTTCAATCCACCATACTGTCCACTTACCTAATCCATACCTTGTCAGCTTGTCTATGAGGGTGGTGTTGGACACAGTGTCAAAACTCTTACTAGAGCCCAGGTAGAAAACATTTACTACCCTGTCCTCATTCACAAAGCTATTCACCAGATGATGTGAAGAGGCCCTTTCCAACTGAAATAACCCTGCGAGCCTGTGATCTTGAGAATGACTGTTTAATAGTCTGTACCAGACAAGGACAGTAGAAAGACTGTGACAACCTGTCTGTCAGATAGCAGATAGCTACTATAATGTCAAAGTGGTTGGCACTGGATAATATCAGGTTTACTGATACGAGTAAACCTGAAACCTGACCCTTACCTGTCAGGGAATTTTAGAGCTGACTTCCTCTAAATGTGTGCTCGTCAGGGCTGCTGCTGAAAATGGTACCATGTCTCTGTATCTGTGTCCAGTAGACTAAAACACTGATGCATTTCCCTGTCCTCTGATCATCAGCCCTGGAGCACAGTCCCTGTTCTGCTAAGGGCCTCTTCTGGGACCTTAAAAAAGTCTGTAGCTGTGTAAGTGTTCAACTCATGTACTTAACTCCTTTAGCACATGCCCTGTAATTTAGTGCACCCAAAGTTAAGAACTGAAATTCGCAATACAGAATATAGAGAACAGAGTCGAATGCCTCTAGGAGGTGATTAAGAGCATTAAGCTAAACACTTAATGTTACATAGTGTGAATAACCTCTCAATCACATGCTGGTTTTCCTGGTGAATTCCTAATTCCTTCACACAATGAAAACGTACAGAAAGAAAAAGTTCAGTGAGAAAGATATGTATTCAATATTTATTTTTGTCTGACTGCTGTATGTCTTCAAAACACGTATCATGCAAACTCTTGCAGTTGATGAAGCAGTGGTGCTGTGAAGAATTTTGTCATTGCTTAATCAAAAAAAAAGAAAGCATTGAAAGCAGCTGGTTTGTTTTACCTTCTTTTGCTTTAATGACTTACGTGGAAGGGCACTTATGAAAGTAAATGCTATCTCACAAACCAATGTGTTACTGAGCACTCTCAGAATGAGGAGTGGAAAGAATGAGACAATGCAGCAAAGAAAAGTAATTATTCCGTAAATTGCAGTTCAGCTGCATGAAGACCACTATAAAAATATATCACTACACTTTGCCCAACCCTTTCTTACAAATAAAGATTATACTGACAAGCTGAAAAGTTATGGCAGTGCTGAAAACAGTGGAAACTGCAACCCATAATTAAACCAACAAAACAAAATCCCACCCCAGTTTTTATATACATTAACAGCATTCTGTAAGAACAATGCATTTCTAAGGGGAAAAAACAGTCTCAAAAATTTTACTGTCTCTGTAATGTAGGTTTCTCCCTGAATCTGGCTTATCTAATCAGACTACCACACTTCAAGAAAAAGGTCTGTTGAATCATACTAGCTGTCACCACTGGAAGACACTAGATAAAAATTAGACTTTGTACAAGCCATGTGCCATTAAGGTAAACACTCCAAACACTCTATACAGAAGATGAGGAGCTGATGAAACGTTCAGAAACCAGGGTGGTTTTCCTAAGACATCATCCTTTAATCTTATGCCTAGAGTGACTTACTTTTTTCCCCTGTGTGACTTTCACTGACAAAATCACTAGTACCAAGAGTCAAAAATAGTTTAGGACACATTAAACTACTCATAATTGATAAAAACAAAAAAACCCATACAGAATTTAGGTAGAGGCTGCTTAAAGCCCAGTAGGTCACAGATGCAGGATCTGTTCCATCTGGTTCAATCTAAGTCTCAATGTAAAAGATAACGCCAACCTTTCACCTCACAGCCCCTAAAAAAAAATATTTCTCCTTGCTTCTCTGGGTTTGCACTAAAGAGTGGAGGCAAGAGGGTTACCAAGCTGTAATCAGCTTAGCCTTCTCGTGACACAAAGCACCTCCTGTTGGCTGTGTTCCTGTTAGAGGTTCCTGCCTTACCCTTCAGTATAGTCTCAGTAAGGAAAAGGCAACAGCCTCATCCCACCTATGGATGGCAAAACAGTATCTTTACCCTAACCAGACAAGCGTAGTCTCTTCATCACTAGGTTCTTCCATTAGCTAGAAGAACCCACCCTGACACTGACTGTAACTCTTCGATGTGGGGGCTACAATGAGGCAGCAAAGGCTGGGGGTTGATACTGCAAAGGCGCTGCCAGGTGAGGTTATGAGAGAAATTTGTTAAATAGTGTTACAGGGAGTATTCGGTTCTATCACTTCAATTTGCTTCCTTTCTCTTTCCAGCTAAGCATATAATCATGCACATCTTCATACATCTGCCTCCTTTCGTATTTTTTATAGCTGAATCAGTCAGAGTTTTCATTTGAATTTTCATTGATCTCAGGATTTTTATCCTGTCTCAGACAGAGAAGTAAAGGTTTTCCAAAAATAATAACTATTCCAGCAGCCTACAGGAGATTTTGTTTCTGTTTCTTTTAGCTGCAGAGTTTTGATGCTCTGCAGACCAGCATCCAAATACAGCTGGGAAAAATATGACAGTGGAAGGTGTGCTAGGGATTACCAACAAACACAACTACTTGCAACCGAAATCTCCACAGGGAGATCAGGCAGAATTTTTCTAAACAGACTCTCAATTATGAAGTTACAACAGCCATGGGCTTTGACTAGGTGTAACTCGTACAGAAAACTTCTGACTGACATATCCTAAGTGTCACCTTGGTGAAGGAGCATACTGCTCCCCTTGGCACGTTCTTTGTCTACCCGTAGCTAGTGAAGAGCTCCTCACAACAGTGCTCGTGCAGGGTCTTCTCCACAGCCCGCGTCCTCTGCAGCGGGGTCTAACAGGACTTGCACATAGTGGCCAAGGGAGGAGGAAATACTCGCACCTTCCCTCTTGCCTCTGTATAAAAGTCTTTCAAAACCTTGTCATAGAAAACTGTTAATGGGATATTTCGTGATAGCATGCAGACTGTGCAGCCTACTGTAATATAGAAAAGGTAAACTAGGTTGCTTTAGAATAATTCTTTCGGAGTTATTATGAACCAGACTGACTATAATTCTTTTCAACGGGATGTGTTAAAAATGCTGACAATAACATTGTTCCATACCAGAAGCTGTGCTTTAAAGTTTTTTAGGTGGGAATTACCTCTCCCAGTGAAGCTTTAAGCTGTGAAATCGTTCAGCTTCTATGTTAAATGGTTAAACTAATCTGTTTCTTGTAAGATGGCAAGAAGGCAGCTGTGAGCTACACCATTCCCAGTGATGGGACATTCCACTTCCTTAGAGTAAGAGGACACTGCACTCCCAGTCACAAGAGCCATTCAGTCATCACTGTATTTGCCTACCCTTTAAACATTCATTCTGCCACTTTTGGCTAATTTTGACACCCTTCTATTCATCACAGCACCCACCTCTTCTCTCTTCTTCACTTATTTTCTATGCTAGCTCCACCTTCTCAGCTGCATAACTCCTCACTCAACTCAGTATTTGCTTTCACTGTTCTTGTTACCACCACCTCTTACTAAATCTCTTTGTATTTCCCCCTTGCTCCTGACATTATATCCACACTGATGTCACCAACTTTATGATTTCAAAGAATGACAGAACACCTGAAACTGGAAGGGACCTCCAGAGGTCATCTCATCCAACCTCCCTGCTCAAGGAGGGTCACCTGGAGCACGTTGCCCAGGACCGTGTCCACACAGCTTTTGAATATATCCAAAGATGGAGACTCTACAATCTCTCTGGGCAACCTGTTGCCGCTGCTTGGTCACTCTCACAGTAAAGACGTGTTTTCTGATATTCAGATGGAACCCATGTTTCTGTTTGTGCCCATTGGCTCTTCAATACTTCTCTTTCCCCGTTTCACACATCTTAAATCTCTCTCTCTAAGTGTTCCTATGTACAGTTGTGACAGCAATCAAATCACTGGTCTGTGGAGACCCGTTGCTTGACATTTAGCTGCTTTCCCTACTGCCTGCTTTCATCTATTGTCCTTCATCTCATGCTGCAATTGTAAATTCCCAAGGGAAAGGGTTCTCTTTTTTACTCTGCTGCTGCAGCACCTAGCCAGTGTTTCCTGGTCTATGCCTGGGGCTCTCTGACACCACGTAAATACAAAGAGGAACAAGAAATAAAATCAGTTTGGTTCTTACGTTTCAAGCTCCTGTAACCTCTGTGATTATTAGGGGAGATCAGTCACATGCACAGAACAGACAAAAAACATGTACCATTCCCCTACAAGCAACCTTAATGTCTGTGGAGGACCCTGTAAATGTGTCTATCCATGGACAGAAAGGGTATTTGATTCTCAATCACCAATCTTAAGGTTCATTATTCTTATCAGGCACATCGCTGTGCAACTCAGAAGGACTTAAAGATTTTTATTTTTATTGTAGATTTTTCTCCTGGAGTCCTGAATTCAGTGATAGAGAATGTAACATAATTTGGGGGTGAACTAAGATCAAAGCAAGATTTTTGTCTTTGCATTCCTCTGATCTTCAGCAGCCTTGAGGATGCTCTAAACTAGGTCAGATATCAACAAGCTGTGGTCATGGCTAAGTCGCATCCTATCTCTTCCTGGTGATGACTGAGGCAGCTTAGACTTACACTTAAACGACTCTGGGAAAGATAAATTTAAATCCTGAAAAGTCACCCAGTTTGCAGATGCTGTGGCACCTCTCCTGCACCACTTTCAGTGCCAGTGCACTGAATATATTGCATTTTCCTTATGCTGGAGTAGTTTTTTTCTGCATCAGTAGGATCTTCTAAAGCTTATTCTATGTCATCGGCTATTTTTTTCCTGTACGCGTGACATAAAATAACTGTAGGTCATCAACCGGGCTACAATATTCCACTCTGTAGCAGCATATTTGACCTTGATTCCTGATTGTTTCTCCACTGCTTTTACTGGAAATACAAGGGGAACATTCCATTGGTCAAAAAACCCTGTAGATCTATTTATTCTTTCATTTATACAAGGTAAAACATAGAGTAATTATTTTTGAAAACGGTGTAAACCCAATATACGGATTTCCCTACACTTGAAAGGTTTTGTTTGTTTGTTTTTAATATCTTTAGGGTTTTTTGCTTTGTTTTGTTTTTAATCAGAAACTGCTTTGCTTTGAAACACAAACACTTCTCTTAGTGCTTGGATTTTGTTGGTCTTTTATCTTGTTTTAATTAGCTCACTGGGGAAGTAATGTAACTCTATTGCAGAACAAGCTGTATCACTAGCTGATTCCATCTTTTCAATTAACCATATGAATCCAGGCCCTCTTCCCACACTTACACTGCATTATTCCATACTTGGCACAACCTACTTCTCTCAATGTCTTTCATTATCCTGAAGGTCACCTTGACAAGAAGCAGCCCGTTCCCTTGTTTCATGCCAGCAGGCAGCAGGATGCACATTTAGTCACATGTCTGGAGCCCATCACAGCAGCCATGACCTGGGTTGCATGAAGCACTGTGAAGTCCTAGAATACTTTGCTATTGAAGCAGAGTAACCCAAGTGAGATTTCAAAAAAACCCTCAACTCATCCCAAGGCCATAAAAAGGATTTTTTTAACGTCTGGCTGCAAAACAATTTCTGCTGCAAGAACTGGATTACAGAAACAACAACCCACTCCTTGCTAGTATAGAGAAGCCTTGTTCTGGTTTTATGGAACATTGTGCAAACAAGGGAAGACTCAAAGGCTCAGTTTTGCTCCCTGGGAACTCCTCGCTATAGGTCTGTCAGGAAGGCAGAAGTATGGACAGGCAACCAAGGAGAAACAGAGATGTGTTTCCTGCATACACAGGGCAGAATTAGGAAGGCCAAAGAAAAGCTAGAGTTGAAATTGCTGAAGGACATCAAGGGCAACAGGAAGGGCTTCCACAGCAGCAACAAAAGGAAGACGCTGGGCCTGCTGCCCGATGGAGTAGTTTGCCAATTGACAGACAGCATGGAGAAGGATAACTTCGTGAAGGACTTGATGTCCTCACTCCCTCAGCCTTTACTGGCAAAGTCGGCTGCTCACTCCCAGGCCTTTCAGGTCTTTGCTTAGTAGTAAAGACAGGCAGACAGGTACTACCTACATGGTACAGAAGGATCAAGTGAGGTACTACTAATTAGATCAGCTGGACATGTGAAAGTCCATAGAACTGGATAGGATGGACCTGAATGCTGGGAAGCTGGCTTGATGTTATTTTGGGACCATTCTGTATCACATTTGAAAAGCTGTGGTGATTAGGGAGCAAAGACTAGAGAAGGCAGTTTTGTTAAAACTATCTTCAAAAAAGGCAAGGAGGACCTAAGGAACATACTCATAAATGAAAAATCCTTTGATTCATAGGAAACTATTAACAGGAAGGTATTATGGAAGCTTCAGTATACGTTGTCTTTAGAAAATAAAACTTCAATATTTTTAGAAATTTCTTAAGTGGGCAAAGTGAAAGGACTTGTAGCAATGGGGATTTTCTGCATGTGTCTTAAGAAGAACCTCCCAAACACTTTTTGCACTGCAGTTTATGGTATTTAGCAGAATACACTTTGCTGCCAGAAGGAAGGTTCAGTTCTCATCTGAAGCCAAATAATAAGGAATATCACAAATATGCATGTGTAGTATCCAAGAGATATAAAATCCAGAGGAGCTTCATAAAGACATAATAATGATAACTGCATGTAAACTGGATATAAAAGTACTGTATTTTTCCAGCAATGCATTAAAAAGTGGAGATCTCTAACTGAGCAATGTAGCTAAGCGTTTCTCCAGAGCAAAGACACATTATTGTGATTTGCAATTTAAGATGTTAAATTCTTTAACAACTTTTGTAATAGCTACAGAAAAACATGCCTTATCAGTGTGATAGCCTGATAGCTCGGGCTGTACAGAGTTTGACAGTGTATGTCTAATAGAGTCTGCATTTAAACTAAAACAGCGCAACACATACTGCAGTAGAAGTTCAGTTAGAAAATGTATCCAAAATGTGCACATTAACCGGTTGTGATCTGTTTTATAAAAAAAGCCCACAGTCAAAACCTAATGTGTCACATAGACAGCATTAATAAATACTATACTGAAGCAGACAGTACTATACTACAGCCTTTAATTAATCCCTCTACTAGTGCAAGAGTATTTCTATTAATAACAACTTTTAAACTTTCTAAGAGATCAAACTTGGATCTCCACCTCTGGAGGTGATTCTAACACTTAAATCATATCAGTATGAGGAAATTTGTTCTCAATATTAAATCCAAATGTTCATCTTTTCCAGATTCATCGCATTAGCCCTGGTTACTTATTTGCCAAACTTTGAATTATCTTTATTCATCCACTGGGTTCACACATTTAAAATTCTCTGAGCTACTCAATCATTACTCAACAAAGCCCTATCTGAGGAGTTCTCTAAATTTATTCCCTACGGCTCTCCTGGTAATTTGCATTACTTTTGTCTGGACACTTCAGTTTGTTAATACCTTTCTGGTAGTGACTGCACAGAATTGTAAAGAATAGGGCAGGTTTATGTAGGTCTGGGCTAAGCTGACACACAAGCAACCCAGCTAAGAAAAAAGCATGAAGGCAAAGGCTATTTCTTGATTTTTCTGCAGCTAAGATCCTCTTGGCGGTGATCTAGTTTTGATACAAAAGAAAGTAATCTGGCAGTTGTTTCAGTGAGCCTGTTTGAGCAGAAAGGGTTTCTGGAGCATGCAGACCCATAAAATGTGTGGTCTGTGGCACCTGGACCTGCTCTACATTCTGGGTATGAGCAAAGAAAAGCGTCGTGTGCCTGTGGAACATAGATCCATCTGATTTCCAGTGGAAAACTACCAGTTGATGGAATTTAAAGCAACTTTGAGCTGACAGTAAGTTACTGCTTGTGGTAGCCACAGAATCTCAACAGAACACAAATCAGATGAATCGAATGTCCATGCACACTTCTGCTGAGGTACGCAGCACAAGTCAGCACAGTTATGGTTTCCACCAAGCCATATGTGACAGTAGCTAGTCTCTGACCTTATGTCTGACACAACTGGTTGAAAGAAGCACTGCATATTGTCAGGGAGCGCACTAGCCAGCCCACTGGGGTAGCCAGAAGCACTGCTCTGGCCACCCAGCACCCTCTACTTAGGCAGCAGAGCTGTCTGACAGGACAGTCTGGGAGCTCAGTCTGGCAGCTGACTGCATCACAGCTCAGTCAAGTGCATCCCACTCACAGCCTACTGAACCCACGTACAGGGCTAGTCTATCCATGGCCACCCTTGGTACAACCATCCACTGGGCAGGGGATGGAGCAGAAAGAGGTTCCTGGAGACAGAGACAATTGCAGTGGCTGTTGGTTTTCTTTCAGCTGAACTCTGTGAGAAGCCAAGGGGAAGCCAGTGATCTCTTTGATTTCACTGGAAGAGCACAGGATGGAAAAGCCATCACATATTTGCATCAGGGTGCTGTCTGTTTAAAGGCAGAATGGTCTCACCCTTCTGATTTCATGCATAAAACTTGAGTCACATAAGCTTCTATTTCCTGGAAGCCTGTGAGCATGGGTTTGACCTGTACTGACACACATGGCCCAGGTGCCACTTTTTCATGCTACACTATGATGAACATCTGGATGTCATATTTTCTTATTGCTTGCATCCTTGCAGTAGGCCAAAACTGACCATATCTTCATAGTATTCGCCTATCGACATGGCCTGCAGCCTCAGGTATCTGTAAGCTTTCCCCAACCACCTGCTTGGTTGAGTGTTCCCAGTCTGCTGTGGAGAGTGGTGACCTGATGCAGAACCCACATGGGGCAGGGAAGACTCTGACCATAAGCCTTGTTGCAGAAAAGGGAGAAACGCCCAAGCTGTAGGAAGGACAGGACCACAGCAGTTTGTGTTTTGATGTTACCCATGTCCCTGTCTCTGGATGCTAGCTAACACAGAAGCCTGATTCGTAAGACAGAAGCAACCACACACCAGGAATACCAATTTTTTAAATAATGAGCATGTATGCAGCCTCCAATTCAGAACACAGAGGAAGGCTAAATGTAGCACTAATCCTACATTTCAGGAAGCTTAAAAAGGCACTGTAGAAGTTATGAAAGTCACTTTTTATATTGAAATAGTATAATTTTAAAAAGCAGCTGTTTTTCATACAAAAATGAAATAATATTTATTAGGTTCTGATTCATTCCTTATTACTTCCCTAAGAAAATGACAAAAAAAACCACCTATAAAAAAGAAGCAAATGTGGTATTTCATGCCTTAAAATGCACTAACAAATGTAGACAGGATTCCTTATGTATGTTGATATATCCACTGGCATTACATTTTTGAGCTTCTGAGCATTTACATTTTTTGCATTTCGTATTTAATGATGAGACTCAACATCCTCCTCTGCCCCAAGGGTAAGGGAGGGAACACAACAAAGCCCTTATTACAAAACAAACAAAACTTACCAATATAGAACAAGTACAAGAATTCAAAAAGACCATCAAGTCACTGCCTGTATTTAAGGTTTCTTCTCCTGTTTTTTGACCTAAGTGTCAGTATATCCACTTTTACATGCTCTCTGAATAGTGGAGAAGTGGACATCATATTGGTATGGGATCTACCACTTCAAGAGGCACTTTCAACAGGAATGTGATCTTTACTATAAAGTATCTCATTTCATTTGTCTATGCCCTTGAAAACACTTTCCACTGTTAAAAGACATGGCTTTTGAAGGACTACTTTTATTTTTATCTGTATGTACCTACCATCATGATTCCTTTGTTAGCCATTTTAACCCAGAATATGTCATTAACTACTGTCTTAGGAGGGTAGTATTTTATTATCTTTATTTTGATTCATTTCCTTTGTATCCCTCTGCTGTAGAGTGCTCAGGATGTCCTGCTCATAAGGGAATGCTGCATACAGCAAGTGGGTGGAATTTTCAATTCCTTACAGTTTTTACATGGAAGAATGGAATCAAAACTACAGGAATCAAACACCACCTCTTTATAAAACCATTATCACCACAATCCAGTAATTAAAAACTCCATTGCCTACATGGTGCAGTCCTTAACTCATATTTTAAATTTACAGATAGTAAAATGAAATGTGAATTGAAAACGCATTTGCTGAACAGAAGGGTTGAGATCGTTTAGAAGGTTTTAGGCTAAATTTAGCTTAAGAGATGGAATGAAAGCCTATATAAAACTTAACGTCTTGTATGAGGACTCTCTCCAGATGAATGGAATCGGATCCCCTCCTGGTGTTGCTTACATGCCAGTGTGTGGTAAGAGTCACAGGCAAGTCCTCAGCTCCAGCCCACATCCACTTTCCCATGGGAGCTCATCATAGTGGTGACTCAACTGAACACACGTAAGCTGACCCCTTAAAACTGTTCCTAAAACAACTTTAAATTTCGTGTCCTCAAATAAACAAGTAATAACACTAAGGTTCTGCCAATGGGATGTATTCAGCCTTTTATTTTTTTTTTTTTTTTTCTAAAGAAAAGAATAATGAAAGAGTTCTGGAATATTAAGGGAATTCCAGCTAATATTCAGCCTTCTGCCAAATAATACTCCATCAGTAAAAAATATAGGGGTGAAATTCTGTCTGTATTTAAGCCAGCTGGAATTTTACCATGGAGTTCAGCAGGGCTAAGGGAAGTCCATGATCACATAAGTGGTTAAATAGCTTCAGTGAGCTTTGAATTTTTACCAGTGAATAAATTTGAAAGGTAATTCCCAATAATCAAACATACTGTAAAAAGTGGATTTGGAACAAAATTAATAGCACAATAACGAAAGTGATTGTTTTTTCACGGGATAGATTAAGGACTGTTCTTATATCAATAGAAAATAAGATGTATTCTACAAAACAACTGTTATGCTGCTCTTCAGAGGTAAACAAATTTTGACAGAAAAAAGAGAGTTTTTCTTACTACATTATTCATAGGTATACCGGCGGAATTAATTTATTTTCATAATTTTGCCACATCTTTAACAGTTGTGAACAAGCTTTTTTTATGTCTGCATTTCTCATAGATTTCCACACTGCTAAAATCCTTCTTGCTTTTGTGTATTTGAAATACATCTATGTCCTTGCAGATCATCAACAAACATGCCTCTTTTTCTTACAGCATTTATACACTGAACAATTCCTGTTATTTCTGGTACCGCTACTGCATATGTTACTTTTAAAGGGCAATTCTGCCCATAGCATGCCTTACTCTTACATTAATACTTGATAATGATGTCTATCTTACCATAACCTTCAATTGTGTGCCCTAACATATCTGGGGTTTGGAAATCATATCGAAGCTGTTACATTTCTGCTTATAAGCATTGGCATTCTTAAACAATACACTTTTCAAATACACTTTCGGTCTACTGATATGCTGCACTGGCTAAGAAATTTTGCTGATCTAATAAAGGGATGGGAACAGCCTTTGAATTCAGTGATCCATGAAGTCTCCATACAAGTTTTGACATATCGGAGAGATGACAGTATACCGAGCCAACCCTCCTATTGGAGAAGTTATAAAAGACAGCACACGCATATACACAGTTTGTCTGTTCATCACAGCTTGGTTATTCTGCATTTTATAGATTTGTGCATACTGTGCCAATTCAAGGACCACCTATGAACTTCATTCCAGAAACTGGAAAAGCGATGTGTATTATTTTGCTGGGGCACGTCCTCCTGTGCTACATGAATCTGCAGAACAGTGGCAGGTGGCTTTCACTCTGCACAGGAACACGTCCTCCTCTGGTGCAGAAGTATGGGTTTATTTTACCTTACCCCAATATCTGTGTTGGAAACAAGTGTTATTGCCAAAGAAGTTATCATTCTGGGCCAAATCAGAATTTCTTTATTCAGTACAGTAAATTGGGATTCTGCTAAAAAGAAACAAACTGAAACCTTTAGTATTTGGCTGCAGTATTATACAAAGAACTCCAAATAAATGAGTTTGGTGTGCTTCAGGCAAATACTCCTTGCCTCAAATAGCAATGAGTTGGTGGAATTCACTGAAATTCTATTAGAAATTCAAAACTCACTGACAATTGCACTGAAGTTAACGTGATTTACTGTTAATCTGAGTGAGAGTGGAATTGAGCCCTGTATTCTTCTTTCTCTCATTCTGCATTGAATAGTGCCACCTAGATTGCCATTGACCTTTACCATAGGCAAGGTGCAACAAGTGCAGCAACTGCTTATGTATCATTATGTATGTTTAAAATAATTCACATCTATAAACATGGCTTGGTCTTTCCAGCAGTTGCTCAAAAAGGCAGAAATGGAAAAGGTCAAAATACTAACAGATTTGGTCCTACTGAAACCAAATATTTTCATATTTGCAAAAATGGTAAAAAAAAGATTTGTTGAGTTTGTACCATGATCATACTGTTGCTTTTCTAAAGCACTTGGGAATACTACAGTCATTCACAGTTGTCGTAAAAGTGGTAGAAAAAGGCAGGAGTATTCAAAACCTAAGCAGTAAGAAGGTCACAGATCCTATTTCTAATTCTCAAGCTTTTACAACTTACAAATCTATTTTAAAACTCAGGAAACAATGTGTGATTTAAAATAAAAGAACTATAGAACTCTACTTTTCTAAGAATATATATACTGGTTTCCCTTTTAGATTATATCCTGTCCAGGTTGGAATCACATCGGTTATTTGCTTGCACCAGAACAAAAAGTTTCTGATTGTTTACACTGGTTTTCTCATCACTGTGAGAAAATCTCTCCCCTTCCAACAATACTGAGTACTTTAATGAACAACACAAAGACTCAGTGTCAAGTAAGTCTCCACTTGGCCTCCTCCTCCTGTGGTTTACCTAGATGTTTCTGATTCTCTTTGGAATTGATACAGTAGAAAGTAAATTGACTGAATCAAACTTTCTAGCCAAGAAGTGGTGAAAAACAACACGCATACACAGTCTGTCTTTTTATCTCAACTAAATGAGAAATCCCTTCTTCAAAACATTTTTCTCACAGAGACAAACTGGCAGATAGTGGCTGTCAGCACAGACCAACTCAGCTCAGCTACAGAAACTTAACTAAATACAGAACTATTTTTTCAAGACAAAAAAAGAAAAAAAATAAAGGAATCTGCAAACCAATCTATTAACATTGAGATTCATTAAAAGAAGGCTGATTTGTTTCAGAGGCCTGAAAACCAGTGTTGATAAGGAGAGAAAATTAATCTCCCAGAACATGCATGCTCACGTAAGGTGCTTGATCTATGAAAGAATTCAAAAATCAACTTCTCTTAGTGGAGGGAATTGAAAATTTCTTTTCTCTGGTTGGTATAATTGTCACCAGTAAACTTAATTACTGCAGACTTAATGTGCTTATGAAAACTTGTGCTGGAATAATTAGCAAAATCCTTCCCTGAGGAAGGTACCACAGTCATGAGGAATTAATCAGGAAACTGTGGGGGGGGTGGGGGGTGGGGGTGGGGGCGTGGAGTGTAACTTTGTAAGATCGTGTCCAAAAGTCTTTTTACGGGAACAGGAGAAAAAGTGTGTGTAAACTAGGTATATTTTCTAATGCTTTACCTAGTATTTGCCATAATACGCAGACAGATTATATACTACCTATTATGGGTTGGAATGCACATCTGGTGATGGGGAAACCTGGGAATCAAAGTGAGGATTTATACAGAAATTGGTCAGTTGAGGCTATTTTGTTTTGAGTTTAGTTTCTGATTTCTTGGTTTAAGTGAACTTGTCACATGCGATCAGCGAAAGACATAATAGACATTGCCTAGTCACGACTTTGGACATCTCTTCAGCTAGGTCCTCAGCCAGTTTAAGAAGTTACGCAGACTCCTCCAACCAATATTTCACCTTGCTGTCCACTCAGCTCTGGTAGTTGGTGTTACAAGACACCTCTCAGTATCCCTCAAGGGACAGAAGAGCACTGTGAATTAATTTAACCTAGCAGTTCAACCTCTATAAACTTGCTACAAACTAATGAAATTATATGGTCAAGCAATGACAGACTCGCGCTACGCTTAAGCTCCTTTAATGTTAGTTTCAAACACCTAAGGTAACAAAAAGGTACTTCAAGAAAGGCTTGTTATTTAACGAATCTGTGATAAATGTAAAATTGTGGTGGTGTAGTAATGTTTAGGTAACCTCTACCATTAGGTGTCTGACAGTGGGGAAAAAAGTAGAAAAGGAAAAGACGACACATTTTCCTTTATTTGACCTTCTTTAATGGAAATATTTGTTACAAGTTCTGTATTGGTATAACTCTTAATGAAAATTTATTTACTTTCCAATGGGTGCTTTGTGCTGATTAGGTGAGAAAGGATTACCTTCTTTCCTGCTATTTATAACACAGCTAATGATTTTCTTTGGGGTGAATAGCTTCTTATTTATCTTCAGATGCTTTCCCTGACAGGGACAAAGTCAGGACAAAAAGGTCTTCATTGCTTCTTTTGCTACAAGGTAAAAATATGGGGCTGCTCCTGTAAATTTTTCTACTCACCCAGGTATTCTCATATGTATGGGTCATATTTTTCATGTAAAGGGTTCCCTGTCATTTTGAAGATCACAGTAAAAAGACCTATCCATTACTCAGTTGTCTTAACTACTAATGTGTCTCTGAGTAGCATCTGGTTTATAGTATACCATTATTATGGTTTTATTAAAATGCTCTGCTACATAACTGCCCTTCCATTTATAGTAGTTTCACTTTCAGGATGGCTGTGTTTTGGAAAAGGTTTAAAATCAGATGAATCATCAGTTCTCCTGGAAAGCACTGTTCTGCATTAAGCTTCTGGCTCTTTGCCCCATATACAGACATTTTCTAATACAGTCATTAGGATAGTTCCTATCCCTCTGTCATACTACAAAATGAATGAGTTCTTTTCAATAACTTCACAAAGCCCATAAGACATGATATAGCAAATTCTTCCTGTTTTACTTAAACAGTGAGGTTTCAACCTCTGATATAGATTGGTAGTTGCAGGATCACACATGCAAAGGAGAAGTGTCAGCCTTACAGCTCATTTCTCTTTTATAGTTTGTTTGTCCTGTGTTAGAAAAGCAGTCCTCAAATATTTGGCATAAAGAACTGTTTCTTTCCTGCAAGCGTAGCGTTTTATCCTGTTTCTCTTAACCAGCATAATATACTAAAATTACAATGAACCCATCTGCATTTTGCTTTTACATACAAAAAAAAAATATTAATAATTGCCATGTGGCTCTTCACAAATCTCTGGTAACAGTAGCAATGACACATTTGTATTGGGATGTCCCACTGCAATTCCAACAAATTAGAAAAAGGCATAATGGAAACATGAGAGCCATTAGGAGTAAAAGCATGCTTACCTTCATATGTTCCACTTTCTAAGAGAGCACCACTTTTCTCCAATTCCATAAAATCTTCAACAGTGATGAAAATATAGTCCACACCAGGGACTTCCCCCTCCTTATGTGGCCTTGTGGTGCCTATTAATAAGAGAAAAAATACACCATCAAGCACATGACCTAAATGTAGAAGGATCTTTTTGAAACTTTTGGAGACTTTACAAAGTAAACCATTTATACAACATATTCTATAGTACAACCTCCTAATGAGCGGGTCTTTCAAAACCATGTGGCTACATTTGAAGCTGATGGACGTGTACAAGATACATGTTTAAGATCATTCCAGATGTTCTTTGGATCCATATTATTTATTCTCACTAATGAAAATGTATCATACTGCTGATATTCTTTTTCTGTTACTAGAAAGACCCTCAGTGACACCAGGCACATGATATTCAGAGGTAACACAAATCTTCAGCATGTGTTTTCTATGGCTTTAGAAAAGGTCTTGTTCTACAATTAGTCTGCTTCATGATCTTTTAAACATTTATTTAGCGTATAAAAGAATAAATCTGTAAGTAAATCTGTAAGGGTTATATTCACATTGCTTGTTTCACGGCTATAAGTGGACTTGATAAATGGTTAGGCTTAAGGGACTGAGTGATTCAAATCACCCGCTAACCGTGCTGTCAAACTGCAAAAGTGCTTATATTTAGTTATTGCCTCTACTGTCATCTCTGGATGGCAGAACTCCATAAACACCGACAGACAGTATTTCATACATGCTGAGAACTGACTCAGCTTAGCCAGCAGAAGTTGAGATGTTAGCAGGGAAGCATCTGAATTTGACCTAATTTCTTAATGGTCCAGTTTACTGTAGTCAGGCTATCCCTACTTCGACTGAAACCAGTAAGTCAGTCTCAAAAGTCCATTTGGAAATGGAAGAGTTTTAGGTCCTCCTCAGTCTCAGTGTTTGAAACAGCCCATGCTGGCCAGTGCTCAGCTTTGCCAAAGCACTGGATGACCTTCAGGGTTGTCCAAGCTCCTTGCTGTCAGTGGAGATAAGAGACATAATGGTGTCTTAGGTTATCCAGCCTGCTTGTCACAGACACCTTTCTCTCCACACAGGCTGCCTGAATGTCTATGGCATAGACTGAATGAGCCTGAGAAGCTAATATTTAAGTAGCTAACATCTGGAATAAGTTTTGATAAATCTGTAAGAGATTTTTCCTCGTTTGTCTGATTCCAATTCACTTTTCATCTCAACTTTTAAAACAAAAAACTCATCTTATTTGGCTGTTTATTTCTGGGAATTTAATATTTCCAGAAATGGGTTTCTTTGGATTATTACTACCGTGTTTCAAGAATGGCATAACACTTGGATGTTGAATTTACTCCCCATGGAATATCTGACTCCTGAGGATGCAGCAGCATTGTCAAAGAACTCCAGCCCTTTGCGAGAACTGTGCAGAAGCATAGGGATTCTGGCAAGCCCTGGAGCTCCTGTGAGCTCTGCTAACAGCACAGGCATCAGATGTTTGATCTGCATGCTCTCTCCTGAGAAATTTTTCACTCCCAAAGTCTATTGATAGGAACTGTATCTTCCTCATAAAACACCTGGGCAAATCAAGGCTATGTAATTCCTACACATGGCACAGGGAAGAAGCTAGCATATTAGATTAGTACCTCTAGTTTACTGTTGAGTCAGTGTTTTTTTATGTAGCCAAATTAGGATTACCAGAAGTTTATCATTCAAACAAAAATACAAGTTACATAAAATGTGGCAGTAAACCCTGCTTTGAGAGGGAAGTTGGACCAGACAATCCCCCAATGAGCCCCCTCCCAATCTAAATTTTCAATGATTTTATGATATTAAATATTAATACATGCGTACATTCACCAATCAGGGATGACTGCAACATCTCACAGGAGGTCCAACACTTCGTTGGAGGTCCAACATTCAGTTATCCCTGTTTTCCTACTTTGGTCACAGCCTTTAGCCAAATTGCTTAGAAAAGTGCAATGGACTAAATTTTGGATTCTGAATTCCTATTTTAAAGTGAAAGCTAAAGACCTGATCTTTCTGCCCTTATGTGACCTAGTCACATTCTTTAGGATATAGTACATATATGATAATGTTTGCATATGCCCTGCACTATGAATTGAATATTCTGTCTAATCTGCTTCCCCTATTTCCAATTACACGCACGGTCCAATTAGAGACTAATCCTGTATCCTTAACACACAGCTTAACTCTAGCTTGTCTGTTCTCCAGTTGAATTGCCCATCACTTATCCCCACATGTAAGGCAGCCACGAGTGCCCTGTATTCAGAGCTGCAGATGTCATCACTATCTTGTTCTGTAACACTCTGAGATTTCAAATAGTTCCTATTTTGCTTCAAGATGAAACTAATGGATTTTTGTGGCAAAACCAAAATATCCAGAACTCTATTTAAAATTGCCAGTGTGCTACTGTACACAGCAGCTTCTTATTTTAGTCTGCCTGAATGTCGTTTTCCCACTGATTTTCCTAGGTGACTAAACAGCTACTGGTAATTCTACAGTATGTTTTCCTTTCTCCATTTCTCTTGCAACCCATGGCTCCACTAAGATATTCCAGCATGGAGATGAGGAATCCTTTGTCCCGAAAGTTGAACTGAAATGGGCAAATTATACAAATGAACATTTCTAAGGAGAAGCAGATTTTGTAGAAATTTTTTTCCCATTTCTGCTTGTAATTGCTATCTCTGTCCTACAACGCCAGGAGATGGAACTGTCACTGAGATGGTAACACAGAACATTCCACCTTCTTTTCTTATAATCACTCCAAGAGCTCTGCATTGTATTATATACGGAGGGTTTCCTATAAGATGTCAACTACTCACTTCCACTTCCTTCACAAAAAGGAGAAAAGAGCAAATCATGATCACTAGTTGCATGTGTTCAGGGTGACTTTTACCCCAGGTACAGCAGTTTCCACCCCCACCAGAACTTCATTACTCTTAATAAAATCTTACTGAGTCCCATTTCCCTCCTGCATCTGTTCTCAATCCCTCAGCCCGGAGGACCTGAGATCTTGCAAATGGTTAAAGCAATTCCCTGGCTAATGGAATAATCAATAGTTATTGCTTCTTTTACTCCTTCACCCTGGAGAAACAGAGTTGCTGCTATTAATACTCCTGCCATCCTTTATACCTTTCTGTAAGCACCATAGGGTTTGCAATGTGCAGATTTGCAGACTGGGAGGCCGTTAGTGGAGAATCTTAAACACCCATCAAGGGTCTGAACATTGAGGTCTATATATAGGAATCTTGTAGACCAAAGGCAATTTTTTCTTTTTCCTTGCATTTAAATTAACGTAGAGTTACTGTTCTTAAGATATTTTGTCTTTAACTATATTCATATAGACAGATAAGCAGGTCTAAAAGCTATGGTGATTCAAGACTTAAAGGATTAATTCCAAGCCTCATATTTTTACAGAAACACAACACCTTTTGTTATACAGCATCAAGGCTTAATAGGACACACTTGCTACTGCTTATAATATTTAGCTTTTTATTAATGTAAAATGAAAATAGGAACCCAGTTACCATTTTGTTACCATGGTAACATGTGAAAAAATAATCTTTGAATTCCATAATGAAAGAACATGATACTTTTAGATCTTGCAGGATCAAAACCAGCAAGGGATATCTGCACTATGCATATTTATAAGAAACGCAATCTATTGTTACTGTGGAACAGAAGACACAAAAGGAGTAGCTTGCAAGTAAACATGACCAGTCCATAAAAGCGAGTGCTGTCACATAATGTTAGGTACCTTAGAAATTACAGAAGCTTGGTCTACAAAACCTGGGCTGATAGTTACCTTTGATTTCCTGAGCACCGTTTGCATTGTTCATCAATTTGCTCTCAAAAGCAGTATTAAGGTCATTCACTGAGCAACTACTTTGTCTGGATTTATAACTTCAAGATCGATAGTTGCTACAGTTTAGAGATATTTAAGCTATATGGCAGATCTTTAAAAAGAAGAGCCTTTGCAGCTTTTTTCTTCTTCTCTTGTACAGGGGAAACCTGGTGGTTCACCATACCTCATTGCAGGCTTTCCATACTCAATGTTATGTTATATGATGGTGCTACATTTCTGGAGAGGAACTAGGTGCTGTTTACATAAATAGCCTTAAACCACCATTTTTCTTTTAACTGAGTATAAGGCACCTGAGGGTATAAATTTAGACACCTAAGAAATCTTTACAATGAATAAGACCAGGAGTGTGTTAATTTAATAGCAAAAACCTATTTTTGAAATACTGTTTATATGAGCTTGGGGAACAACAAATAACATTTAACATAGAAGCTTTATGATGACTGCTAGTGCAGATTGAAAAAAATGGTCAGTTTATGTAGTGTTCAGTTCAGATTCCCACTATTACTAAAAAACTATAGAACTATTAACTCTGGAAGAACTCCAGGGTTGGAAAGCTCCACACCAGTTTGTACAGGTAGGAGAAAACTAGGAATTGATACATCTCCCTTTAAATCTTAGCATTCAAGTACATAATTAAAATATTATTAGTGCTCACTTGGGAACAAGGTGCTTAGTTTGACTTTGAAAATATTTCTACTTCTTAGAAGCACTGAGTCTTCACAGTCTCTGTCCAGCTCTGCTACTTTCAAAAGCAGGAAAGGTGCTTTCTCAGTATTCCTTTTATTGCTAACTCCATGTATTTACGCATGGTAGGAATAGAGGGAAATTTATTTACGTGCCAGCATAGGAATAAGAATGTTAGTTAAAAATCCAAAAACTCTGACAGGAAAGACTCAGAAAGGATGTTCTGTGCTTAGTATGATAGACACATTTCCAAGAACACTTCATCTTTGCACAGTAAATAATCTGTATTTTACAGTCTTTGGCAGCTGATTACAAGAACAATATTGCATGAGTAGTGTTCCTCTAGAGTCTATGTGATAATCAGGAGAGTAGAAGTAAAGGCCTTAGCCTCTCCATAGTCCAATACCTTCTTACAGATTTTGCACACAGGTTTCAATGCTCCAAGCTTATAGGTGTATTATAAATATTTATATTATACATTTTTTAATTGCAAGTTAAGGGCAAACATGGCACACCACTATCCAAACAACTTCACAGTTATTTACCTGATTTGCATTTGGATTCACAGATTGGTTCCTATTGCACAAGGTATATACAAAAGCAAAGGTGTGTCTTTGCCACAAGGATTTAGTGTAAATGAAAGGCACAGTAATAGCCAAGCCCTTTTTGCGTAACAGTCTACTCCTAGATTTATTTTCTAAAGGTATGGAAGTAAGTAGGGTCTTAGTCTGCTTATTCGTACCAAATATAACAAACATAATGAGAAAAAAAATCTTTAATATGTAAAGTCCTTTCATTAGGCATTCTACTGAAAATTCGTTCTGTAATTCCGCTCTGTACAACAGCTTGTTGTGGAAAGCAGTACGCCAGGCTGTCATACATTACAGTAGCTGAAGGGATCCCTCCTGCAGAAACAGACTGCTAATCTTTAATAAACTTCAGCTGAGCCCTTGGTACGACCTTGTATACGCTTTCCCTTAGAAAAATTCAGCAATGTTTAATTAGCTCTTTTGTTTTTTCGCCAAATTACTCTGGGATACTATTACTGTGAGGAACTGAAATGTATGGGAAATTATACCTGTCTTGTCAAATTACTAACTGCATTAAACAGGAAAACACCAAAATTTGTCTTGATCTACTGAATTCCCAGCTGAAGAGAATAATCATAATTTTCAAGTAAAGTGATTTTAGATGTACTACAAAGCAGGAAGCTTCTAGTGTTTATGATACTTCCCATAACAACAACATAAACCGCAAGTGCACAAGCCCCTTCTTGCCAAGGGTCATGAAGAGGAAAAGATTTTTCTTTCTAAGTATGCAATACCAGCAATTTCTCTGATGCATCCCTATAAAAATAACTGCAGAAGCAGAAGAATGAATTCTAGATTCCTGAAAATATTTCTCAGGGGTAATAGCTTCAAACTGCATTAATAAGCAGGTTGTTGGCAAATGTGAACCGGAAAAAGACCTCCAGGTTAATCAACTCAAACACCACTAGCAAAGGTGCTAAATGATCTACAGTGAGGCAAAGCCAGGGATTTAGCAGTTGCTGAGTTTTGAGACTGCAGCATTATTTGCAATGTTACCCGTACACAGAGAGAAAAACCAGACACTATTTGGAAGAAACAGTGTGCTTTTAAGATCTCCAGGATTTTCTGACCAAATTTTAATAGAAAGGGAAAAGCATTAACCCATACTTCATCACAGAATTGATAGTTTCATTTCTGGGTGTTTAATTCATGTGAATTAAAAGGAAGTTTTCCAGTCCCTGTGCATCATCAGTATCCACTGGTATTAGCAGAAATAATGGATTAACTACATGGCTCAATCCAGTGTCCACTGAAATTTGGGTCATAGCAAAAGAAACCCTTAAAAAAAAAAATCAACAAAAAACAAAAAGCCTGACTCGTATTTTTAACAGTTTCTAATATACTTTGGGATTAATGACACTGTTTGTTACATTTTTATTTTTCCTGAAGAAGTAAAATGTAAGATTGTGAAAAGCAGTCTTAAGGGACTGTGTACTAGGTGGCAGTTCCCACGTTGTATAATACCACGGTACTCATGATAATACATTTTATATTTTATAGTGTAAAACAGAGGCAGTGACTTCCCCGACTTGAGATCTACAATGCACATAGTAACAGATAAGCATGTCCTTTATGGAAAGAATATGCATTCAGCCTGTGGTTCTTTAGATTTTCACTTTTTCAGAACTTGAGACATACGAACTAGATAAGCTAGATAAGCTCCTGTCTGGTGCTTAGCAGCATTATTACACTCCAGATGCCTATATCATTTCAAATACTTTTTTTTTAGATTCAATATGCATTCAGTAGCTTCTGATTACACACAGCCTGGGTATATTCTATTTGTTCTCTTGCTTTTGTGCAATGTGACAGACACTGTACAATGTGCATAAAAACAGCCCAAAGATAATTTATGCATTTTAAAAATTAAGTCACATTGAAGCTGAACAGCAAAGTAAAATCAGGAGATGGGAATGACAGTAATTCTAGCTGAGGACTGCTGGTAGGAAGGTTATTTGTTTATTTATTCGGTTAATTATGAGAGGACCACTGGAACCAGCAAGACACCCAGAGAAGAAATGCAGCACAAGAGCTTTAGGCTGAGACAGATACTTGAAGACATTTATTTAAAATAAACTGTGACATATCCAGAGCTACCCGGTATACCATGCAAGGATTTTTCCATCGCACTTTTATGCTGTGACAGGCACTGATACACTGGGTGTTCCCCCCACAGAGGTAAGTGACTCACTGCCTGGTAATCCCAGCATGAATTGGATCACTTTCCTGCTGTTGGTGAATAAAGTCTGCAGAGTACTTTCTTTTAAGAACAACTCTGACCCAGCATTAAGCCCAGCTATGCAAGTTTCATTGCCAACATGGCATCTGAGCAAATAAAATGTCTTTTTTTCATTACCTTTGCCAAGAGTATCTTTTAACAACAGACTTCAGAGATAAAAGCTAGTAATACAGAAGTGTGAATAGTTTGTGCCAAGTTGGGCATGGAATATTGCAGAATATACTTGTAAAAACAATCAGAAAAGCTGTTGCTAATACAGATATCATGAACACTTAAAATATATTCTACATAATTCCTGGAAAATACAAAATTGGGAAATTATGAATATTCTGGCATTTGGAAGCGTAGATAGTGCAGTGGTTAGCCAAGTACTGAAGGAATCTGATTTCCAGTGCTCAAAAACTAAGAAGATGAAGAGAAGGAAAACCAGTTATGAAGTTATGAATCATTCTGGATTCCACATTATTGTCTCAAAAGTAAGTTTGTTTGTTTGTTTGTGTGGGGTTTTTTTCCAATTAAGAATTAGAACCAGCCATGAAGCTCTGAAAGACACTGAGATTTTCTTCATAAAACATGTTAATGTCCTAGCAAACACCCCTGCAGTATATCCCAATATCTTTCATGCTTATTATAAAACTAAAACACTATACCAGCTTTCCAAACATTTAGGAAAGTAAGCAGTGAACTGCTCTAAAGAAACATTTGAGAATGGAAATTTGAAAATCTGGTGATAAATGGATGGTAGGTTGTAGTGGTAGGAAGTAGGGGGTTTGGGGGGGTTAATTAGGAACTTGTAAAGCTAATAAGTAACTAATAAGGTCCAAGATTATTTTCTATACATGCTGTAGACAACCAGTGTTGCTCTTCCATGGATTTCCACTCTTTCAGGTAAAGATATAAAATAAAATATGATAACAAATCTTTACCTCTTTTGGAAGCTTAGACTTTGATTCCCATTGCACGAAGTTGTTTACACTCCCCTAAACCTTTATTCTAACTAGAAACAACAGGTTTTTACCCAAAAGTGAATATATTGGCAGAAGAGAACTTTCTGAAGAATTAGCACATACATTAGGGCATTTTGATGAGACACTCATGTATGAATGAGCATTTATGTTTCCACACATTCTTTCAGATTTATAAAAGTCTTCTGCTAATGAGATCTAGACTTTTGATCTTACTAATAAAATACACCTAATTACAGGCAAAATGTTTTCTACTACTAGAAAAGCTTAACTGGAACATAGTTTCTTAAGGTCCTTGAAAGAAAAAGCCTCTTCTGGGAAACGTCTGATTTTCTGCAGCTCTTCAAGAGGATAGAGAGCTAAAGAACTACTTGCATAGTAGTTTGTTGGCATGTGTAGGTCTGCCAAACAGTCCGGTATTACAGCTGCATTTCTCCCCAGTGTTACCAATTCTATCATTCCTACTGATGGTCCAACTGATTGGAGTATCAATGGAAATATTAAGTGAGATCTGGGATAGTTTGTTCAGCTGTGATGTCCCAAACCACTATTTATAATGTACATCATTCAAATATACCTTCAGAAACCCTGGAAACACATCACGTCTGGAATAAGGGAAAACACTTCTGCTATCAAAAACAGAACCTGCTTTTATACCAGTTGATTTTACTAACATTATGGATAAACCATTGTGGATGACTTTTATTAGGCGCCTTGTACATACTACTACAGAGAACTGAAGAACCTGCTTAATTCATACACAGACCCCGGTGTATCTTGAATGACTCTAAAATGCCTGCGATAACAACTTTTAAACTGAAATAATACTAATATTCTCTATATATTTTACTCAAACTTAAGAAGCCAGTCACCCCATATAATGTCTGTTTAATAGTACATTTTAAAAGGATTTGTGAAGTTGTTAGCTGTTGCTACTAAATCTCTGAAAATGTTTATAAATGGATTTTCTAAATCTACAGCCTTACTTTGAAAGGCATTAAAAGCGGGACTGTGGAATAGGCTGCCATAGAAACCATCCAGAGATGTATTCCTAACCAAACTCACTTCAGCTGTTAATGAATCAACAGTATGAAACAATAACAGGATTTTAAGGGTTAGTTACTGATTTGGGCAGATGACATACAGAAAAATGAGAGGAGTTTACGCTTAAAATAGGAAACCTAGTTAACATGTGTGAATTAAAAAATAATAATCTGTAGTTAAAACAGGGCAGTATCTCTCCATAGTATCCACAGTGGTATTCTGCTGTACCACTGAACAACAGCTATCTGACAAGGCATGGGAGCAAGCGCCAATCCAGAGCACATCACTTCTGAATCAAAAAGTACTTTGGAAAACTACAATGGATGGCGTCTAATTGGTAGAAGAGATTTACAAGTTACTTGGTTTTCTTTGTCTTCCAGTCCATAATTTGAGGGTTTTATTCCTTGGCTTTCACCCCACAAGTTATATACTGCCCAAACTCCACACCATTCGCTGGACAGCTGGACCAGACCTTAGTCTGGTGACAAAAAATGCTGGTATGTAACAGCAGATACTGTTACACTCATTTTAATGAGCAGAGTTGAAAGAAACACACGAGTGTCTGTGCAGTACTGTGTGCGACACCTCCAGCAGATTCACAGCTGAAATCCCTGGTGGCCAACTGCTATCCGGGCAGCAGAGCAAATGTTGAACTGAGACACAGGGAACTGTATCCCCACAGTAGGGATTTCATCAGTGCTAGACAGGATTTCTTGTGGGATGCCACCACATGCTGCAGGAAAGCTTTGAGCGAAAGGAGAAGTCATGCTGTGAAACTGCTTCCCGCGGCAGCGCTGCTCTGTCCATGTGGAAGTGCATTTCTCATGTGAAGGTTCCAGGCCGTCGATTGCTGTACCTCTCTGGCACACTGGCATAGCAAACACATGTTTTCTTAACTGCTTCTAGAGTGAGAGAAAGTCTCCTGTTCTCTCTTTCCTCCTCTTACTTTTCACTAAAACCAACAAAAGCAGTATATACACAATAATGATATGGACTTCCTGGGGGAAAAAAAAATCTCTATTATTCTTCATCCACTGTTTCTCACAGGGAATAAAGTTTTTATTGAACTATGAATTTATGCAGTAAATTCCAAGGAAACACAGTGTTTGATTTTTCTGTTCCAAAAAGTACAGTTTAAAACAGTGGGAGACAAAATGTATTCTTCTTTCAGAAAAAAATAATGCATCATGGAACAGTTCTATTTTGTTATTCAGAAATGTATTATTTTGAAATCACCTTAGTTTTTTATATTAAATTATTTTCTGTAAAAACATGACACCCCATAAAAACACAACTATTTGAAACAGATTTATTTCCATCTGTTTTTAGAAAAAAAACCCCTATTTGCAGCTTAACTCGTATTGATAATAATGAAAAAAATCATTCCTCAGTAACAAGTTGAATAAATTATTTATACAGGAGTCATTATTTTATTGAATACTCACGAACTTAAAAGTGCATGCTGCAGATTTAGATATTGTCACTATCTTCAAGTTTTTAAAAGAAATTTTAAAAGCTTTGTTCATTCTTCTTTTGAAGATAGAAAAAAAGAAAGCTTAGATTTAACTTCAAAGGAGTCAAATACAGTGAAGGTGAGGAAATAAATGTCATGTAATTCTGAATATGGGGAAGCCCACTGCTATTCTTATCTCCTACAGGAATTATTTCCGAGGTGTAACTACAGCACTGGTGAAGGTCATTTCATGGGCACTACACACTCCAACTAACGGACAATTTCCTTACTCCAGAAGAACATCTAAAGTTATGTCTGAATAAAGAAAGGCTTGGAACAACCCAAAAGATTTCAGTCCCACGTATGACCTTGATGCTCTTCATGTATTCAGCAAGGCTGAAGGAAAAGTTGTTGGTGAATAGCAAGTGTTATTCTGGTTGGCTAATTAAAATTGCTGCTTTTCACATACAGTGAGGCTTCCTTTTCTGATATGATGAGTTGTAATAATCAACCTTTCAACACTTAATTCAGTAGTCACTAGAGATGAGTTAATTCCACTTATTTTAGCTCCAAATGGATAGCAAGAACTGGCATCTGTTGCTACTGATGATAACAGAGCAAATTAAAAGTACCTATATCAAATTGAGATACATCTAATTATACTACTTTTATTTTTATGGATGTAATTAATTGCTAGTTAAGATTTTGTAGATCTAATAATTAGTATCAGAAGAATGAATTCCCTGAAGAGGGTGGGTCAATGATTCCAGCTCGCCAGCTACCAGAGATTGTGAATAGTCCTCATTGTATAATTATGCTCTTTCTTTCCTTTTAAGCATCTTAGTATTTCTGCTTTTTCAAAGTTCATTCCACGAGCTCCATACAGCTCCGTACAGTATTTGACTCAAATCATCTCTCTGATCCTAATCCTACAGTGATGGGCTTTTTTCTGGCAACAGACACCATTAATACAGTGGTCCTTTCATCCCAATATGTAGACGTGGCACTGCATGCAATAGCAGTAAGATCTGAGATGAATTTGTAACTTGTCAATTTACTGAAAGTGGTGTACATGGCATGCACACATTGCCTGATAAATAGCTCATTCTGTTAACTTAAATATGTGCTTGTCATGAAGTATGGCTCATGTTCAGACACTATAGTTCTAGAAATCTTCATGCCAGCCTAGGAAGAAGCGGTCAGTCTCTCTAGCAGAACAGTTGCTCTCAAAAATAAAATAACTTCATAAATAAATACAGCATAATCTTTGCATTTTTACCATATGTTCTTATTCCCACTATATCTAGTAGCCCTAGGAGACTAAATCACTGTTTTGGAGCTATTATCCTTTTAGTCTCATCCCTTTTCTTGTGATCTCTAAAGACAGTTGGCAGATGCTCAGTTTCTCAGGATAAGGGAATAACAAACAATTATAATAACTAGCCGTAGGTGTTTAAATTCACCTTTGGTTAAACAAAGTTTCTGACAACTGTTAAAGGTAGTCCCCAGTGCCTTGGCTAACAAAACCATATGTTCTTATGCCCACTCATGAGAGAATTTAAATTCCGGTTATATGATGTAATTGTGGCATTATTGTCTAACACAGTGTCATGGAATTTCAGGGGATATTGATATCTACAATTTGGGAAAACCCCTATTAATTCAACATACACATGTATGTATGACCCTACTTTACACAACTGATTCAGATGAAGCATCATTTGAAAACCAAACACACTGATTTTCTTCCGTGAATTGCCTAAAGCAAAAAAATGGTTTAATTTTCAGTGGTAATGTTTCAGAAGTACTATAGATCCCACAAGTCAGAGTGAAAATCCACATTTAGAAGCACAAAAAGGCTATCAGAGAATCTGGGAGAAGTGTTTATTCCTACAGCCTTGTAAACTGATTTCATAGCTTTCAATTAAACTTGTCTGCTTATCTCATTATGTGTACTTTCATCAATGGACTGACAGTAACATTAGGAAAACTTTCCTTTGTTACTTGCCCTTGAGTTTCTCTAACCATTCTCCCAGCTGCCTTGTACAAGGTCTCTCTCTTTTTCTCTTTTTTTTTTTTGTCCAAAACAGAAGAGGAAAACCCCCAAGAAAAAAAGGAAAGAAACAGAAGTTCCATTTTTCCAGTTTTTTTGTGATTTTTCTTTACTGACACAATACTGTTATGCTGCTCCATCCTAATTTTAAACTCCTAAAAGGAACGGCTAACTCCCACCAGTGGCTTCACGAGTGTGCCGATACAATCCCGTGCAGGCCTGTACTATCCAGCCAAACCTCTGAGGCTTCCTATGCGTTCAGCAGAGGGTGATTTTAGTTAGACTGACACTTCTAGCTTCTCCACTGGCTTCAGAAGACATCTAGGATCAGTAGCCTCCTCTTATTAGCCTCCAATATGTGCTTAAAGTCAGGTGAGGGGAACCCACGCTGAAGTGTTTTTCCACTAGTACCCAGCTAAGGAACTTTCACTAGATAAATCCAGCCCAGGCCCTCCAGGGCTGTGGCGTTCTCTCCCAACAGATGACTAATAAGCCCACCAAGAAAACTCTCAAATTATCCAAACGTCACTTTTCTGGAAAGCACTTATCTGAAATACAGGCCCCGCTACTAGGAGGGGACAGTTCATACTTCTGAGCAGTTTAGCTGTTGATGAGTTGGAGTCAAGTGCACCAATGCAGCAGCGAGTCCACTGGCTTAGGAACAGCAACTTCAGTCAGTCATGCTTGTTTCAAATGATCTCTGGAGCTACAAGAAGTGAGAAAGCCTCCCCTGTTCTCCTCTGAAAACCATACTGCCAACAGGCCTGGCAAATTTCCAGCCAGTGCCCAATCCAACAAGTAGACCTTGTTGTCAGGAGCTCAAACAGCTCACTAGAAGTTTTGTCTCTAAACAGAACGTGAATATGAATCAAGGCGTATAAAGACAGGTAGCCAACAATAAGCCACAAGAACATAATTTAGCTTCTAAAATCTGAAAGTATATTCTAACCAGGATAAGAATTGACACAATAAATCAACACATCCTCAGCAAACATCTCTTTCAAAGTTTACCCGCAAGAAGGGATGCACACTGCCCGTTTGGCCTTGGGTAGAACATAGGACTCTTTCTCAGTGATACTTCAAGAGCTCTATGTTGGTACATGGTCAATGTTATCGGGTGGCTGCTAAGTCAGCAAAGTGCACCTGAGAAGTGTTAAAGACCAAGAGGACATCAGCTGAATCTGACCATGTAAGTGTTCCCAGTGTTCTAGCAGAAAGATTAAAATTCAGCTTAAATAAATTAATAATCAGACTAACTGCATTTCAAACTGCACTAAAAAGGTTGTTATAGAAAATTGAGAGGTGATTTCAGAAGCTGTTCCCTACTGCCTCTTCTCTGTTGCTTTATTCTTATCCACCAAACTGTGGGTTTGCCTCTATAACACATAAGGCATTAGCGACAATATTTCGCAATTGGTAATCTGATAATTTGGAACTGACTTCCCTAAAGTCAACAAGTGAAATAATAATAGGTCTCTCCTTTCTACTCCTGCAGTCAGTAGCAAAACTGCAATTCACTGAAATGAGAGCATGATTTGGCCCAAACATTAATAAATGAGAGCTACATCATAAGCACCAACACAGAATACTGTATCTACCAAATCATGAGCTCTCTGTCATGAAGAGTAAGTCGTATAGGCGCGTGTCATTTACATAACAACTCAGCATTTCCTCTCTCCAGTGAAACTGAAGCAGAAACCTTATTTCAGCATTAATGAAAGTAAGACAGTATGCCTTGAAGATACATCTCCACCAAAACTCAAGGAATGCTTACCCATTACTTAGAAATAAAAGGTTTAGTTTCGGCTGATATCAGTGAAAAATCAAAATTGGGAAATTAAACACATCTCAAATCACTTAAGCCCAAAGATTAATAATGTCCAGACATACAGCATGAATGTAGTAGAAACATTTGCACTCACAAAAAATAACGATGAAAATCCAGCAGAACAAAAGATAAAAATAAAGAAATGTTTTTATCTTGAAGAATTTTTAGAAGAGAGTTGTCTCCTTTGGGATAACTTTCCAGCATTGTGATCCTTTCTAGGAAAAGGTGATGCCCTTACACTTACACTGCAGAGTTGACTTGCTGCCACTGCTGGTGGTGTGATGGAGAACATGAAGACAGGCAGTTTATTTTAGCTCAGGCTCCTTCCTTTTGTGGCACACATTTGTCACGAAGCTGTTTAAACATGAATACTGCTGCGCTTACTCAGTACAAGTCAGGATATACTGCTGTATGCAGACTTGCCAAACCTCACCTAATACTGCCGCTACAATTATGTCTCCAGGGTAGAACAACAATGAGCTCTGGAAGCATGAGGCATTGCTACAGTCTGTACTGGAACAGCGAGACATCAACACTACAAGCATCAGCTCTTGGGCCACCATACTCAGCAGAAGCTAGGAGTCATCTACACCTTGAGAAGTGACTTCTCACCTCAGTTACCAACAAGCATCAAGGCTTCCATGCAGTAGGCCTTCTTTTATACAGCCGCTGAACCAGCTCACATGGAATAACACTCAAATCCTGTGCCTTCTCTGCCAGGTTACCAGATTAAATTTCAGCTTTAACTCCCTCCAACTCTGTAGTACTTGTTTACCACAGACAGGCCTGGAACTCTGGAAATCCTCCAGATAAAACTATCGACCCATGGAAAACACAGGTGTACCACTGGTGGATCATCTTTGTCAATTGTTTGACAAAAATAGCGTATCTTCAATGATTAAGCAACTAGACATCAGTCTGTGACTTCAATGCCTAATCTGCATAGTTTAACATTAAGTTCACTGATTTATTACCTGTGTTTCTTGTTTTTAAGAAGTTAGCTTGGTTTTGTTTATTTGAATTCCAGTACAAAAAGCTCCTTGAATAAAGAAACATTAAATTTAATAACACTTCTTTTTAGGTTTTGAAAACATAGGCAAGAACTAGTTGCTGGATCAGTTGACTTTGAGGAAGAGAAATTACTAGAAACAAGGCCTTTGTTGCTTTAGCTATAGCAAACGGCTTCCTTAAAGTAGAATGTAAAACAAAGCTTTGTGTTGACTGAACGTCACATGAAGAAAGTACGAAGAAGCAGAGCTTTCAATACACTGGGGTTGCTTAAAGCATGAAGCTGTCAAAGGCAGAAGCATATTTTTATCAAAGTAGTAGATACATGTGTGTATGTAAATTATACTGGTTGGTTGAATTACATCTAATAAAGATAATAATTATAAATGAAGTAATACTATAATTACTACATAAACCCACCTCTTATATATCAACAGAATCTAATTTTTGCAAATGTATTGCTAGTGCATCATTCGTATAAGGAACATGGAATTTTAATGACACTTTAGGAAGATTTAAGGATGTAAGAATTAAAAGCGATAATTAGTCTATTTATTGTTTAACTCACAGTTGCTCTTTTTGTGAATTTATTTTTATCTTATAGAGAAGATTAATCCACCACTGGTATTTTCTGTGATTCAGAGAATCTTCACAGAGAATGGAACTAATGATTGTGATATATGTCCAGAAATCTTGCATTCAAGTACATCTAGAAAACATTTCAACTTCTTGAAATATTACTCAAAATGTGTATTGTGCACCATGTACCACCGGAATGTAAAAGATTGCTTCCAAGTTTTACCTGTCAACAACAAATTCAGTGAGTCATTTTATAATTTTATGAAGATTTTGGAAATTACCTGCTCATCACTAGAGGGAGTATGTTATAATTGTATCTGAAATGATCTATTAACAACCTAAATTCTGTTTCACTTTCACAATCTTCTGTGATTCATCCAAATTTTAAAATAAATACACACCCATCTCATCTTTTCAAAGGAGTCCCAAACTGTCACTATTTAAGAAGGTAAAGGCCTGTTGGATTTTTGATCAGCTACAAGTAAAAAATGACCAAGTTAAATGGGCTTAGCTGTTGCAATTCTTCTATGGGAACCACTTCTATAGTTCTGACTTTCTGAAGGGTGTCTGTGTGGCTTTTCTTCTGAAATAGCTGATGGAAAGGATACAGCTATGAAGAAACTGAAACTACGTAATCATATCTGCAAGTAGCATAAATAAAAGCATTTTTCTTGATCTATACCAGCCAAGAAGTTAAACTGTGGCTTTAAAAATTTTCAAGTAATTGAAATCAAGCTCATAAATCATGCAGTACAATTTCCTTGTACTTTAATATTCATTTCAGACTAAAATTGTACAATAAATAACACTATCTTAGTGGTACTTTATCTATCTTATAATCTAATAAAGTCAAGGAATTCATTGCAGATGAATTAGTTCACTAATATCACAAAGAACCACTATATCACTTGTTAAACCTTCATGGACTCTTGTATAGAGTTTTGGGTTTTGTTTTTGGTGGGGGTTTTTTTGTTGGTTTTTTTTTTTTTTTGGGGGGGGGGAGATGTCTTTCTGTTTTTAAAAAAATCTGTGAACAGTATGAGATCCATAAATGTGCCCTTTACCTAAAATGTAGACAAATCCAAGTGTTTGGCAGAAGCAGCAGACTTCACAGAGAAAATGTTAGGAAGATAGAGCAATTAGTATTGCAAAAGGAATTGGTTTTGTATGGTAGTCATCTCAACAAGAAATACATTTTGCTGAATGAAATAAACCATGCTTCTCCTGAGAGAAAAAAGTAAAAAAAATAATAATAACCTAAGGTAAAGCATAATGGGTCCTAAACTCTTTCAAAAGTGTCCTCAGTATGAAGAAACAAGAATAGAGAACAAATGTACAAGACAACACCGAATTGTCCACCATCACCCCACACAGCACCACCCTTGAAGGCCTTGTTTTATAGTAATGTGGATGTATCTTCATTCTCTGGTCCACTGACCTTGGATGTCACTGACTATGTAGATGTGTTAATTTTTGATGACAGTTTCACCTGAGTTTATACCGTTAGACATCTTAACAGTAATTATAACTGTCCTTCTAACAGAGAAAAACCGAACGGTGCCATAAATGTTCTCTTACTGTTGATCTTTCTTAAAAAAAGTTGAAAGTCAAAACGTTCACAAAGGCTGAAACATATCTCCATCTTACTCATATTCACTAACTCTTTTCATAATGGAAATGACAACACAGGCACAGGAAAACCCGATGCATAGTTATACACTACAAAGGAATGCACTACCCATCAGAAAACAGAAGGAAAAATACAAGAATCATATGCTCATTCTTTATCCAGATGATCTCAGAGTCCCTAAAGATGTTGTGCTATTATAAGAACACATTTAAACACATGTAAAGTAAACGAACTCATAATATATTGACTCTGCTACAGCAAGTAGTGTCTAAAGAGATTAACAGGAAGATAGGAGACAGATGAGTAAAGATAAGTATAAGGGAAATCAGCTGCAGGTGCAGGGCATGAACGTTCTAAGATCTCACAATGGAAAGATTTAATTATTTCAAATTTTACATTATGGAAAAGTGACTAATGTCTCCTATTATAAAATATTTTTAAAGCAAACATTCACTTTAATGAATAATTATGTGCCTCATAAAATGTCTAGTATCATGATCTATCATCTAGCAGCTAGAAACTGCACATTCACGCACTCTGACAAAAAAAAGGTGCACATGTTTAATACAGAGGCTAATTAGCTATTTGAATTATTATCACGTAGTAGAGTCTCTGTATCTTTAAGGTTATTTTCATAGGAATTGGTCTTAATTGTTAAAAATGGTTGAAGGAATCTACTCTTTGCGTAACACAGGAGGTCAGACAAGGTGAACATAACAATCCCCTCTGGCTGTAGAACTTCTGACTATGAATTCCACATGTAGTTAGTGACGTATTTAGCTACAGAAGTATTGGCACACTCATTTTTGTGTAGTCTACCCCTACTCTTCCTCAGATTGCCTCTCAGCAAAGGCAGGTAAATGGTGAGACTGACACAGAAGCAGCAGCTTCCAGTCATACGAATAGCTTACCTCCATCCACCCATGGAAAAATTATAGTCTACAGAAGATATACGACACTTATCTTGCATACTTACAGTTAGGGTTTTGAAGCCCCAGAGATTAAAACCTTCTCAGTGCTGCTCCAGAATTGGTGACCGTTCTCAAATATTTTATTCAAGCAGACTCCTAACTGTCACTCTCTGGTCAGTCTTTTTCTTCATCTAATAAAAATATCTACTGCTTCCAACTGTAAACTGGATCTGCCAATACAGTGGTATTGCCAGAGACATCCAAGAATGACAGAGGAACTGACTTCCTCTGCCTAAAATCTCCCCTAATCATGCCAAATATACAGGGGAAAAAATAGCTGACACTATCAATAAAGATGTTAGAGAGGGGGTTAAAAAAATGACATGGACTGCATACCCTTGTAGGTGCTCAAACTCAGCTTGACAAAGCTTGAGCAACACAATCTACCATCCAAGGTGGATGTAACTTTGACGTTGTTCCTGCTGTGAGTGAAGTGTTGGACCAAATGACCTCCAGAGGTTCTTTCCAGACTAATTATTTGATGAACCTATGATAAAGAAGTTTATCAATGCAACAAGTGGCTGCAGCTAGTCAATTACAAATTCCCAGCAGGGTGCTACCTTTCTGCAAGTGAAGTTTAAATGCATCAGCAGCACCAGGGTTTGCTTGACATTTGTTTTCTGCTTTTGAATCTAGAATTAAAACTTGCATTTAGGAGTGACCATTCCTATTCCCTTCCAGTTAGATACTAGAGTGTCTCAAGCAACTTCCAAAACATGTCGCAGACTTCTCACTAACTACACCATGTACACTTAAGCCCATCCTGAATGCTCATTTACACCTACACTTTCTTGCCCCCAGCTGGCTAGCAAACAGGGTGACAGTTAAAATGTTATCTGATGTAAAAATGGGGCCAAGGAATATATTATAATTTGGTTACAGGGAGCCAATCACTAGGAATGAAAAATAGGAAATAAATTTATAAAGACTGATCTATTTATGAAAAAAATGCCTATTTGCTTTCTGCTGACAGAACATAGTGCTGTAATAAAAAGTGAAATTCGTTACATAAAAGTAACTATAGTAATGTTTATTGAACAAAGAAACCCAAGATCTTTACCACTCCACTTTTCTAAAGCCCTGCAGCAGCCCTGCAGGAACTCATCCTTGTTGATTGGTATTAACAGAAGAGATATTACCACCAGAACAGGTTGTACACAATTGTATAGGTGTATGTTTTCTGAGGCATGGTCGTGTCATGTGACACTCATAAATAGGAACAAGACACAGATGAATCTAAAATCTCAACCTGTAAAGACATATCCCTTGTGCTGTGACATAATGATTCAGTATTGTTGATCAGGGAATACAGAACTAACACAAACAGGTTTACTGGAATACTAGTCTCTCTCTTTATATATATATATATATATATATAAAATTATTTTATGCTGTCAAAGAAAACTAGTGACTGAATTGGCATTTACCTCATATGGCTCCACAACACATTAGCATGAAAAGGCCCTAGAGGACACATAATTCCTCCATTTTCTTTAAGCTGCATGTTGTAAAACCATGATGGTACAGCTGTGAAGGAAACATACATTTTCCCACGAGCACCACAGTTTCTTACTTTTCTTTAATTAACGGGTTGGAAAAAAACTTTTCATTCTCCCTGGACTTCTTGATTCTGCAGCTTATTTAACAAGTTATTTTGATGCTGAACTTAAGAAGATTTGTAAAATATCATTATGGAGAAGTCTACGTTTCTGTTAAAAATATTTTCAGTGAGCTACCCATTATGATGTTGGTTGTAACACATTTCTAAAAAGTAGCAGTTTTGGTGTAAAAATGTATCCAATATACAAAGAGATACTTGTCAAGTGCACTTTTGCATTTATTTTTTTTTTTTTTTTACTTTGCTTTTTTATGAAATGCTTATACATGGCAATTTTATTTTTGGAAGAGGTAATATTTTTGCTGACATTTTGTATCAAAGTAAAATAAATATAATGTGGCTGATCCTGTAAAACTTACCATCATGTCATATTTATTTATTGAGTGATTTCTACAGATTGGCTACTAGCAAGAGTACTATTTCTCTCCTGCTTGGAAATTAGGTCCTACTTAGAAAAAGGAGCATCTGCTTGTAATTTCATCCTTCTTCCCATTTCATTTACTACACTTTTCAGCTGCATTCCCCAAGGTGCTCCAGAATTATTTTACCTCACATTGTTTTGTCACACAAACATAAACAGTAAGAAAAAATGTAATTAATCATAAGATAGGCTGATGTTTCACCAAAGCTTAGATTAAGATTCTTAATTGTTTCATATAAGCCCTATTTTTAACTTTTGCTGTTAAAACCAGTCATCAGAGAAAAGAAACAATGCAAAGTACACAGCATAAAAATACATAGCATAAATATGACAGAAAGCAGAAAATGGCTTAAAGTTGACAACAGAAGTCCCAGTGCAGACAATAGTTCATATAAAATATGGACAATACAATTAATGTAACTGTATTTAATGTAAGAATGAAGTTATTTTGTTGCCCAAAACATTTAAACTCTAAAGCTCAGAGGAAGTTAAAGTATAAGAAGCTTTTTTAGTCTTGAAAGGGGAAGAAGAAAGCATCACCTTATGTCTGAAGTGCAAACATTTCCTGTACTGTGTTAGAGGTACAAGTGATTACCACCACGGTGTCCTTCTTTGATATACTGGGCTTTTTCCTATCAAGAATTTTTTTTCCCACATCCATTCCTTCAGAAACAAAACCACTATTCATTGTATGAATTTTCTACACCAGCTGCAATATGACCTTCTGCATTTGGCTCACAGTATGAAGGGAAATCATTTCAACCTCATGTAATAAAATGTACTATTTCACCATTTTATGTTGTGTCATCAGAAATATTCCAGACTTTAGACTGGTTAGCAAGGTACCAAAAGAGGCAAAAATGAAAACCAGCTTGTTAATCTAATTTATTTTAAGAACATTAAGCGCAAAATGAAGACTGAAATTTCACTTTGTCAATTTATTAATATTTTTTTATATTTTTACAATACTTTACCACTATAGTGGTAAAATACCCAGTAAAAATACTGGGATAGCACAAATGCCTTCAGTTAAGTGTTCATAAAAGTATTTGTAGAAATCCATCCTGCAGTGCAGTTTGACATACCAAATGTGGCCTGAAATAAATGCAAGGCAGGGCAGGGATGGACATACCACAACTGTTATGAAGCCACTCTCTTTTCTTACAGAACTCCCTTCTTGCAACTCTGTGGATAAGCCTGTTCTGAAAACTTCAAACACAACGCTCTTCTACATGTAAGAGAACAACAAAGCTAAGGTGGCAGAAGAAAAATGTCGTGACTTCTGCTCACATGCGCCATTGAAAGGACCGACTGACTCTTCACAGATGAAGAGCACGCCATCTCTTCTCACTAACTTCTTGGTGTGCCCTTCCAAATGTGATATTCTGTGGCCATCTAACAGATAATGGAAAGCGGTCACCCATGTATATCCAACCTATGCTCACTGTGTCTCATTCACTCATCAGCCTGAACCACTGACCTGTAGGTGACATCCTTTTAGGACATTTGCATTAGTAAAACAGCTAGAATGTGCCACCTAGAGCCACCACTGCAGATTTCAGCTGTGTTTGAGGAACAGGACAAAAAGTCTGAAACAAAATTCTCAGCAATTCTGATTTTTGTATTTTAAAGTTTTATTTTGAAAATAAATGCTACTAGTCAGCAACAGTTACTGATTCAGGGACTTAATATGTAAATAGAGGGCAAATATAGAAAAACTTCAAGTTTTCCTCAGATCTTGCCCCACACTCTCAACGCATGAAGCTCACAGTTATGCTTTCACTTAAGTTTTAGGCCATAGCCACCCTCACATCTGAAAAAATCATCTGAAAGTCTGTTCTGTTCTATTCTATTCTGTTCAAGTTTTGTTCATCAATATACTATGTCACTAACAGTGGCAAAATTACTAAGTATGTACTTATTTCCACAGAATGAAAACGCTAGAATGGATGGAAAAATTATTCAAGCTAAAAATTAATAACAGAAAAGCACGTATTCTTGATATCTTCATGTTATCCTGCAGTGTTATGGAAATAATGGGTGAGAGGTAGTGAATGCAGTAGCTGATGTTTCCTTATGAGGAAGATCACTGAAAATACCATTTCAACCCCAGAAATATTTTTAACATGATTATATACACTGTGTTGTCCCACCTGCACCCACCATTTAAGAAATGCATTTTACATGTGACAGATCAATCAAGGAAGTACAACCTACTGTCTTAACTGTGCAAATAGTCTGGGGCTGACACACTTTTGTTCAGATTATTTTCACCAAGAATATCTGTTGGGAGAGAAAATGAGCTTAGAATCTAGCTAACCATGAGGTTTGAGAGCAGAGAAAAAGACGCATACTGAAGACAAATGCAACATCCACAAAACAGGTTAACAATTCCCTAAATAAAGTGCTACGAGGTAGAAAGGGTGCAACTGTTCTTGTTGGAAAGACTTTTGCAAAACAACCAGAAGAAAACTGCAGGTCATTTTTAGTAAACCTCAACACTTACACTATTAATTTCATCCCAAGATAGCTCAGCACTGTCTGCTAACTCCATAGCAGCACATTAATTCATTATGGATAATTTAAAGTGAAAGTCTGGAAGAACATTGTCGCTTTTATCACCCTTTGCAAAGATGCATACAGATTTTTTCATTCATTATCATCTGGCTGAACATCCCAAGGTCTGGTGAAATAGCTATTTTTGCATATTACATATTATTGCTGATTTTTACATGACAGATTTGTCTGCAATATAGATATGCACACACACATATATAATAATGTATGTTACAAAAATATGCCTGCAACACGTAATTCCCTTTCCTTATTCTTGATTTGGTTTAGAACACACATCGTGCTGTCCTTTCATGAATTCTTTCACTGTGTACACGATTGTCTGCTTTTATCGAGTTGGATTTAAAATATGGAATCAACTGGAACATACGTAAATCCCCCTTAAGGCAATTCCACTTAAGGACTCTGCATTGGCCATGTAGAAATATTTCTCCTGAGACTTTAAAAGACTTTGATGCTCTGAAAATAATTCCACCTACTCAGAAAGAGAAGGAGGACTAATTTCAGATTCTATGTCTATGGCCAGCTAGAGGAGCTATAAATACGCCGATTTATAGGCATGAATAACTCACACTCCTGAGGATGGAGGTCTTGAGCCAGTGTAAGGAGGAAGAGGTTTTCTCTCCTGTAGAGCCATTTTGCAGACATTTACTATCACTGCTGTCATTTTTAAAGCAGTGTTACACCACCCTCTACCCATGACCCCTTTCTTCTGAAGGGATCATGTATCTACATGCTTGTACATTCTCCAGCCCACAGAAATGAGAAATTTAAAACGCTGACATTTTCATCTTCTGCTGAAAATGTGCTGAGTCCAAAATCAGAAACATTTCAAGCTATACATGGTAGATGAGCATGATATAGTAAAAATAATAGCAAGACTGGCTGCATGTATTTACAGGGTTCTCATTTTCTGTTATCACTCAGATCACTGACTGACTTCTAGCTAGGAAATTGCTCCAAAGGTGCAACTTTAGCAAAACCCTGACTGATACTACTTTCATCCTGTTTGTTTGCATAAAATAACCTCTAAGATCTTCAGAAGTCTGCATATGTCCATAGACTATTACAATTCCCTTGCTTCTAAATATTTGTGTTACCTGCTCAATATACTTTTGCAAACCTCACTAAAGAAATGGCAAAATACAAAATTCCTCTGTAAATACTGATGGAAAATTAAGTCCCTGCAGATTTTGTCGTCTGTTTCAGCAACTCTGACTCATTCAAAACCACAGCTCTTTGCTACTGCTTACCCCATTTCTTCCCAATTCCCCTTCCCTCCTCTTCTTTATTATTTAATTCTTATGGCTTTATTATTTTAAAATATAAAGCATCTACAGAAACAGAAAAATTATCAACAACTTTGTTTTAGTTTACCTATGTAAGCACAGTTCTTTTTATAAAAAGTGTACTCTCATTTTAAAACACCCGTCCTGTAATTCTACCTGTACACAGAAACATAACAGTTCATAAACAGTCTTCAGGGGATGAATAATTACAAAACATTGACAAATTACTGTAGAGTAACCACACAGTAAACACCAATATGATACTGCTAAGAGACATACTTAGAACATTTTACATCAACAAAATTAACTGAGCAGGCACATATTCAACTGCATCATTTCCATCATTGCCTCATCTCCCTTGACAGAGCCTCTAAGAGGTACAAACAGCACCCACACTGGTTCAGATTTCTTGGTAAGCATCAGTTACATTGGCAGTCTTAGTGCCATTTCAGAGACTGGCAGAAGTTCAGATGTTTATCTGTTTTCCTGCCTTCTGATGCTATTTCCATTTATTTATTATTGACTGGGAGAAATTTACAGATCTATTTAATCTATTTGCTGAAAAGAAGAAAACAATGATAATGCCATTCCCCACCAAAAACCAAGAGTCAGACATTTTTCTAGATGTACTAAAGTGCTGACTCGTGCCTCCATATGTTGGCCTTATCCTATATACCAGACTTCAGGTTTTTATTTCCTGCAGAGGCAGGAAATCAAATGCACAGTCTGGCATGGAAGAGATAACTCATTTTATTGGAACCTATTGCTTTGCAAGAAGAATCCAAGAGCTTTGACAGCTCCTAAATGATAACACATAAAGGGCCAAATCAACTCCTAATGTAAATCCATTGGGTTCAAAACAGCAAAAACTATTTAGTCCATGAATCCTGTTTCCCTTAAATATAAATTACATTTCATATTTCAAACAACTGCAGCAAGTCCTTCCTCCTGTGGGTTCTGCTCAGTGCTTTCAAAAGCATGTGCCTCTCACTGAGATTCAGGGCAGGCCTGATTTTCACAGATGGAGATGTATGGTTGCGAACACCTGACAAGATTATGTTATATTAATTACAGACTGCATTTATAGACATACAAGTCAATAAGAAGCTTCAAAACCACTTCTTCTTCCCAAACAGGTGCATTCACATCTTTAGGTTTTACTTTCAAGGAAGTCCAGGGTTCTTCCGTTCAGAAAACCTCACGTATACACCACTGCAGAAGGGGGATGTACCAGTAGCACAGATCTGGCCACATACAAGGTGCAAGCTGAGTGTTGAAGAACAGCAGAAAGTAGAAAGCCTCCAGGGAAAGTCTGACTTCTCCTCCATCTTCCATGCACAATTCCTGCCCTAGCCACTGTGGTGACCCAGCCTAGATTCTGTGGTTATGTGGTCTCAAAGGGGTTTACTATCATTGAAAAGGTTTCTAAAAGAGTAAGTACTTTAGTTTGAGCTACGGGGTGACAGCCAATGTTGGTATCACTGTAACTTTCTTAATCGGCTACTTTCACCTTCTCCATTGTCTTAATCGGGAATGTATATTTGGTATTGTTCACTGTGGATCAGCTCCCTGAGGTGCAGACCAGGGAGCATACAAAACAAAAAGCAGGCAGGAGGACTTCCTTCCAGCATGAAACAAACGCCCTTTTGGACCTCAGCACACGGAGTTGTGCCCCAAATGCTGGGACATACATGTTTGTTTCCATGCAGGAAAACTTAAGACCACAACAGTTAAGAAAATTAATGTAGGTGTAAACACCGCCCCACACATGCAGACACACCTTTCTTCCCTGTTCTATATTTCTTCTCTTTATCCTACACACTTAAGACACCTTACAGCATCTAGGTGTAACAGCTGGAATGCAAGCAGGAAGAAACATCTCTTGTGCAAAAGAAGATCACTCAACAGCTTGGTGAGACCGCACTGTGAATGAGGACTCCAGACTCTGGGAATGTTGGCTTAGCCCCTGATAGAGTTTATGGGACTTTTTTACATCTGTTACCTATAGCTAGATTTTTGTTGCTATACTTGTGATTTTCAAAGCTGGCTATATCTGGTCACGATGAAGCTTCTTCTACATATGTATTACAAGTCCTAGCTCTAAATACCTTCTCTATCAGCAATTTTGCAGTTTCCATTGGCAGAATATTCCATTGTGCAATTGTATTCTGTAAATATTATTTCTACTGTTTAAACTTAAGATCGTATGAAGACTAAGCCCCATTACTCCTAGTTGTGTGTTTATTAAGAAAACTAATGGTCACTCTTCTCTTTATGGTCTCTTTTATATGTTGGTAGATAATTTTGGTGCTTCTCTGTATTTTCTTCTGATGAACATGGCTAGATCTATAACCATCTTTGTTAGTGCCTACTTTTCAAATTTATTCTCTTTATCTAACTGTTTTTTAATTTATTCTTTAATTCTTCACCCTTTTATTTCTCCTTTATCCCATACAGACTGAAGTCAATGACAAAGTTCCCGTGACTTCAGCAGTTCAGGATAAAGACATAGTTCCCAATACTCAGGAGAGTAATTTAAAATAAAATTTGCCATTGCTGATTGCATCATAGGTAACTTATTTTTAATGCACAACTTCTAACATGTCCTTGACATCAGAGAGCTCAGCAACACAAATGTGCAGTTTGTGCACACATTTCTCTTTGATTTAAGACATAATCTACCTTTTGTCCAAAAGCATGTAACAGCAGTTGACATTTTCTACGTATTTGGCTCTTTCTAAAGCAAACAGTAGGACATTTCTATTACTAAATTTTGTATTTTTGGAAGCAAACAACATCATACTATACCACCTGCATACCAGACCATGTTACAAACCATCAAGCACCAAAGACTTTTATTTCAAGTATATGTAAAAAAAAAAACCCCATCAAATACTATTAGTCAAAGTAGTGCTGAAAACAGTTCTACACAAAGTATTATATTATTTTGAACAGGTTACATTATTTTGAACAGCCTACAGAATAAATACCTCTCCATGTTATGTCATGGTCTTCCTTAAATCATCTACTAGGATGGTATTTTCAAAAGTTATCTGCTCCACATGTGTATGTATTTTTACAAATTCTGCAACAAACAGCACAGTCAGAGCTATGTCTAGAGCTCATCAACACCAAAATTCAACCCTTCCTAAAATAAGCAAGAAGAAATAAAGAGATATTTTGTACAATCATAAAGTAACCTGGCAAAACCAAAGACTTAACTTTTGTTTGGTTTTTAAAGTTTGCAACATACTGGGTGTCCTAAGTGCGCAGACAGGACTTTACTATCCATGCAAGTCTACTGACTTCAGACAAAAGGGAATTTGAACTCAGGATGCACAAAGACAACTCAAATTATCTCATCTGACCAGATGGGATGTCAGACCATGGCTCAGTCTAGATAACTCAGAGATTCAGACAAAATTCTGAATGTTATTTATTTATCTGCATTTTGTTAATTATTGTTGCGTGATTGAAATACAGGGTCATCCCCCCACTCCTGAGATAACAAGACAACAAAATCCATATACTGTATTACTTGAGCTGCAATGGAGAACTGGCATCAATTCTCTCTCTAAAGAGTAAGGTGTGTTTGCCAAAAACTTGTTTGCCACTAAGAATTCAAGAGATTAAACACATGAGTGTACAATTGTACTGCTACGATTTACTCTTCACTACCCACTTGTAGAGAAAATTGCACAGGTAACATAATATAAACAGGAGAAGCTTGTAAGAAGTCTTTACAGACATGCAGAGAGCCCCTGGTATTAACAGTAACAGATTCCTTAAAGACAATTGTACAATTTACCAGCTAGTTTCAGTTTCTGTAAGATCTTGCACTTGGTATGAACATGTCTTAGGATCAGACTCTAATTAATTTCCCCTCTTTTTTATCTATTTATCTCTAAATCCCATTTAGACTTGATCGTTATTCATAGTAATGTTAAAATAGACCTCAAAATTGTTTCTGTGAGTAGATGGCAAAGAGAAAGAGACTCAAGACCATTCAATTGTAGATGCAGATTCCCTGACTATATGTAAAGTACATACAGGAGGACCTATAATATGGACAAATATATTATTACATAACTATATATGATTACTGCTGAGTATCCATAACATTCAGTACAAGATATGCTCATACCGCATACCTCATTCACAAATCTCTGAGATGGGTTAAGAACTACTCCTATTCACAGAGCTGCTATATAAAGACACAGATGAAATGAGCTGCCCAGTGTTATTCATTATCTGAGTAGCTAGAAATAGTCCGAAGCCTGTGGCAGAAATAAAAAGAGGAGAATTTGTGCTTCTTGATGAGCAGGTTTTGCACCAGACTGAAAGGACAGACTTCAACAGAGATTTCTCAAATACGATGAGCAGGAGGGGAAAGGCAGGAGGTAACAGTTTCTTTGTTGGTGGGTCAAGTCTCCAAGCTAATTTAGAAAATATTGCCATTTGTTGTAGTGGAATATTTCTGAATGCCCTGAACTGGCTGATTTTTTTGAGAGGAAACGTTTCTTACAGCAGGAGGACAAGGCAGGCTCTAATGCATTAGTGAACTCAGCGTGACACGTAAGCCAATTAAAATCACATCACATATTCCTCTTACTCAAACCATGAGCACACAGCCGTAACAAATCTAATTACAATGTGATGATGTAATAGGCAAAGGCTATTGTTTCTATAGGACGCCAGAGTATCTCTTTCTTTTTTTCTTTTACTTTTTTTTTCCCTCAATTTCACATAGGCAACTTTCATTTTGATAGCTTTGTTAATAAAACAGAATCTGAGTATTTCACCCTGTGGTCTCTTCTCACACAGCATATTTCTTTTGTGGAAGCAAAAATATAACATGAATACAAGAATCTCTTAATTTGTAAGATAGCTCACGCATCTTTCTAGTATGCTCTCCGATAAACTGGTTAGTCTTTTAAAAGCCAAATGATGGTCCTTCAAACAAAACTTCCAATGATGTACATCAAATTTCCCACAAAGGATGAAGCTAGCACTGGGACACAGCACTGGCTCTTAATATTGCAGAAAATAATATTCTAATCTCCTTTGTGAGTTTTTTTCAAGAATACCAGAAAGTGAAAAGAATATGTTAGTATTACCTCTTGAATTTTCATTCAGGGAACAAAGAATACGAAATGAGATAAACCAGTGAAGTAACAAGATTTGGTTTCTTCAGTTTAAACAGTGGTAGAGAATTTCATCTGTTTTCAGTATTTCTATTTCTCTGCCATCTAAAAAATATTATTAGACAAGGAACACGGATAAATTTTAAGTCAGGATTTTGCAGTTCACAAATTTTCACAGCTATATCAACCAGCACGTGACTGGCAACTTGCTTTACAGTCAGATGATTGAATAAAGTATAAAAAGGATTTAAGCTGAAGATTGAAGTTTTCTTTAAAAAATAGAACCACAAACCAAAATGTCACCAGTCTCACCTTTCTCACCTGCTCCCATAATATTTATGGAAGGATGTCGATAAGGTAAGAACAGTTTCTTGTGTTGTTTTGTGGTTTTGTTTTTTTTGTGGGTTTTTGTTGCTGTTTTTTTTTTGTTGTTTTTATAAGAGACATTAAGACGTGTTCCTGACTACATCAGAGTTACTTATCCCAAGTTATATTTGACAGAAAAACCTTTTTGAAAGAACTGATGATTTTTTTTTTTGTGTTGAAAAGAAACACTTTGAAAGAATAAGCCATTCTCTAGATACTTTAAGTGGAAAACTAAGAGAATCTTAATTACTACAGTAGAAGATTCTTCAACTGGAAAGACAGCTTCACTAAAATCAAAGTACATTGTCAGAACACGTCAATTTAAAAAGTTGTAACAAATGTGTGGAAATAAGGCACTAGGATGTTACTCTTTCGTCCTTATTCATTTTGACTTATGCATTATAATATTATTTTATTTATTTAATACTGTATATTTACTATCAAAATATTCCCAAATAAAACCTAAAAACCCATCAACTTTTGATGTTTTAGTCCAACTGGAATGAATGAAAATATCAAAACCCTTAGGTCTGCATATGAAAACTTCTGTGACTTGCTGTAATAGATAGCAAATAATTAGCTTCCAATTTTAAGGAATAAGTTTTCATCTCCAACTTTTACACAGTTATGTAAAGTCATGATCCATTGATTTCTTTAATTCATTAAAATGAACACAGAACCCGCTGCAGGTTGCTACCACCAGACGGGGTGCTGCTTTCTGTATGTTTGATGTTTCTTCAAATTTTATTTCAGGCCACTGCTTTGAGTCCAGCTGGACTTCGAGACCTGCTCAGGCTTCCTAAAGCATTTTCAGTTCATTATCGAAGAACCTCTGAGAAGAGAGCAATAAAATACATGACAACAAAGTGGAAACACCATGTCCTGGAAGGAAGCTTTCTGTTGTCTGAATATATTAACTACCACCTCTTTCTTTAAAAATTAACAAGGTGCTGAGCACTGTGAAAACTTTTGGCATGTATTTGGAAGGGTTTATGAAATAAATCTCATTTTTTACATAAAATGTTTTGCTCAGTAGAACTTCTTTACTTTTTCACGTTGTTCTTTATGTACAATTTTGCATTGTGCCCTTATATCACTTAGTCTATAGTACACATAACAATTGCTTTATGATAATAAACATTGTCTAATCTTTCTGTGTCTTCCTCTCCAGGGCTATTTTTCTATATTGTCATCCATCATCGGATACTTGCTTTGATATGTCTAAGATTAATGAAGCATTTATATTCAGTTTAGACGCTACAGAAGTTAACATTGTCTCTCCTGTTATGGAACAACAATGAGCTAACTAGTGACCTTCAGATTTTGGATTAAAAATATGGGGTTAGGTTTTTTGGGGTTAGTTGTTTTTTTTTGTTTTTTTTTTTTTTTTTGTAATTGGAAACATAACAAAGCCAGCAACAAAAAAGTTTAACAATAAATTGGCATATAAAAACCTTGTAGCATATTTCTCCAGGAGGAAGGAAAGATGGGAAGCAGAGAAAGGAAGTACAGACAGCCAGATTCTGATTACAGCCACACAAAGAATTGACTATTTATGGATGAATTGGAAAAATATATGTAAAAAATCTGTTTTTACATTGTGTGGATCAAGTATTTTCTGATAATCAAAGTGAAATATGTCATAGGCTATAACGGGTTTAAAAAAAACCACCCTGATTAAAATCTGCTATATGTTATTTTCAAATGTAAGCATGGTCTTGAAATAGAATCATTCCAATATTTCAGTTAATACATTTCAGTTAATACTTTTGGATTTTTTTTAGGCTAAAAGCTTTCCACGTGATTTCATAAATGGCTATGGTTTCAAAGCAAAATTAATGTTTCTATTAATTACTAAGCCACAGCACAGTTAAAAACAAACAAACAAAAAACAGAGAAAGAGAATGAAGGAAAGGAGAGAAGAAGAAGGGATGGAAGAAAAAGAAGAAAAAGGGGAAAGAGGAGGAAAGCAAGGAAGGTAGGAAGGGAAAAAGAAAAATCCATTCCAACCTTTTTTCCAAAGTTCTCTGCACATTTATTCTCCGTGCTTGCTAATGTATGTAAGAACTGCCAAAGTAAGACTTGCAAGGTCCAAAGCAGCTTCAGAAGCAATACTAAAGAATGTGTTTGTTTTCTTTTATATGCGGAATTGTCTATGAGTAAATTTGATGAAGTATTGCAGATTTAAAAAAGCTAATTACTGTGTGGTTTTCCATGTTTCTGTGATTATGCTAACAGCTTTTCCAAGGAGAGCATTCTCCTCCTTTTAGATACATCGGTTTTTTAGTATGCTTAAAAAATAACTTTTCTTTTTTGTTATATTTGTTTCTAACCAGTTACTTGAAAAAACATTTTTATGTTTTATAAAGTCCCATTTGAAAGAAGTTTTGAATACAAGTTGATTTAAAGTTGCACAGCTCCTATGTGCACTGCAGGGATGAATAATTTCATAACCAACAAGCCAAAGCACAAATCATCATCAAGTATTACTGAGACTAATTGGTTTAGCTTAGATATCTATCTTAGCTGTAGCACTATGCTACCCTGACTTAGCCAGGCTGAAAAACACAGGAAGCAGACACTAAAATCTTCACACCACAAGAATCATAGACTGAAAACAGTGAAACTGTTTGCAAAAGGAAAATTACAGAAGAATCTCTACTGGACCTATTCCCTTCTTACAGTGTCTTGTTCCACTTTATTTTGTGGGCTTTTGGTTCTTTCATTAGTTTCCTCTGGGTGAAGTTGGAGTGGAGCAGGGCTGAAGAAGGGAAGTAGCTGAATTTTTGCTCAACCTGCAGATGTGGGTGTTACTGCCATCTGAAACAGCATCACTCCAGCAGTCTCTTCTGTGGTCACTGAGCAGCCTCAGGGACCACAAGCCAGGCAAATATGCAGTTCCAGTGTGGGAAAAAAGCTCAAAAGAAAAGCTTGAAAGCTCAATCAAGTCCTAAGAAATGGCAACTGCCTAGGCAGGACCAGTCCAGCCTGTACAGAAAATCAGGTTACATATCCCTCACACCCTGCAGGCTTATGAGGTCTTGCTTCAGGACTTCAACTAATAACTGAGAGCTTCATTCAAAGATTTATCCCCTTTACATTGATTTTAGCATACTTGAATGAAAATTTAGTCTGGTATTGCAGGAAAAGAGTCAGGCAGCCTCACCTAACTAATTTCTACGTTTTCAATAGGAACAGCTCTTTTCAACATTGCTTCACTAATGGCATTTTGGTGACAAATTTCCTTGGTATATTTATTATAACTGAAATTGGCCAAAATCAGTATATGTGCAGCATCTGTATAAATGTACTTCAAGGGTGAAGAGTCAAGAAAGCAGGGCAGAGAGCGCAAGTTCTGTGTTGGAGGTTTTCCCACTTAGGAAGCCTTTAAAATGAAAGCAGGGTGTAATACAGAAGCTGTAAGGTTCAAGCAAGAACTGTGTCTGTTTGTGAAAGTCTGGGGTTTGTGTAAGGCACTCAGTTGCAACAGATAATTAAGATCACCACTTCTAGTTTGCGAATCAATGAAGGGTGGGTCTATGAACATTTGTAGCAAATGGACTTGATCACATGAAAAGATCCAACGGTGGATCCAACAAGTACCGATGACAAGCCATGCTGATGCCTGTCTGAAATGACTTAAGTATCAGATAGGCCAAATATTTCAGATTTTTTAAAAAAACCAAACAACAACATTCTCACCACTTTTCTATGCTTTCAGATTTTTTCCTATTTTCTGGCATTGTTAAGCACTTTTGTTATTTCTGAGCATGTTGAGGCAAAGCAAAAGACAGATCCATTACAAGTTTCAGCAACTGGTTGAGCTCCTTAGTTTTAAAACTGAGTTGAAGTTACATGCTCACTTCTGTAACTTATTTCCAAAACACAAGCTTTTCTCCTTGAGTAACAAGGTTACAAACATATACTTGTGTGCAATTTATCAAACAGGTTACGCTTTGATGATTTCAAGCAATGGAGTTAGCTCATCTTAAGAAATCTACAGCTTTCAGCTGAAAACTGCCAGGGCTTGGATGACATGCAATAGCTGAACACGTGTATGTTCCCAGTCTGTTGCAATGCCAAGAAAATGGCTTAGCTTAAGCCATCGTTATTCTCAGTACTGATGAGCGACATCTATTTCTTCCTCTAGAATTCTCAGTCATACTCCTGCATCATGATTAAATTCTAATATTAATGCATTTCATTCCCACGAATATGCTTTAAACTAACTTTAATATCCCAGTTCTCTATTATCGCACCAAAGTACAATCTCCTTTCAAGCTAGGCCTGAGAATAATTTTCTGCTTAAAGGTCAACGATTCTAAGTAGTCTAAAACCTGCAAAATTATTAAACTTCATTGTGATTTGGAGAAGGGAGAAAGGGGCAGAATTACTGATCCAGATGTGGTATAATTTAAGAAAGTCAAACTGAACGAATACACTCTAAGAACTGTTGCTCTTATGCCCATCTTCAGTCTGACCTTAGACAGTAAAATAAGAGTTTATATGGGGAAGGAATATCAAAAGTTTTATTAAAAGAAGAGAGAGCTTTTCTGAATTGCTGCAGGAAATGCCCTCCCCACCCCCCAGAAAATGTGTACATGCATTTCCAAAAAAGCTGATTTCATTTAACCTTTGGGAAACTAGGACCTTAAACCTCTGTTACATCTAGTCACACACCAAGTTTGAACGTCAGTCCTGGCAGGTGTCAGAGAAAGCTCTGTGCAGGGGACACAGAAGATAATCCCACTAGGAGGTGTGGAAAGAAAAAGAGATCTACTCTATAGACTTCAACTGAGTTGGTCATTTCAGATGTCAGAATAGCCACATAAATTGGGAGACTGCATAAATAAGAGTGAAATTAGACACGTATTTTCATTTCTTGACCTTGCTTAGAAGTTTCTTTCCATATAACCAGCGATTAAAGAGCACTATGCAACTAAGAAAGCAAGTAAAGTAGAAAGTAGGAATCCTAATACAACATTCAGACGAATGTCTCCTCTCTCAAGAGCTATTGAAAGCAACCTGAACAATTATTTCAATTATCCCAGATTGCTTTATTTTTCAAAGAGAGAACATAATAGTTTTGTCTACGTGTGCTATAAATGAATTCTGAAGGTAAAAAATAGAAAGAAATAAAGAGTAAAGAAACTGATTAACAGCAGCGTTTAAAACCCCACCGTAAGGCTAATCTTCTGTTCTGAACTGCTCACCAGTCGCTCTCAGGGAAGTTTAACTGCAAATAAATCATGTGTGGTCTAAAATAGTCACTTACATCCTTGATGGCAAATATGAATCCATAATCCCATGTATTCCACACTGAAAGACTCACAAAGGTATAAAGGCAAAACTTCCCACTTTATAAGGATTTAAAATGCATTTATGAGTTCTGCAGAGTGACTAACTCTTGTGACCTACTCTCAGGCACAGTACTCTCTCCCAGGAGCACCAATAACCAGATCAGTCTGTAAGGTGAGGCGTTTGCACACAGAAACAAGGAACTTTGCTTACCTGGGGACCTGATGCCATAAGATGCTATTTTATCTCTCCTTAGGCTCCACCAATCCCAACTAACAAACCAGTTAAGAGTTCACAAACCATGAAAATGTTTTTTAAAAATGAGATTTTAAAATAAATCCACAGTCTTTCTGCTTGCCTTTTGGACTTTGAAACTTCAAAATCTTCATTTTTGTTATGTAAGGAGAATTACCAATCTTGACTCATAATCTGTAATTATGAATAGTAATGATCAATAGGATTCATTCATATTTCCCTGACTCACAGGAGCTAGGATTCTGGGGAAGTGTTATTTGGCATATTCATTGACTTTAAGTTTGGAGGAAATATGTATTTGAGCATGGGTTTAATCCTGGAAAGATTCATGTGAAAGAACAGAGTAAAATCCATTTTTCACTGGAGTTCGTGAAATTAATGCTGCAGCATTTTCATAATGATCAGCTTGTATAGATTAGTGGTTTTCTCCAGCCCATCTTTTCAGAAGAACCAGATTCTACATCACTTTTAATTCTTTTGCTGCTGATCATACATCATTCCCCATTTTGAAATTAGCCCTTTCTATGTTTAGAACCTGGAAATGATCCAGAATCACTTGTGGATTAACAGAAGAATTCAGGACGCAAAACTCAAAACCAGACAAAGTGTTAGTACTTAATATTCCATTTTTACTGGATAACAACCTTTTATTGAAATACGTTAGGATAGCCTTCTAACCCCCATAACTAGAAGAACACCAACTTCCGAAAGCAGCTAGAACAGAAACATTGCTTCAGAAGATGCTACCCAGGCATGGGCCAGCTTCCAAATTAATATCCTCTGGTGTAAATTTCAAGTAGCCCCATTGACTTCTGCTAACTCCACTGGAGTTCCTGCTGGAGCGAAACCAGGGTGAAGTCAGCACCTGGCAGCTCACTATTGAATGCTGTCCATGTCACACGCTGACTGCTTTCTAAAAGTAATCCTACCGTAAGGTTAGCTGTGCTTAGTCCAAAATACACACTGTCTGTCTACTATGGGCTTTGTGATGGAGGTGGTTGGTAACTTCATACCTAAAATTTGAACTGAGGCTTAAAGGTGCTTTTGAACATTTGCCACCCAGAATAGTAATCCCAAATATGCACTGCAACCTTCATTTCTCTCTCCAGCCCCCAAACAATTACGAAATACGTTCCCAAGCCTTTTTTTTTTTTTTAAATACTCTGTGTGATGTCTCATTATTTTTCACTGCAAAGCAGCTCTCCACCTTCACCTGCCTATTACTAGAACAAGATCAGATTACATGACCAGGGCAAGCTGGTTCACAAAACATCTATTTGCTATCATGATTTATAGACTGACTGAAAACCAAACTGACCTTAGTGTAAAGCAATGTAGTTTAAAAGAATAACTTAAAATCAATTAATTTCATAGGAATACAGGGATTGTTCTGCTGTTTAGGGACTGCCAGCTGCTCTATTTTGCCTTGTGCCAAATCCCCACAGGAGTCTTCTTTAAAACTGGTAACTGAGGGAAAGAAGTAGCAGAAGGGAAGGAAGCATAAAAAGATTTACACCTGACATTTCTATCCTACATAATAGATTCTTTTTTTTGCTGCAGAAGTGTTATTAAGGGTGATCTCCAGGCCAGGGCTAGCCAATGAGCTTAGAAAACAAAGTCATTTGTGTTGCAATTGCCTTGCATTTGCATTGCAAGCCACTGCAAGAACTCAGGCCATTGTAAAAGGCTCAGTTTTTCAGTTAATACTAATAATTGAAAATGAGTGCTAAACACTGTCTCTGCACTGTTAGAAGTCAATACCTTTTCTTGAAAAAAAACCACAATAGAAACAAAGTCTGCTTTCTCCCTTGGAGCACTCCAAAGAATGACAGGATGCACACTACCCAGTGTGTGAGTAACACTTTACAGTGTTTATTTCCTCTTCATCTGATTCTCTGCCTTTGAGAGTGAAGATGCATACACCCTTTTATTGTTTCTTTTGATACAAAGAGTTAAGTTCAAACAATCACCTGGTTGTGCCTTACTGTTACATATGGTCTATACATGACAGAAACTGATTCAGAGGCAAGACTTGCTCCTACAGCAGACATACTGATCCACTTACTCTGTTCTCTAGTAGGCTTTATCAGTCTCCACTGTTTCCAATTCAAGTGTGTTTTCCACAGAAAAGACAACAAAAAAAAATCCCACCAAGCCTAAATGGACTGTTGGAGGGGGACTATGAACAAGGCTGCAGGGCACAAGCATGAAATCTTACGTACAAAACGCAACGACCCGTTTATGGGGAGTGAGGTGCAGGAATTTTTGGCAATGCTGAAACATTCTAATAATGATCCTAACATAATAATTAAGCAAGACCTGTGAGTGACAAAGGAATTTTCAAAGTAGCCAGTTTTTCTAATACTGCAATACTATCTGTACAAGGTCAACAGATGGACCTCTAAAGCCAATGTGATGGCTCTTTCTGCACTTCATTGCCCAGTTTCTGCCCAGATCGAATTCACATCCTTCTGGCACAGTTCCTACTACCAACGCTTGACAGAGACTGACAGAGGAAGAATAATGAATACTGACTAAACAATAAGTCTTGTATTGATCTGTAATTACCCACAAGTTCTTTTAATATTCTGTAGATGGACGGTTCAGTGAATATACTTTCACATGCATATACGTACACAGGTACAAGCACTCTGAAAAGCCACAGACGTGTTAAATGTGAAATTTTGATTCCACGCATCATACAAAGTTTGACATTTTCCACTGAATCTTTGCACAAAAGGTAACAATTCCATACATATTCATTAATTTGGAAGCACCAAAAGTGTATCTATTTAGAAACTGTGATTTCAATACAAATACTTCAACAGATTGTATTTTATGTATATATCTTTTTATGACATAAGGAACTACATTCAAATGTGGAAAAATTCTGCTCTGGGTAATTTGCATCCTTATGTCCTATTATAGATTTTCCTATTTGGATTTCCATCTGGTCTTCAATATCCTTCTCAGTTTATTACTTTAATGAGATCATCTTGGGTTTACATACCTATAATTTTATTACTATTTGGAATTAGCATTACCTGCTTACCTATCCATAAACCCTTTGGTCTTACCTTCTCAGCATAACAATGAACAATGCTTGGGTAATGCTGCTAAGAATGAACAAAAGGACTAGAGGTGAAATAATCTTATTCTCAAGAACCTCTAATTAGGAAAAGAGAGTTCACGCCAACCTTTTTCTTAACCATTCGCATGCTGTTCTTGAAAAAAACCCCACAAAAAGTAGTTTAGGGTTTATAAACAAAGATCGAGGTCTGATGAGCCTCTATTTTAAACTTTGCCAGTGGCTTGTAGTATACCCTTGAACAAGCGAATGTGTTTGTCTTCGGGAAACAAGAAACAATATATGCTCACTTAAAGGGATGTCAGAATGCCAGCCTTAATACAACACTGTGAATACTTAAGCGTTATATAGCTACTATGCATAAATATTGGTAGAAATAATGTAATGCTTCTGCTTTGTGAAGTTCATAGAAATCTGGGATAAAAACCCTGGCAAGGCATACAATCAAGACACATGATGTTTATTTGCATTTATGGTGCAATATAATGCAAGAGAGGTGACTGGAAGAGTTACCGAATTCAGTCCACTCTTCCTGTAGAGACAGGTCCTATTTTCCCTCTCATAATGCTACCAGCTTCACCTAAAACTAAGGTTTTACCCTTATGCTTGCATCTTACAATAAGGCACATCTTACAATTTCCAGCCAACATCTGTTCATGGCCAATTTATTCCCATTTACTCTTGTGCCAAAATTGCTTTTCTGGTAAAGTATCTTTTTTACCACCTTAGTGTTTACACCTTGGAACATAGCGGTCATTTATCAATACCCATTTTAACTTGCATCAAGCTCTTGCTCTTTCCTGTCATAAAACAGTCCCTCAATACAACTGGTAGAATGACATCTTTCTCTGTTCCTAACACAATTCCAATTTGTCATCTTAAATATTAATTACTAGCACCGTGCATAGAATTGCAGGCATGGTCACACCAGTTTAATTAGTCCATGCTGGTTTATCTCCATCAACATTTTATGTTGATGAGTTTCCAAATTGTAGCAGAAATATTCTCTGCAAAGCTATGTGATATTTTTGTTGGATAATCCTAGGTTTCATTTTATTTGTACTCTTTTATGATATTCCATTCATCCTTTGTACTGAAAATTCATCTTTCTTCTGCATTTTACATTAACACCATTAAAGAAATCATTAGATACAATTTGTCCTAATAACGATTCTTGTTAATTCTATTAATAAAATCCCTTTCAGACCAATAGTGCCCTTTTAGCAAAGCCTGCTATTGTTAGCTAGATCCCTTTATGGTCCACTGCCCTGTAATTCTTTTATTAATCCTCATTTTCTGAGGTTTACCTAACAATTTTGTATGTGACACCATATTAAATGCTTTAGTGAAATCCTGACAGATTAAATTTAGCTTTGTTTGTAGAAAGCTATTTATTTCTCTTTTTTTTTTTACAGAAAATCAGTTATCTTATAAAGAGAGAGACAACCTTAGCATGCTCAGCCTTAGTAAACCCATGATGCATTTCTCATTTACCTACAATATCCCTAACTACTCTTCTTTTCAAAATTTGTTCATAGATTTTGCATGCACTCTAGGTCAGCTTCCTTTACATTCCAGTTCTTGTCTATATTAAAATCCTCTAGCTCTTCATTCCAGTTGACTTCACTAATTAGTTTTCTTAATCTTTCAGTCTTCCCTTTTCAAAATTAAGTGTTTAACTACAGATCTATTTTTGTTTATTCCTCTAATTTACTCATGAACATTCACTTTGTTTTCTATAACAACTTGTATAATATTTTGCTGAAAATAAGTTCAAAAGATGATCACCTCTTCTTGGTCTGTTGACTATCTGGTGAAAAAGGAGTTTAACTGGAACTTATTGCAATTAGTAAGGCTAGGCCACAGCTGGATGTTTACAAAATTCCATTGTGAACAAATTTACACAGTTTTTATACCCCCTGTTATATGGCAGAGTTTCTGCTCTGTGTTCCAGTCTGACCAGAAAAGCCTACAGAAGAGTCATAATATAATCCAAACAGGGCCTCTTGTCATACTTCCAGTAACAGTTTTTAACAGAATCATATTCTCATATCCTAGTTTTTATCGTTTCTCTGACATATCATCCACAACCCTTGTTCTTTTATGTCTACTGATCTCATTCAGTGTCAGCAATTTCTATTTCCTCATCTTCTGGTATTACTTTTATCCATTAATGCCATTTCTTACATATTACATTAAAATCAGCCCTGAAAATTACATGTTGGGTTTTTTTTCAAACTTATTTTGTGGTATAAAGCAACAAATTCCGATCCCTCCATTTATTTTCATATGCTTATAATGCTTTCAACCTTCTTCCCCAGGAACTTGAGGGATTTAACAGACTGGGGGGGGGGGGGGAAGGAAAAGTGGTTTCCATTGCTGTTTTTCTTACCCCAGCATGCTAAAGTTGTTTTCTTGTAGTGCAATTACATTGTTATATCATTCATATAGAGACAAATCAGGTACCAAAGAAAACAGCATGATAAAACTAAAGTGTATATTTGTTAGATTCACAGATCCGTTTCTTATTTAACAGTCACGCTTTTATCATCCATTTGTGCCCTTTTGTATCAAAAGTATTGATTTCTTGCAGAATGAGGTGTTCCTTAAATTAAGGCATAGTTAGTAGCTGGCGCTGAAAGATGTCCAACTTAAAAGTTACTCCCTAGGCACAAAGGAGAATCTTGGTAAACAGGAATTACAGCTCATCTCCACAACAGATATTTTTCATCAATAATATAGATAAATACATGGCACAATACGTGGTGTTTATGTCATATGTCTATTATCCTCTACTTAGGATGGAGCTAACTTTGTTTTTTTCTTAGTTTTTGTCTACCTGACTGTGATCACTTTGTCTCCTAAAACAAGGTAGGAATTTTCTCCTCAAATATACGTACCTTTCAGGGAAATTACTATCAATATTATAATACTCTGATATGCGTTGGCATCTCTACACAATACTGACATAGGAAGAAACTATTTCTGAAAGAGATGTATTTTTCAAAGAATATTGTAAAAAAATAAATATTAAATAAATGGTGCAGATTTGACTACAAAGTACCATGGGCTTCACATGAAACCTGACTTTTCTCAAAAATCTGATTTCTTATTGAACTGCCATTGAAGTCAGTGAAGGCTGCTGTTTGATAAGGGTAACTTCTCCTTGCTGATAACTTTATTTGAACTGAAGGAGTAAGCATGTGACACTTAGACTTTGATCTTATTTTTATTGATAGTGTAGTGTAATTTCACTAGATTCTTCTACAAAATACATTAACATGTGGACTGTTATAACCGGGTGTACCAAATCACTGTTTTGAATCAGTCTTACTCAACCACTTCACTTTCAATGAACGTATTTTTGAAAAAAATAGATAGCCATACAAATCAGCTGCTTGTGTTATCCTCAGAAAGCCTTTGCCTTAAATTTTCAGCAGTCGCACTGACCCATGATGCATCCCACAGTATATCAGCCTGAAAGGGTGCCACCCAGCCAACGTGACCCCAAGATGTCCTTGGTTTCAACAAAAAGCTATCCTGACTCTCTGCAGATGCCCTTCACAGATATTTCAGAAGTTGTTTCTTAACAAAGAAAAACTTGCCTGCATTGGATAGGACTTATTATAGAGTACAGCGAAAAACAAAGGCGAGATTATTCTTGTAGTGCTGCTGAACATTACAACTGTACAGAATCTTAAAACTATATTTAACCTTTGGCAGGTGAATAGCTGAGAAAGGAGTTCATGGAGGAGGGAAAGGTGCTTGTGTTTGTACCTCCCTGCCAGCTGGGCTGCTTACATGCTCTAGCAGCAGCAGCTAGTCTCCCCCAGAATAGCCATGAAACATTATATTTCATCTCTGCTCTCCTGACAGGCCCTCAGCATTACCCCCGTGATGGTGGCCGTCTGCAAGGGCACTGGGGTGCGATGTCTGCCCCCCAGTGCGGTGCCAGCGGCAGCCCAGGGAAGGGGCACTGCCAGCTGTGCCCTCCAGCTCCACCTGCGGAGCATCAGGGAGCACCTCCTGAAGGAAGGCAGTGGTCCGCTGCAGCACCTTGGTGCCACGGATCAGGGTGCTTTTTGGAAAAATGCTTCACAAAAGCTACCCAGGGGGAGGTGCCATTTCAGGCTTTCTCCTAGGGCAACCTGACTGGGAGCCTAGCACCCTCAGTGCTGTAACCCCCAAGGACCTGTCGTCCTGCCCACCAGCCCAGAGCCACGGAGAATGTTCCAAAACCTACCCTGGCAAATCCTACGGCTTTACTGATCCACAGTGTAGATAAATGAAGGGGAACCTGCAAGGAAGGGGAGGGTCCTGGACAATAATGTGCCTGAACATTTAGTCCATTACTTCTAAATTTTCTCGGAAGAGGTAATACTCCCATACAGGCTTTCACTCCAGTCCTCAACCGCATTAGGAAGATCATCAGAGATGAAGCTTCCTGTTCCCGTTTTTCCCACCTTCAAAAAAGGGCCCAGGGCAGACTTGCACCAGTGCCCATTACTGTATTTAGTACTTCTGCTTTTCCAGAGAGGCTTGGGTACAGTTCCCCAGTTCAACATGCAGTGGCTTTTGTTTATTATTATTATTATTACTATTATTATTATTACTACTACTACTACTATTATTATTATTATTATTAATGATGATTAAAAATAAATTGTAGTAGAATATAAATAAAATAATAAAATAATGAAAATAATAAGCAAAGTACAGAATCTAAATTTCAAGGATGGTAAGGAAGTCCGAGCAATGGCAGGTTTTCGGGAACATTTCCTGAGGCAGCTAAGGTTTATTTTGGGGGACTGTCATACAGCAAACACAGTCATAATGTCTTGCATTGTTTCAGATGGTGCAAACACAGTGTTCTATAGGTTCACATCACTCAGCTCTGGAATGTGACTTGCAAATAGTATGTTATTTGTTACCAGGCACAGGACCAATTAACTGTGTGGACCTGGCAAGGATCTAAAGATTATAAAACAGGGATAATACCTACCATAAACAGACTTCAGAAGGTCTTACTGCATAACATTTAAGAAACAAATCCAAAAACAGCTGAAAAGTACTGCATTAGGATCACTGCTTTAGAGTCACAAAGCTGGTAACAAATCCTTAGCATGATCTATTTAAATATCTTTGAAAAGTATACCGCTATTATTAAAAACACCAAAGATTTAAAATGCAATATACCTTACAAATAAAAAGTAAATTTATTTTCATCTAGATATGCAACATGGAAGTGCTCAAACATTTCTTCAGAAGGTGCCTACTTACTGAATACAGCTTGCCTTTGAGCAATCTTCTGGAATACTGATAAAAAGCAAATCCTCTTGGTAAAGAGCTGAATGCTAAACTAAGGGGAAAACAATACACAAAACAGTAACCGAAGTAACAGAGTAGTAGATAGCAGAACTGAGCAGAGTACAGTATGAAAGCTTGTATAAGTGAGATAAAATTTCATGTATCTACCCAAATGCTGCAATTTAAGATAATTAGATTATTGAAAGTGCAAATTAGTGTTGATAAAGTAGCTAGATACAGGTTAAAGACCTTGTAAAATTTTTCTGAGAATTTACTAAAAACCTGAAACAAGGTCTGAGATACTACTTACACCAAATAAAATAAACAATTGGTATTACCTGGCATATGATAATCTTCATATTTGTACAGAATGTTACTCTTGTCCTGCGTGTACTCCTTTAGACTTTGTAAATGTCACCAAGGACATGAGATTATTCTTACGAGGAAAGCCTGTACTGGTAAGTAATTGATTACTAGTTCAACAGTTTCATAATTGCTAAGCCATTTATCTAAGCAATCAAAACAGATCAGCAAACAATATGCTTCCCCAAGTGGAGTTATTTTATTTTTCCCTGAAAAAAGTTTCCACTCAATTATTACAGCAACTTTGTTTAATCTGTTTTTTGTTGTTTGTGTGTTATCCAAACAAAATTAAGAATTATAAACCGTGACTTGAAAACAATTTATAAATTCTCATTTAGGTAAATTAATTTCAGTCTTTTCTTTAGTGATTCATCCTCAGCAGAGGAAAAAGAGGTCAGTAATACAGTAGTCCTGCATTTGAAACCTGCTGCTAACATTATTTCTTTATATCAGGAAAATAAATATTTTCTATTAAAAAAAAAACCACAAACAAACCAGAAATATCCCCCAGGTAGGTTATTGGTATATTATAACTTCCTCTACACTCCCCCACCCATCCACTCTTTTCCCCTCAAAAGCCCAAACACCTAAACCACAACCAAATAAAACCCCCATAATTCAACATTTTGGCTACTTAAAGAATACATCACTCCCTGCATGACAACTAGGTAAGAATGAGAGCCTCAGGGCAGATTTTGATCTTACTAACACCAGTATAAGTGAAGTGATGAAGTGTCACTTTCTTGACCTCAACAGATTTACAGTTAACTAAGATCAGAATATGATCAGATAGAATTAGAATTAGAATAAGAATAAGAATAAGAATAAGAATAAACCACTTCTGGTTTGGGGTGGGATGACAACCAGATGCTGCAATTCTCCATGCAGACAATGTTTGAGCACTGGCACAGGTTTGCCCAGAGAGGTGAGGAGTCTCCATCCTTAGAGATATTCAAAGCCATCTGGACATGGTCCTGGGCAACCTGTGCGACCTTGTTTGAGCAGGGCGGTTGGTCCAGCTGACCTTCAGAGACGCCTTCCAAACCCAACCACTCTGATTCTGTAATGACTGCTTATGGATTTTCCACTCAGTATTACCCTGTGATTACAGACAGACATAAAAAAGATTCCACCTCTTAGGCCAAATAACTATGGAAATACTACAAAGTGAAAGCCTCATATTAGTTTCCCATCCCTGGGAAAGGAAAGAGATCTCTTCTGCTACCATTCCCATCAAGTCTTTCTTGAGTCACTATTTTAGCTGGCAATGCTGACTCACCAGTCAAAATATGTGCTTTTCCCTTCCAAAGGCAGAAACCCCCACAGGCAAACACTCTGTTTCCGTGTTTCTCTGCTGTAGGGCTGCTGCCTGTGGACGCAAGGTGTTTAGCCTGGTTTCCTAAGGAAGTGAGGCTTGTGCCACCTGCCCGCTATCCCCTCCGCATGCAACAAACAGCTTTTAAAGCTTTTTCTAATTTTAACAATGTTGAATTGAGATAATTAGATGTCAAAACTAATGCTTGTACACTGGCAGCTGTGCAGCGAGACCAAACAGGTAAGGGCTAAAGTGAGAGCTCAACATCTGCAATTCCTTTGGCCTGCTTGCTGGTCCATCAGCTCCGTTCACTGGCGCACAGCTGCCCCCAGACAGCCCCAGCACCAGGCATTCTTCATGCATGGATCTGAGCGACTCCCATCTGGGAGTCACATCCAGGGGGCTGGAAGAACTAATGGCACTGAAAGAGTAAATGTGGAATAAGGAGGAAAAAGGTGACTATGTCTGGGGTAGACAGAGTGGGAATGCAGGACAAACATCCAAAGCAAATCAGACTTTTTATACTCTGTCGCTCAATGGATCAACTTGTTTACTTCTTATCTCCCTGGCAGCACAGACAGGTACTGATCCATTCTAATTCCCCATAAGGAGCTAATATTTTCTGAATGCTGTGCCTCGAAATGAAGGATAGCTCTTAATGGCAGTCCCAATTAGCCAACAGCCCAGTATAGACTGCTGTATTGAACCAACTGAAGAAAAAGGGAGGCTTTAGAGATCATTCATTCCCTTAACATTTGCTTTCCCTTGCTTACATCGTGCCCTTTAGCCCAGAAACTCTTTGCTGCAGATCAGGTACATTGAAGCATTATGATGAGTTGAGACATTGGGAGTGATGGGAAAAGGTCGAGCAAATCCAGTCCCCCTCCTTCAACATGCAACTCAAATGTGACCTTAGTCACTATTGTCCTTTATCATGGGACCATTATATGATGAAATGTCCAGCTTATTTGGGGGGAGAATGGCAGGAACTAGGGATCTAAACACTATGCTTTTATGTGGTTATGGTATGTTCATAGGTGGATAAAGCAAGATAATACTCAAAAATGTAAATACAAATCCCCGGAAAAAAGACACATGCCAGAAAAGGTTTTAAAAATGCTTTGTCTCCCATACTGAAATGACAGGAAAAGGAGCAATACCTAAATATTAAAGCTCCCAAGACATATCTGCCCCCCACCCCCCACTCCCACTTCCTTTGGTCCAATTCAAATAGCTGTGCAGAGGAGAAAGAATAACAAAAGAGAATTAATCAGAGAAACTCAGAAAAGTGAGAACATTCCCATCAGCTTCTGCTTTTATCCCTAGAGACACCCTCTCACCCATTCACCAAACCAAGTGTTAAAAGAATTTGCTTTAATTCTTTGTTATCACAATCAGCTTTTCCATCATAACTTTTTTTTTTCCTGTTGTTCGTTTTCTCAGTGCTAAGCCACAGCAAGGTTTATGCTTAGTTTACAATTGACCTACCCTCTTTGAACATGCCCAGACAACAGGAAACTGGTTTCTCTGGAAACAGGAGCTACATGAAATCTTTTAGTACTCGTATTCATTTAAGGCTGTTCACACACATACAACAATAAAGCACCAGACCTTCAGCACGTGACTCAACTTTACCAGGCGGTAATGAAGGGGATCACTGCCAGTGACACACCAGGCTGGTAAAATGAATTGGTACCATTTAAACATGAACAAAAGAAAAATTCCAGCATCTAAACCACTTAGTCTATGTATAAAATCTCTTCGTGTTCACAATAATTAAGAAAGCAGAAACAGTCTCGGAGATATTTATGCTGTGCATCATGGAGATGTAATGTCATCTTCTTGATGATATGGAGACAGCATGGCCACATATACAGAAAGATCCTTTATGTAGAACAATACATTAGTTCCTGCTAGGACTAATAAAACTAGTTAAAAATATTCAAGACAAACCAAAGGCTTCCTCATTTCCCATTAACTCATTTTTTCCATTTTAAAGAGTGCAGTTGGTGACTGTCTTGGATACAGCAGACATGGGTGAAGGTGACACCAACACTTGCAGTCTACTTTGTGCTCTCAAGGCAGTTAGCAGTCCCAAAATAGGCATGTCCGAAGTAAAACATATACTAGTTTCTCAGGCACTGCCATTCATAGGGTGGTATTAACATAAACCTTCAGGTGCTTTAGGACAAAGCACAGGACTGTGAATAGCAGCGGCTGAGGAATCAGCACGGGAATATTGCTCTTGCAGCCACTGCTCTTGGGACAATAACTTTTAACAAAGTTGTGGGCAGAAAGTGAAGATGGTGACATCTTAATTTATGTCTGCTAAATTGAAAAAAATCAAACAACCCACAACAAAACAACCTGTCAGAGCTCAGTTTCCTCACTTCCTCAGCATTTTTCAGTGGACAGCAAGTTTCCTGACTTTGCTGACATTCCCCATAGAATTTTAGGTACGTTTGGATGTGCTTAAATCTCATTGTTCCTAAATTGTCTATGATCAAGAATGTTTACAGATCTTTATGGTGCCTTCACACTTAAATTAGAACAGCAGGATAGTGCATGGCAGGGAAGAAAGAGGTAATGAAGCCATCCTTCCCCACACTTTGCCCACGGAGAGATTCCAGGAGGGAAGGAAAGTTACAGATTTTGAATAGCCCATGCAGAAATAATTGTATTTCAATCAGTGAAGACAAAACTGAAGTATTTAGTAATGAGACATTTTAATTCTGGTGACAGAACTGGATTTTATGTTTTGAGGAGGAAGCAAAGATTAGTTAGGAGCTGGATACAAGGGTGGAGGAAGATGACAACTAAGGACAAAAGAAGAAAACAATCAGAAGTCTATCATCTGACAGAGACATAGAAGAAAACCATATTATTCACACACACACATGATACCAACACACACGCACACATTCATACAGATATTTACATATGAAATGGTAAATAAACATGGCTCCGAAGTCTCAGGTGAACACTGCTTAAGAAGAAAGATCTTTTTCTAGTAATAATGGCTGGGTTTATATTTCAGGGGGGAAACTATTAAAACAGGACCATAAAAACTTCAGACAAATAGATCCATGTTAAGGGACACCAAAAGCAGAATGTCTGTAAGAGGAAACAGCCACTCATCCCAACTTTTGCAGAATCAATCTGAGAAGACAGAACAGTATGCACTCAATTTAGTTTCGTTTGCCAGATCCTATAAACATATTAACAACATCCCTCGATGAATTCAGTTGAATCCTGCTGATAGACCTAAGAGCATGTATATTTGTCCTTAGTACATATAAGAACATGAATCAGTCTAACTAAAATATTTTCAAAAGGTTCTCGGGTTTTTGGGGTAAAAGTAAGGCAATTACCTTACTTAAGTAGAAAAAGATTAGCAATAGGATAGCTGTTGGCAAGACTGCTAGTTTAGAGTGATATTTTCTTGAGCCAAGGCCAGATTATAGACTGTTTTAGCATTGCTAGTAGATTGCCAGCACTGAGGGAGGTGTTGACAATCACAGCTGATTGGAGTTTCAGTTGCTTTTCACCATTTTTTCACTAAGGAAGCTGTGTAATTACTAGTGGTTTCTCCAGTTTTCAGGGCATATGTTTGCAAGATGGCCTCAATATAGTCAAAGCACAGGTACAACTCTGAAATGATGTAGTGGCCTGGGAACTCAAAAGAGCCAGTGTCAGTTTTTCTTCCATCCTGTGGGCAGGAAAGTCATGTGGGCTTCCCAGGTATGTCCACCAAAAAAATGTGCTGCTCTGCAAAACCGCCTGAGTTCTGACATGAGCTATTGTAGTAGCAGCTACGACAGAGCAGACAGCCCTGCCGCTCTGCTTGGCTGTTCTGAGAGTTTACTTGTCCGTCCCAAAATCCTTTCTTACTAGGACAAACGGCAGTGCATGGAATTCTACAGAAAAATGTCTTTGCCACTGCAGAACACTAAAAATCTTACTACCACAAAGGCGAGAAGTAGGAAAGATTTTGAGGTGCCCAAACCCAGTCATGGTACATGTTTGAGAGAGAGGTAAACCACAGTCACTAACGGGGCTTCTTGATGGTTTGGTGACAGAAATGTAACTGCAGGTGGGACGCAGGATTTTTATACTGAAATGTGCCTTTAGCCTGAGGCTTTATGTTGCCAGTGTGACTACATCTAGGGAGGCTTTCTTAGGCAGCCACAGGGAAAAGGATCCTAACAGCATTGTTTTTCTGGATCATCAGGATCTTCCCTGATGCAAGGACTCCAGAGTTTGTTCAGCAGAAAAGGATCTTCAGGCAGACTACCAGAAAAGAAAGACTAGGAGGAATTGCTTAGTTCCTCAAATCCAGTTGCCTCCTGCTGGAGTTCACCATGTCAAATAACCCTAAACATCAATGGATTAAGCCTTCAAATGGAAGCTAGCAAGTTCTTGACCCTTATATTGGAAGTTCATTTCAGATCCTCATTCTCTGAATAATTACAAAAATCCTTCTGATCTTTCTAATCGTCTGACTAAATAAGTGTCTGCAGCAATTCCTGCTCAGTCCTTAGATTAGCCAAGAATTCAAGGAGTATGATGCCTTCTAACACAATTACCTGGAAAAAAACTCTCGATGAGAGCAAAGCTATATTATTTCCTTGCTTTAAAGACATACTCATTAGTTTGGGATAACCTATGCTGTAAGTGTTTACAGAATAATATTTTATACTATGTATCTAATTCCCTTTAGAATTTAGGTCCATTCTCTGCCACTTCTAAGACCTATCTTCCCTAAATCACTCAGTCTGCTCCTTTATGGCCTGTTAGTCATGGAATCATAGAATAGTTTGGGTTGGAAAGGACCTTTAAAGGTCATCTGGTCCAACCTCCCCTGCAATGAGCAGGGGCATTTTCAAGCAGATCAGGTTGCTCAGAGCCCCGTCCAACCTGATCTTGAATGTTTCCAGGGATGGGGCACCCACCACCTCTCTGGACAACCTGTACCAGTGTCTCACCACCCTCATAGTAAAAAATGCCTTCCTTATACCTAGTCTGAATCTACCCTCTTTTAGCTTAACACTGTTACTGCTTGTCCTGTTGCAACAGGCCCTGTTAAAATGTTTGTCCTCATCTTACTTACAAGCCCTCATTAAGTACTGAAGGCTGCTATAAGGCTTCCCTGGAGCCTTCTCTTCTCCAGGCTGAACAACCCCAACTATCCCAGCGCGATTCGTAGGAAAGGTGCTCCAGCCCTCTGATCATCTCCACAGCTCTCCTCTGCACTTGTTCCAACAGATCCATATCCTTTTTATGTTGGGAACTGAAAGCATGACTTTTTAAATATACTCCTGTCAATGAACACAGAAGTTGACTTGTCTTTGAATAACGGTTACTTGATATTAATAACATTATGTACTCTTTTGTTTTGTTTTGGGGTTTTTTTTGTTGTTGTTGGTGGTGGGGGGTTGTTGCTGTTTTTTTGTTTGTTTTTTTTTTTTTCCTGATGGCACCATAGTTTACCATCATGGTCCAGGCAATTCTGAAGATTATGCCTTGCACACCTATTATTAACAAATTCTCACTTTCTGCAGAATTTAGGAGCTAAATCCAGGGAGACAAGTAACCTGAGACAAAGCCAAAGAAGGGCAGGGGAAGAAAAGCTCACAATTGCCTAGCTGCTTTCATGGGAGAAACATATGGCAAAGGTGATCAGGATCTTGAATTATGGTGGACTACAATCAGTAGAAGATCACTGTCATTGTTCAAGACAAACAATGATAAGATAATAAAGGGAACTGAAAAGATCTTGATTGAGTTACATTTACAAAGAAATGTAATCTTTACGTTTTCAACCTCTGGGTGACTTTATCCACATTAAATCAAATAAAAAAATCTTCAAAAACTAAGGAAGAAGAAGAAATAATTAGTTTTTAATAATGCATTCAGCAGTTAAATAAGGTGTGATGGCAATACCTCTTGTGTAAAAGTCTACATCACAGCATGGAGACATTCTGCTCATCCAAGAAGTTTTATGAATAGAACTTAAAAAAAAAGGTCACTGTTAAAATCATAGAGCTCTGAAGAAAGCAGAATATAGAATTTGCTTTATTGAATATTGTTTAAATTTTCTGAAATAAAAATATGCATGCATGTCCAAAGAGATATGGAACTGGATTATTTGATTTCTCTTAAAGCATCATCCTTGAGTTTGTTCTGTAAAGAGAAACACACAAGGGTGGTTTTTTTGTTTAATTGATCTGGTACATATTATATTCTTCTAAGACTATATTTTTCTATGCTATATGATAAATCTGTAGAGTAGACAGACTGAAATTCTTTAGTGGAATGGGCATCATTAAAAATATGTGTCCTTAAAACGTCATCAGGAGATGGAAATGGAGTATTTTAAAAAGTATTACATTGCTTCTCATGAAAATTAAGACTGAATTAGTTCTGCAGTACAAACTACGCCTGGTGTTTCCAGTCCTATTTGTTCTCAACTTACTGAATTTGTGAGATTTTAATAAACCACAAGAGAGATGTTTCTACTGGACACACCAAGAACTCCACATGCAAAACAAAATAACTACAAAATAAGACTTTTTTAAAAATTACAACCAGAGTGAGACTTGCCATATCCTAGTTTTCATGATAAAATTTTGATAAGAAGTTTGTATGTATTCTGAGAAATGCAGCTGTGCTTTGGAACAGAGGTCTGCCACCTCATGGAGTGACTGTGACAGATCAGAGACAAGCACTGTGGCTACCTTAGAAGTAAGACTGAGTGTTTTAATGGCCACAGATAATATGTATGGCTCAATGCATTCAGGTATGCCATGAAGCTCTTGTTGGAAGGTGAGAAGTGATCACTGAAGAAAAACCATTATTCCTCTACTCATATTCCAGTTCTGCCAAAACATAGGCGGTATTTACGGCATGTCTTACCATTTGGCATCTCCCAGGCTTGCCGTGCAGTTGTACAGCCCCCCTCGTGTTATGAGATCCCACCAGCCTGCTGATGAGCTGTGCAGGGATGTGAGGCCACAGAGGCAGGCAAAGCTAGAGGACTGCACTGCCAGCAGAGGCTGCCCTGCAGCATGACCTGCTCTCCAAAACAAGCCCCACTGAAAAGCATGCCATCACAGAGCACAACATGTACTACATTTTGTCCTTCATTATGCAACTCAATTTACAGTGGTTTTTCAAGCAGCCAGGTCAAGAAAATTTAGAGACTGGCTAAACGTCAAAGGCTTTCACATGCTTACTGCATTGTCCTATGCCTAATCCTGACACAAATGCTTAATTCTGCAGCCCTTGCATAGACTCAGTACCTTAATGGTGTATGCAGAATCAAGCTCACGGATGGATCCTTGTGGGATTGCAGATTTTTGCGCTATTGATATTTCATCTGAAACATGGGAGATGCTAATTGCCAGCTTTGCAGTTTTCCCCTGGTGGCCATACTAAAAATATGTTGCATATTGAAACTCACAATGTAGCTATGGCAAAAAAACCTTACAGCAAACAATCCCAGCAAGGAATCAAAATTCCAGTTCTCTGCAGCAAACATTTTCTAACAGCTCTATAAATTTTAGTCTATGCAACAGAAAAATCTTCCGTTTATTAAATCTCTACAATACAGTAAAACACACTCATGCTTGCTTTCTTTTCCTTTTCCCTCATTTGCCAGTATATATCAGAACTCCCTGGAAAGCTTAAAAGCAAACAATGTGGCTTTCTTAATCAAGGGAAATGCTATAAAACAGCCATTCACAGACAGAAATGTAAGTAGAAATTAATCAGATCTTAAAAAAAAAAGAGAAAAGCTTTCATAACCATCTAAAATAGCGAAATCAGACATTTAAGATTCAGAATAAATTATAATACAGTGTAAATATGGCATAATAGAGAACAGGTCCGAATTCTTTCTATTATTGCTAATTTCCTTTTTTTAAGTTATCTGCCTCAGCTGACTTTTGATCAGAAGCCCATGTTAGCACCTCATCGGCAATTCTAGCAGAAGATCCATGAACCCTCCAGTCGAGGTCTGGGCAGGTCACCTGGAGTCATCCAGTTTAAAGTTTTTTGGCATGTACAGCAAACCCACACAAAGCTCAGACTGTATCTTGGAGGCCAGAAAGCTAAATGCTCTTGCTGCCAGGCTGACTTCCAGTGGAGAACAGCACTGGTCCCATTTTTGTAATTCTCCCCTTAACCTCACAGCACTGACGTGGCTGCACAGCGCTACCTCCCTGAAGTGAACGAGCACCATTCCTGGTAATTATGCAGCCCTTCAATCCACTTACTCTTAACTTTTATTTCCACTGTGCTATATTTGACACAAAATGTTTAATCAGGTTCATTTATCATGACTGGAACAGCCTGACTCATTTCCCATTTATAATTAGAAAGGATTTCATCTAATAAATGCTGAGCGCTCTCAGCTCCCAGAGTCAGTGAATGAAGAGTTTGCTCAGCTCCATGCAAGGCCAAGGGCACCTAAACCTGTTTTACATGGAATTAGCAGAATACCAGATTTCTTCAGAAAACTTTCAAAATTTAAGGCAGTTAAATGTTACTTAGGTCCTCTATATGAGGCCCCAGCCTGGAAATATGGAGGCAGCAGGGAAATCATGCACCTTTCTGCTTTGACCACTGTGTACATAAAACGGTGGCAGTGAGGGTTTTCTTCCTTTGTTAAGTACATCCAGGGAAGCCTAACTACTCATTTTCTATCTGTAGAATATTAAAAAGTTATTTCCTAAGCAGCTAATATCCCAAGCTTGTAAGAAGAAAATCATCATCATAAATTTAATGAAAACAACCTACAAAGAACATGTTAAAAAAACCCAAACCTACGGTCCAAAGGTCAAAATAAAACAATGAGAGATTTAAATGTTGGAGGATATCAGAGTGGAGACACAGAAAGCGACTCTTCAGTCTAAGGCCACCCTGCATTTTTCTTATTTTCCAGTGATGATGCTGTGTTTGCCCTAGCCCTGAGCCGGGCAGCTTGCTTTAACCCAAGTCAGAAAAGGCAGGTCATTAACCACTGCCAATCAACTGAAACACTGCATGGTCAGCCCTGAAAAAAAACATGCCATGATTCCCTAAAACCGAGTCTTCATCAGTTCCTATTTTAAAATGAGATAAAGATAACTAGAGGGAAAAAGAAAAGCATAAGAGAATAACACAAGCAACAATGGGTGAATAATAATGAATGAAATGTCACCACTGCTGTATTCTCTGCCTGAAGGCCTTTACTGGGGAAGGCAAGAAATTGAATTGCATGTGCTAAATTTTGAAGTTGTGTAAATTGGAATTTGGCAGCTGATAATGGCTAAATTAGCTGGATATCTTCTATGCTGGTAGTCATTTAACATAGATGGGGCTATAGCTTTAGCAACAAATCTTACAAAGTAGGAAACACTCCATAACAATTCATATAATGAAAAGACAAGTTTATATAGTATGAATACCTATGAAGACAATAAAAATAAAGCATATTTGCTAGGAGTGGGAATTCTTCCTGGTAAGACTTTTATTTCTCAGATACTTTTAAGGAGTTTAGGCACTTCTGGAAGATGATTGCTTTACTAAATACCAATTAATTACCTAACTTTGGTATTTGATCTAACTTCATGCATCAGTCTAGTGCTTAAAGCCAGGTAGGGTGAATATAGGATATACTATTTCATTTGTAGACTCCGAAGGAGATGAAGTTAAAAAATAAATAGCTTGTTATAAAGAGACCCTTGATTTTCATAGTATCATAGAATAGTTTGGGTTGGAAAGGACCTTTAAAGGTCATCTGGTCCAACCTCCCCTGCAATGAGCAGGGGCATTTTCAAGCAGATCAGGTTGCTCAGAGCCCCGTCCAACCTGACCTTGAATGTTTCCAGGGATGGGGCACCCACCACCTCTCTGGGCAACCTGTTCCACTCTTACTGTAAAAAATGTCTTCCTCATATGTAGTCTGAATCTACCATCTTTTAGATTATCACCGTTACTCCTTGTCCTATCACAACAGGCCCTGCTAAAATGTTTGTCCTAATCTTTCTTATAATCCCCTCATTAAGTACCAAAAGGCTGCTATAAGGTCTGCCTGGACTCCTTTCTTCTCCAGGCTGAACAACCCCAGCTCTCTCAGCCTGTCCTCATAGCAGACCTGTTCCATCCCTCTGATCGTTTTTGAGGCCTCCTCTGGACCCGCTCCAACAGGTCCGTGTCTTTCCTGTGCCCGGGGCCCCAGAGCTGGACGCAGCACTGCAGGGGGCTCTCACCAGAGCAGAGCAGAGGGGCACAGTCACCTCCCTCGACCTGCTGGCCGTGCTGCTTGTGATGTGGCCCAGGATATGGTTTGCAAACTTGGAAGGGTTAACTCAATCCCACTGTCTATGTTACTGATGAAGACATTAAACAGTACTGGTCCCAATACGGACCCCTGAGGGACACCACTTGTCACCAATCTCCATCTGGACATTGAGTCATTGACAACTACTCTCTGGATGCAACCATCCAACCAGCTCCTTATCCACCGAACAGTCCATGCATGCAATCTGTATCTCTCCAATTTACAGAGAAGGATGTTGTGGGGGACCAGGTCAAAGGCCTCACAGGAGTCCAGGTAGACGACATCCATAGCTCTTCCCTTGTCCACTGATGTAGTCAATTTGAAAATATTCTTTGTTAAGTCTGCTATTCAACTTGTTTATTTTATAAATTAAATGCAGTTTTATATAGTTATTTTCACTGACCGACATTCTGACAAGGCAATTATACCCTGCCTTTAAGTCATTACAGTTATGTCCCCTTCTTTAACTGACTCTGACCGTAGTAACTTTTTCCCCACCTATGGCTTCTTACAAATTCCTGATATTCACTTCAAAAGATCAGTGTTTCATTATTGCTTCCACCCAGGACGATTATTCATCCATTTCTGTCTTCATTTCTCCCACTTTATCTTCCCTTTGCTTTTTTCCAACTATTATGCATCGAACACATTTCCTGCCCTCCCTCACTGCTGGCCCCTTGCCTCACCAAAGTCAGACAGATCTCTCTTTCCTAATTCTCAGTACAAATCTTTCATGTCTATTGCATTGACTTCAGGAGGTAAAGCACAGAATTAAAATCCAGCAGCTAGACAGGTTAAGATGTCTGCCAACCATTGTGCTCAGTGCTGCCCTGTGTTTGAACAGCAACTTCCATAAGTGACACCACCCTGAAGAACCAACTTAATCTAACTCATCCCATCCTAGGGAATGCAATCCTGTTCTCCCGCTCTGCACTGCTGCTCTGCCTTGCCCCCACGGTCAGTAAAACCGGGGACCATGAAGGCTGCTTTCTGCAATCCTAAATCTTCCACATGGAGTAAAACACAACAAAAGCTTGCCTCTGTATAGTACATACGCTTGCTGCAAAGCAAATTATTCAAAAGAAGTATAGAATGGTTCTCATTTTAGTAGAGTAAAAAAAATCTCATGCAATTCATAATTAATATAACAAATATGAATTATATACTGTAGGTCGTTGCAGTTGACAAAGAAGATTTTAAATAATTTAAGATAACAAGTCTATGTATAGCCATTAGAAACACACAAATTAGTCCTTCATTTGAATGCATTGCTCAGCCTTATAAAGCTGTACAAAACGTTTGTAAAGAAATGGAAATATAAAACCTTGTAGATTTTCCCTTGCAATGAGCACTAAACAAGCAGAGACTTGAATTATAAGTGAGAGCGGTGACATATGCTAATGGATTTGTCATCAGGAGATAATGCAATGCCATTAACTCATCTCATTTCAGATTCTAGCAACTGCATGTCATGGTAGGTAACACAAGCTGCCTCAAGATCCCAGAAAAGGAATCCAGGAGAACAAGAATTTGCAAGACTATGGCTCATGGGCATGTCTCACCTACAGTCAGAAATGTCTATTTTAACTTGGTTGGATTTCATGTGTAATGAGTATCGTATTCAAGAATGAGTAACTTGACTCACTATGTCCTCCTAACTCTGTTGAGAATGAATGATCAGTTGAATGCCATTATTTTTGTACAATAAATATGCACAGGGAGGAAACAAGGCTAATTTCTAAGTGTATAAACTCAAAATTGTCAGAATCACAGCAAAATCAGAGATAAAAATTGCTTTTCATACGGCCTACGCAAGCTCTCCTTTAGGTTGCATCTGAACTCCAGTTCTGAGCAAAAATTTAAGGAAAAGAATCATTGAATTCATATATATTCTTACTAAAATAGTGTTAAGCACAGACAGAATTGCTCTTCACATAATAAAATCAAAGATAATTTCCTCTTTATTATATACCTTAATAGCATTATTGTTCATTTAATGTAAATAGTAGAACAGTCTAGACCATAAATACATGCATAATATTGATTAAAACTTAAGCTACTATAAATGTACTCCAAATGAATCTGTAACAATTTACAGCAGCTGAAGATCTTCACTGATACCTCTACTATATGTTTATCTCCATCTCTTAAATATGTAATTATATACTTATCCAATGGACTGGAATGACTTTCAACAATTCTAGACTATTGGATAAATAGGAGTTTAGTTTAGTATAAGATAAACACTGCTTCTATAAAATTCATTACTTAGTGTGTAAATGTGTTTACATCAGCTATCAGAAATAGAAGTCGATGGCATTAAAAGAAGTGGGAAAAAAAGCAGGTATCAGTGTCTTTGTCTGGGCTTTCAAATAGAAAACTCCCATGTGTATGGTTCTCAACTCCCAGATGAGGTTCAGTGATAAAGTAAATGCAGCTTTAGGGTTCCTCGTACCAGATCAAAAATGTTATAACCGTAAGACACAAAACACTGATCCTGTATTAACAAACATAGTCATTTCAAATGTGTCCAAATTTTTTTGGGTGGCTTAAATCCTAATGGAGGGCTTTTCTTCCCCAAGATGGCACTGGCTGGCCAGGTATCTTTCTGCAAGTCTAACGTGTCTTAAAACCAGCATGAACTCAGTAGTGCTTGCTCTTGCTAGATCAGCAGAAATGCAGTTGTGTACCTGCTCTGGATCAAACACCAGCTGCTGGATGACCTGGGAATGCACAAGTCTGACAGGAGGGAGCAAACAACCCTTCCTTGAAACCCCTCTTGGACAAGCTTCAACATTGCACTTGCGCCATCCCGCTGATCTCCACGGAGCTACTGACAGTAGTACCAGCAGTGTCAAGTCTCACTGCATATACCATGGCCAGCCTTAAAAGAATCCCGTAAAGAGAAAGTATTTTTCAATAATTACCTTAAGCCAACATTTTAAAAAATTGTTACTAATTCTGCATGATTGGCAAAACACGGGAGTTGCAAGCTTTATCAGCTTGTAACAGATTTGGCCGTACTTAAACGTAAACCTACTTTTTTAGATACCTCAACCTGCATGTGGGAATATTAAGCTGGGCCCTGATTTCAGGTGTGTTTATCACTGCTCAAACTCAGTTTTTGCAATGTCTGAAAATGTTGGTACTAGTGGTTTCCAAATAATAAAACAAGTTCATTAGAATGAAGAAGTCTTAAGAGCTCCTATACCCATTTCAGATTCTACTTATTTAGTAACTATATTAAGGAGAATATTGCCAAAAATCAATATGAATAAGCACTTCAATTTTAAGTGATTAATACTTGGTTAAACATGGATATCTGAAGGCACAAATATAGATCTTTAAGTTTGCTGCTAATTATTGGAGTCAGTTACTAGTGAAAGCAGATGTGTGGAAACCTTTTCATCATAAGTTTTCAATGGCAATTTTCCTATTTTCATTTGTAAATGTCTTTTTTTCGATTCAGTATGAAGAATAGAAACTTGACACCAATGTCCAATAACAGCATGGCAAAGAATTATCTCCTTACTGTTCTTCACATTTAATGCCAATCTTCCAAGAGCTTATCTGGGCTACAGAAACTAGATGTTCAACTTTGGAAGTGGTCTATCAGGGCTGGCATACAGAACAATGTATTACAACCCAGAACCACTCAAAGCCAGCGTGTACCTAAAATCTGGATGAGGATGCAATTCTTAACTGTGCACATCAACACAGATGCAGAAAGGCAAGCAGGTTACCTTGGCTTCCTCAGTATACTGGTACACTTTGTTCCAATAAGATCAGATACCTGCTCTTTTCATGTATGTCTTAGAGCACACCATGGCTGGAAGGAGGCTGGAAAATTGGTGTGCCGGATCCAAAGAGAAACGGAGAGGGAGGTGCTCCTACAGGTCATGATTAGAACTGCTGAAGAGAAAGCAGTTGTGGGCTAAAAGTAAAGGAGTTGAACTTTTCAGTCCAACACAGGCAGCTAACAAGAAAGAAAATGCCTGCATAGACACCTGAAAAATAAGTGGAGCCTGGAGTATGCAGTGGGGATGTGGGAAAGGGTTTCTGCTGGAAAGCTGAAGGGCAACTGGTAAAAGTGCACAGAGAAAGCTTATGTCACTGTTGGTTTGAAGAGCCCTGTCTTTTGCATGAACTTACATGAATCTTCCTTTATTCTAATCCATGCAACTGATACAAAAAGTGTCCGTGAGCCCCAAACCCTACCTGCCTACCATTTAGTCAGATATTTTTACATGGAAATAACATTGGTGGTACATGGAACCTCTTTCATACCTTTTACATGAGGCTTTTTGAAGTCACTTGATGCATGAAAACAAACTGTTTCAACTGAAGCAGGGAAAGGAAAAAGTTCTGTTATTTTAAATAGTTGGGGCTATATTACTTTCTCCAATATGTAAGTCAGAATATCTTAAATGTTAAGTTTTGGTATAGGAGTTAAGGCGTAATCCAGCCTGTATTTTTTTCATAATACCACATGGAATTCTTTGTGTAGTCAGAAGATTTGGTTGCCGGCTCACAATTTAGGTGCTCTCTATAATAAAAGTCCAAGTTCCCTAAATAACCCCTGAGGAGCCCCTTACCCTAACAGTAATAAGGAGGCATAAGCAGTAGGTCTCCAAGTACATCTTTTCAAACCTGGGCAGACAATAACCAGCAAAACTGAGTCCTTTAATGTTACTAAAGTGCTTACATAGGTCGTTAAAATTTCCGTATCTTACAGGTTATGGAGGAAAAGCTTCTAATGTCACAAGGACTCAACAACTGCTGCAGTATTGTTTTCTAATTTACCTTGAATTTGTATTTTAACAGAGCTATAAATACAATATGTATGTTAAAAATTGCTGGGAAAATGCAAAGTTGATCATATTTTGATGGTCAGGTCAACGGTTTTTTCTAGAAAAAACAGCTTACTAAAAATAGGGAATGTGGAGTAGATAATATACCAAAACAATTATAAATAAGAATTGTGTGCAGCAAAACAAAGATGATCTCCTCAGCTGTGTCTTCAACTCTTGAGTGCCACAAATGTATAATGTATACAGTATTAAAACTCTCAGTTTGCTAAAGTGAATACAATATTTTATAAAAGATGTGCTTGGTGGAATGACCTTGTTCATTTAAGTCCTTGGTTTGTTCAACAAGGCCCTGGTTCCACAGCTGCCCACAAATGGACAGGCTTCTGAATCTGTGAGGACTTCTCAGGTCTTTAAATAGGGATCTGATTAGGTGTAGGTGTCCTTCCAAATACCTGTCACTTGGCGGAATGGAGCCCAAATGGGAACAAAACAAGATCAATGAAAACAGTGTGAATGTCACAATGTTGTAACATTAGTCCACCCAAACTTGCGTTGCTGTTACACAAAAATACACTTTAAAAATGAAGGTGCTATTTAACACATAGCTCCCTCAGTCACAGGCTTAATGAGACTAATACAGATGACTTGATGCTATAGGCACCTGAGCACTAACAGACTGATAGAACTCATTAAATAATCAGTAGATACATTGCATAGAAATAAGCAACCAAAATCAATTGGGATTGATTAGACCTTAAGATTACACAGAGATTGTTCACTTGTCTCACATAAGATACTGAACATCTGTGTGGCATTATTAAATGTGATTGCATATTATAAGTGTATAACCACTTTTCGTCATTAGCTTCTACTGGCCTGCTTGTGAAGTGTTGACCTAAATGACAAATTATCTCTCAGTTTGTCTTCATAAAAGTTATCAGGTTCCTTGATTAACCAGTATTTTCATTTAAATAATGCTGTGTTGTAACAAATAGATTCCCCTTCAAGAACCAAAGTTATCGAAAAATAAACTGGAAATTATGAGAATGGGTCAGCAGACCTGTGGGTATGTTCAGTGCTTCATAACATATTTCACTAATTACACACTTTCTTCAAGGAACTTCATAGTAATTATTCTAAATAAAACACAGGACACCATAGGAATGTAATAAGCAGAAATTACATAAAAGGTATCAAACAATTCAGACTTGCTAATGACAGCGCCTTAGAAGACCCTAATGGGTCGCACTTAATTATGAATTAGTTCAATAATGAAAGCATACAATTTAAATAATTTCAGAAAAATCAAAGAGAATCTAGTTTTAAAGCACACATCACCTACAGTGGAGCAAAACAGAAACACTGCTGAAGAAAAAGTTGAATGAAGACAAACAACTTTTAATACAGCTTATCCTTTTGCAGCTGAACTGAATGTCTTAACAAATCTTTCAAAATCCACTCAAATGTTTTTCCTACAAAAAGGAATGATGCATCATCAATCTCTTCAACATATCCTTCAGAACGAGAAGTAACAAAAGTTTTATTTATGACAGCTATGGTGAGCATTTTTTCTTGAGACACTCTACCATTAGAAAGCTGTTAAGTGTTCCTGTGCTTTCAAAACCATTCTATTTTGAGAAAACAATGTCTCCAAGTCATTTTCTCTGTGTACCTCTGCTTCTCACATTATTGGGGACATTTTATCTCTAGGAATATTGAGTGAAAACAGGTTTAATTTCGGAGTGTCCTTCCCTCCGGTAGCTTGCCTGTAGTTCATCTGCCATCTGATAATACTCTCTTTCTGAAGGTAATACTAAATCCTGTTCTACATAATGTGATGGTTTAAATACTGCTATGAAAAAAGGTGAGGAGGAAGATTTATTCTCAGAAACATTATCATTAGAGAGAAAAGGAGATCCTGAGAAAGAAAGATAATACTGGTAGTTTTTTTCCCAGTTCCCCAAAAGGTAAGGAACATATTTTGTCAGTATTTGTACAGAGTTTTGACCCTACAGCTGGGGACCCAGCCCACAAGGAGACACATCAGCTGTTAAGATCAGACACACAACACATGCAGATACACTCAACAGCTCTTTGCCCACCTTTTTTCTCAAAGCGCTACCTATTGTGCTGTTAACGGCCTCCCATGACTCTCAAGTCCGTGGTATCAAACAATTCAGACTTGCTAATGACAGTATGACTTTGTTGATAAGAGTTCTTTTAATCCTGCTCAGTCATGTCTACTTCACGGTCTTTTGTGGTACACATGGACTTAAGCACAAGGAACAGCATTTCCACTTTTAAGAGACTGCAATCTCAAGGAGCACCATTCACTTTTCACCCTCTTCACAGTGGATCAGTCAGAAAGGTATAACAAGCTGTCAAGTTGGAAAGGAAACTATTTTTTAGCAAGGCACTTTCCAAGTTTTCCACATGGTGTCAGTGGCTCCTCTCACTTTTTTCAAAACAAGAAGTCAGATTAAGACATTTGCAAACTCATCTATGTTGTCACATTTCCATTGTACATTGAGTCTGTAAGCACTACTCAGATCATACTTTTATCACTGATGCCCTGCACCTTAAAAAAAATGTTGTTTGCACTTTAAATGAAGAATTCATTGTTAGTCATCCTCTTTAAAAAACACATTTGAGTAAACACTTATCTTTAGTGCCAAGCTTCTCCCTCTTAACCAGATCTGCTTGTTTCTTAAGATAGGCAGGCACAATAAAGAATATCCTTCTTTAATACAACTTGATTAGCCCTGAGTAAACTCTACATCCAACACACAACCCATTGACAAAGTGCTACCCTTTTCACATGCTCAAGAAGTCCAGAATAGATGTTTTATTTTAATTGCACTAAATCAATAGACTGTCCTACAGAACATTCTTATTGATTTATGACTCATGACACACATTACAGCCATGGCTATTTTTAGTGTCTTACTAAAAACAAAGTATGACTGTGTTCAGAACACAGGCAGTCCAATAACATGTGCATCGCAAAGGTTAAAATTGAATTTTAGATTTACTTCTTCTTAAAAATAAATTGCAGTAGGCTTCTTTATATTAAAATAATTGCAAGCTGCCTTTTTAAAATAGCATTTAAAATGGCATTCAGTGAATATACCTTGTGACTTCAACACTTGAGCTTTCAAGAACTTGTATGAAGAGGAGGACAAGAGGATTGCAATGTCATTTACTGCTACACCTGCACATGGGGCTGTGCTCAGGCAGCACACTCAGCCACCTAAACGTTGTCCTGATGCCACTTTTCCTGCTGGTGATGCCCAAACACATTTTCTTCTAAAGATAGTGTGCACCTGCACCAAGGGCCTAGCTGGCCATCTGTATGGACAGCATAACCTGTCTTAACTGTGGTCTTAAGATGCCCTTCTGCCCTTCAAAAGATAGTTTAGATACACTGACTGTTACCTACATGTTAAAAGCCTACATTTCCCTCCATAATCACTATATAATCCTTACTAGTATAGAAAGTAGTAATATTACTGTAACGCTCTTTATTCCTGCCTTTAGCCATAGACAGTAGTGAGCTAAGAACAATGGTCACCAGTGAGCAGAGGAGGGAGAACCTCCTTTCCCACAGATGAAATCTTACCTTTGTAAGGCTCCAAAGAATCCTGTGCAGAAAGATTACAGATATGCTTGCTAATTTTTTTTTTCCCTTATCTCATCTTTTTCTGTTCTAAGCTAGCTTCCAGTGAAATCTGACAAACCAAATATGGATGGAGACACTTTCCTAGATTTAGAAGAAACACCTTTTTCTTAGCCATAAAGCCCTTCAGTCTGGAATGCCCTGCTCAGTCAGTCATCGCTACCAAAGCACATGAAATCCTTCTCCTCTCAGGCATCCTCAGATTCCTCATTAAGATTACAGAGCACAGAAAATCTGGCCGCTCTATGGCAAGACACAAGAGTCAAGCTGGCACCCTGCCAGCTGCTTCTCCTAAATCTTGAAGTTCTGCTTTCCAGGAATAGTCTCCACTGGCCACGAGGGACAGGCACTCATTCCTACATGCAATATACTCATGTCATACTGCTTCTGGTCCCTTCGGGCAACCAAATATTTCTCAAACTGACCGTCACACATGCATACATACTTCTTCTTCCAGTATGCCTGGTGGTAACACCTAGTTCCAACAGACATGGTCAGCTCCAGCTGCACCAAAATATTAATAAACTGCAGACTGATGCTGTACCATCAGAGAAGACTTCAGGAGAATCAGATATTTCAGAACTCTGTAGTACCACTAACTTTGATTTTTAAAAGGCTAATGCACTCTGATTAGAGTCTCCTTGTGTGCATAATATGTTTAAAATAAAACACATACCTTTGCAATTTCTGTAGCTAGAAATTATAATAGGAATCATTAGTACCATTTTCAGTGTACAGAAAGTCCTATTATGAAGTATAAACTACATCTTTCGTTCTGCATGCAGTACATCACTTCTTAAAACTTTTTTTAAATTGACTATCAGTCACTTTGCAAGAACTGAGAGACGTAGATATATGAACTGATAACAGATTACAGACTGTTTTTCTTCTAGGTTAGTGTTGGAAAATCACTTCTATTCATAGCCTGCATGCAAGGAATTAGTGACCTCAATAAGTTACTGAAAAATCCATCCCGTGCTGAAAAGCCACTATTGCATTTATTATTATAATTAGTCTTACCATTACAACTTACTGTCAGGCTGCAGACAAAAAGAAATGTAGGGCTTGATCTAAAGCTGGTATAGGAAATAGAGTGATAGTGGTATGTTTTCTGTACCATACCTGTAACCAATATTTGTACTTGGTGGCCACATTTTTCAAAAGCAAGCACTTAAAGGAAGGCACCTTAGTCTGTTTCTACATTTTTCTAAAATTCTGAGCATTTCCCAACTCCAGAATCTAAAGAAATTTACTAAATACAAATATCAAGGGTTCATTCAGGAAGGAGTACTGACTGATGCTTAATTTGAAATCTCTGTTATTGAATAGTCAGAAAGTTTCACTATGTTTTACGTAAGATTTTTTTTTTAAATAAGGAAATCTCTGGGGAAGAAAAAGAGACAAAAGAGAGTGTAAGTTAACATCTGCAATAATGCAGAACCATGGAAAGCCAGCTGTCCCTCACTGCTGTATCCCATAGCAGTGTTACCTACTTTGTTTATCAATCTGAGCCTTAACGCTGCTCAGTTTCTCCGGGATATAGCTTGACTTATATTTTCTAACCAAAAAGAATTACAAAGCAAAATCCAAAAGTTACAGATACTCCCAAAGGTTCCTGATGAAAGGAATAACTCTGTGAAAACAGAGCTGATGTTGTAGTGTTACAATCTTTAAATCCATAACAGAGATCGATTGGTCAAAAGGTGGATACCACTACTACTAGAAGAGCTTTCCAAGGAAACTGCTGCATGCAATGGCATGCAATTACCTTCGGAGAGTGAAATGCAAAATGAATGTATAATGATAAATTACCTGTGTGAAGTACAAAATTAGTCTCTCATGAACCTTCTGTACAACTATCTATATCTCATCATGTATATGATGATTATAACATACAAGATTTGTATCAAGGCATGGCTAAGAAAAATAAAGAAGTTGTTGCCTTGGAGCGCTATCACTTATGAACCCTGAATGACTACAGAGTAAGGAATAGGACAACTTGAGGGGGAAGAAAGTGGGAGATTACTACTACTCAGAGGAAACCACAGACATTCAACGTGCAAGGTGGGAACTCCTGACACTGGTGTTGACACCAGGGAGTAAAAGTTGGAAAGGGTACATCACGCAGCTCAGAGCTCCAGGAGAGAGCAAGCAAAAACATATGGTCAACACTATTACCAGTTTGCTCTGTGTAGCAAGAATGGAGCAACTGGAGAAATTCCTGCTTCCAGGAATTAGAAATGGCTGTGTGATTACAATGCACAATATGCAGATCATCCCTTGTAACCAGAAATTTCCATGTAAAGAAAAAGAAAATCTAAAGCTTTTTATAGGCCACTGGAGTACTTCTACATTTTTCTATTTTCTGAGGGTGAATGTATGAAAACTCATTTGAATTAAAATAAAATGATGCATAACTTTTTCAGCTCATTACATAATCACTACCTTAAGTACACTAGCATAATAAAGAAGAAACCTAATCTTTTTTTTTTTTTTTGTATGTGTGTGTGTAGCTTTGTACACTCACTGTGTACAGCAGGAAAAACATTATCCTTGAGTGCATCCTAAACCAGCATCAATTTAGAATGGCACATACATGGGATGTATAATTTTACATCCCTCCCATGTTTGCAAATGGGAGCAAAAGAAACACACCAAGGGACAAAATGTGATTCACTAAAACCAGATCCTGCCTTAAAGAGCTCACAACATACATAGTTCTTGTGGGCAGTGAAGGCTATAACCTACCTCAGGACCTTGGGAAGGGAATAAAATCAAGGTCTGTGGAGTTTCACGTCTCTGGAATGTATTTTCCAATTTTAATAGGCGCAGCTCAAATTCACTGCAGAAAATATACCAGGGCAGCACAAGTTTTCACACACAGTGAAAATACGAGCAAAATAGAAAAACTAGTTTCCTACATTATTGACATAGTTCGGTCTGCATTCAAAAACAGTTTCTCCAAAGCAAGGAAAAAAAAAAGGAAAAGTTATGTTTCAGTTCATTTGTGCTATAAAAGAGACTACTCGGGAGCTAATAATACAACGTGCCACTGCAGATTTTACAGTCAGATTATGACTCCCCCTTATGCATGGCTGAGCCGTTTCGCTCACAAGTAGTTCTCCACAAACAAAGATGGATGACTTGGAAAGGCACTGGGCTTCGTGTTTGTCTCGGATGAGTGTAAATCAGGAAAAACTACAGTGAAGCCAACGGGATTACTGTACTATAAAATGGATGGGAGAGCAGGACACAGCTTCCTGCACGCAGCGTACAAAGCGGCATTTTAAAGCCACACTTTTACTTCACCGATTTCTTTTGCTAATCTGGAACTATTTAATGATGATTTTCCTCCCCAAAGCATGACGGTGTGTCACCTTACTTCTCTTCTTTACGTGCCCCAAAGCCTAATTTAGCATCAGCGAGGCTTGGTTAGCTCATCATCTGCCACTAAGCAAACCTTTGCAGGCAAGGTGCCCCCAGCCCGGCCCCAGAGGCCGCCTGCTCCCGCTGGCACTCCAGATGTGCCCTAACTCGGCATCAGCAGCGCAGAAACACGTTTCTGTGTCCGGTCCCCCACACAGCAGCAAGGCCAGAGAGGGTCAGAGGAGCCTGTCCTTACCTGACTATATTTCCCCTGTTGTGGTGGGTTTACAGGGGCTGTGGGAAGCTGTGCAGGAGGAATGACAGAGGCATTTTAGTGAAGTGCATGGAGTGGCAGGAGGGCTGTGACACAACAGGCATTTTGAGGGCAACGAACAAAGAAAAAATGCATTTTCATATCAATCACACTTTAGAGAAAGGAAACAGGCAAGAGAGACAAAGAAAAGAGGGCATATTTCTGCCTGCTTTTGAGCTTCCAGAAGAGGCTCCTCCATGTAAGATGTGGTGCATAAGAGAAAGCACCATCGCATTTTCTGCTAATTATCCTACAGTGTGCACTGCGCTGCTGCTGCCTGCTCGCCTGGAGCGGTGTGATGGGCTGGCACTGGGGAAGCAAGCCTCATCTTTAAATCGTCTTTAAATTGAGATGCAAAGTATTTCATAAAGATATGCACAAATTCTACCAGAGGTTCTTAGGCCTAATAATGTTTCCTAATACAGTGAGGAAAAATAATTCCCTCTGCTTTAAGGATTATCAGGTGAAATTCTGTGCTTAAAGATATGCATAAAGTTGGACTACTTGATCAGAATGGTCCTTCCTAGCTTCGGATATCGACACAGCTATCTCTGATCATCTACCTAGAGTATATAGACCAAATAATGTGTTTCCTAATCTAAGATTAATTGCTAGAACTTTTCAAACAGAAATCATTTAGTCTTTGAAAAATAACACATATACTGGGAAGTATCTGGTTTTAAAATCAGTAGGACAAGGGATACTGCAGAGGGTTGGCTTAAAGTTCTCAAAGAAGAGAAGAAATTTAAAAATACATCATAGCTACACAGAACAATATGTAGACTGTAATTTAGATATTTAGATAGTAAATTATTTAGCCGGCATTGTAAGTTATTTACATGTTAACATGCACCAGTATGTATTCTTGTATTTTCCATAATATGTTTTGCAGGGATTTAGAGGCACTTCATGGAAGTGATATGGCTACTACTATGCCTGTCTTCACCTCCTCTCACTTTGTAACCAGAAGTGCACTTACACAGAGCATGGGCAGGTAGTCTGAACTTAGATCCCAGGCTCTGAGCTGGAACAGCCGAATGACTCCATCACTGCAAATCCAATTTTGGCAGTCATGGCACGGGCTTTCCAAGGGATTTAGATGAGAACTTTAAAGCATTTGTACCTTCCACAGTGCTAAAGACCATGTCATGCTTACTGATAGCAAACTGTGCGTTGAGATACAGTCATCTGAAAAGGAAGGACAGCCCTGACATTAGAATGGGTAGAACTGGATAGGATAGGATAGGAACAGATAGGAAATGCTCCCAATTTGTGCCCATTCCTGTAACATGGTTGCAGAGCACTTGCAGGAGATTCAACAGTATCATCATCCCAATTTTAAAACTAAAAAGCTGAAGATAGAAACTTATTACTGGTCAGGCAGAAAATCTGGGCAATGCTGAAGACTGAGCCTAGCCTAAGTTCTGCACCTGCATCCTTAGCATCAGTAGGTTGATTTCCAGAAGTACGCTGCAGTGGAGCAATCTTCTATGCTAAATATAATTTCGAATTTTGCATGAGACTTCAGAAATCATAGTGTTTCTGCTTAAGTCTTGCGGTAGCATGGTATTATGGACTTTTTTGAAAGGTATATGTATTCAGGGGCTTTGTGGATTCTTTCTGGCCTCATGGGAAAGTATATGTGTCTCTGCAAAAGAATGAACAATAAAATCTCAGATGTACAAAGCAGTGGAGAGGAATAATACTGCACTTCTCCCTAGGGAAGGACTACATGCTTTTTCTTTCTTTCTTTCTCTCTTTCTTTCTTTAATTTCTACAGGTTTGCAAATGCCTGTAAGCTCCATGAGTTCCTACTACTGCCTCTCTCAGCAACTGGCTTACCACTGAAGGAATCTGTGGCAGGAAGCGTTAGCAGAGTTGTAATGAATCCCCAAAGGCACAAATGACATATGCCACCCTTTTCAGCATGTTTTTTCTTGTTTTTTTTTTTTTTTACACTGGGGAGAAAACAGTTGTCACAAGCACTTCTGAAAAGTAATTCGCCATCTGAGATTCCTGGGTTACAGGTAGCTGGTCACAATAGTTTACAGGTTAAAAAAAAAAAATAAATAAATTTGCATGAGACGCACTCTCTCTGCCTGTTTCCTGAGACTTGAAGACGCACTCTCTGCCTGTTTCCTGAGACTTGTCACCAGTTTACTGAATTCCCTGCAGACAAAGTATTAACAAAACTATCATGGCATTTCTCATATTAGCTGATGCTAGCGATATATGGTCCCTAAAGCTCAGTGCACGGCAGACTCTAAGTTTATTTTCAGCTATTGGGTTATTGCAGACCATGGGTCACTTTGCCTTCCCCCTTAACCATTACCATAACTTTTTAACACTTTGCACGTGAACTATGCCCTGGGACCTCACGACGTGTGGGAACACGCAGCGGTGGCTGCCTGTAATGATCACACCTCCCTGCTTCCCCTTCCCTGTGATACAGGCAACTGCCCACATGGCGTTGTGCCCAGGGAGCTGCACGTGTGTGGGGGCTGCCACGCTTGCCGAGCCCCAACGCCTGTTTGCAAGGAGAGCGGCAGAGCCGGCCAGCATGCCCGGGTCGGTGGGCAGAGGTGGGCACAGCCACAGGGGGAACAACCACCGGTGGGAAACTTGGCTCTGTTACCGGGAAGGAGCATGTGAGGAGTGTGCGGGAGCTGTGTTATAAAAAAAGGTTTGTTTGTGTTAAGATGAAAACATATGGCTTGGTAATTGCCTTCAAATCAACTCTTGACTTGGCAGAGTTTAGCTAAACCAAATCAGTCTTTTGGAGGTTAGGCCAAGCGCTGCTTAAATTTCACAGGCCATGTTGCATTTCATATGATACCTATTTATAAAATCCTAGCTAGGTTTGTAAAGTTAGCATAGAAACAAAACTTCTGGAGAACAACCAACTTTACAGGAACCATCTGTGTCCTTCCCCCCTTTAAACTCAGTCCACAATTTCAGCAAGTTTCTTAGTTCAATACGAACCCAAAATAAAACTCCAAAGTTGAAGGCCTCCAAACTTTCGTTGGTGTTGCTTCACATCAAGGCTGACATTTGCCACATTTTGTCTAATGAGAGAAGCCAAATACTGACATTTTTACCAACAAGATGTAGGATTTCGGAAACGATGCTATTTCACGTTAGTCTATTGGCCTGAAGAATTTGGGCTATAATTATTTGATTCAAACTTGTTCTTGTGTACAAGATATGTACAAGAAAATCTGTGTATAAAACAGATAAACACTTATTTATTCATTCATCCAAACCTGTTCTGATCTACAGGCTAGAAGTTGTGTGCAGAGATTAACGCTGTTACCAGAGACACCTCGCTGAAGTCATTGCTCTTGAAAGATCTGACTGAGCTGTTGTTTTAGACCAGGGTTTATGTACACATCACACACTTCCCAGCCATATTTGCCTGCTCTGTTTTCTTATGATAGTGGTAAGGTGAAAGGTATAAGCATCTTGCCTTTGTGAGTACTTCACAGAACAAGAGAGTAGGATTTTTGTGTACTCCACTTAGATGTCTGCCTGCAGTAACAAAAGCACAGGGCAGTGAGGGAGGAAAACTGCTTATGTGCATATACATGCTGTCATTAAAAAAGTTGAGCAATGGTTTCCTGTCATAACTGGAACTTGAAAAAAAAACAAATAAACCATAAATCTGCCTAAAATCAGCTCTGCAAGCTCACGCTTTTTCTGCAAACTGCTTGTTAGATCCCTGATGAGCCCACTGAACAGCTTTTGGATTTGATGTGCTGCGGCCCCTCTTCTAGGAAAAGGCAATTGAGGCGACTCTTTATGGCTCATCAGATGGCTGTGTGATTTTCTATTAACTAGACACAATGCCCAGCCCAGCTTCAGCATGTCACCTCTATGATGACATCAGCATCTGCATCTGATCTTTTTGAAGTCTATATGAGTTTTATTACTCAAATTCTCTGCTGAAAGGATTGGTTCTCTCAAGAACGAGAGACTAGAAGAGGTAATAGATTGCCTTCCCTATTTGCCATCAAAACCAGGAAATTATTAGCTTCTGACAGCTTTGAACAGTTCAGTAACTAGGCTGACTTGTTATTACTGCTGCTAGTCCTCCAAAAAGAGCACTTTGCATCTCTTACCTTTTCTATTACCTATTGAAAGAAAAGTTTCAATTGTTAAGTAAGCAAGCAAATGTGGAACGTAAGCCCTAAGTATGAATGCCTGATATTCAGTGTCAATAGTACTGGTAGCACATATTTATCTACTACATTGTGTTGGCATTTATCCATTAGAGAGCATTAAGGAAGAGAACTATGCAAGCCCAGGGAACACTAACTCCGCAGGCAGCCAGACCTGCTCAGCCACGAGACCGGCACTGGCAATTACAGACACGCCTCCGGTGAGGAGCGCTCGTCTAAGTGAGTGCCCAGTGCCTCATGTGCTGCTTCACACAGACCTCCGGGCATTTAGCATCTCTTCGTCATACTCATGCAGCTGGCAGGTGTTACAAGAAGGATGCAATGGCCTTTCTTTCCAGGACCTTTGGGGGAAAGGTCTGAAACGTAAAGCTAAGCTAATCATGGTACCTCCAAAGCAGCCGTTGTGCTGTCAGCTGATGTTCGGTGGAAGGACTGCCTCCGTATCTCCAGCAGAGAGGGAATGGATGTGAGCACGATGCAAATAATACCAAAGAATTTCTGAGGTTTTGCAGCCTCAGGAATGTGTCCCTCACTAAACAGTCATATTCTCAGCTGCAGAGCGTACACAAACCCTCAGCCACTCTGGTTAATGTAAATTTCCTCTAGCCCAGCGCCCTTCCTCCCCGATAGATCTCAATGCCTATGAATAGCTAATGCATTCCACAGGAGCAGCCACAGGAAAATAAATTAATTTAAACACTAGCAAGGATTCCAAAGAAAGAAATAGAGCCAACAAGGTAGCGATTCAGACCTCAGTCTTCTGTTCTCCAGCATTGCATGCTCACCCCTGAGTTTACTTCACCATCCCACAGGCACCTCACGAGGCCAGGAGGGCCAGGACTTCTTTCAGCTCTCCTTTTTTTCTAACAGTATGAATTGTTTTTACTCCCCCCCTCCCCACTGGAACATTGCTCTGGCATAATTCTGTGATATAAAAATCTATATCTTGCTATTTAAAGTTTTCACTTAGGGAACAGTGTGTGGAAATATTCACTACTACGCCAGAATCACAATTCTTAAGTCAGTATTTCATTACAAGTTGAGAGAAAAGGGTGCCTTTAAAAATCATTTCGCATTTTCCAATCTTGCCGACTTGCTGAGTTTTCCAGTCTGAGATCTGATGAATCAATATTACATTATTATTACTAGCACCTACAAAAACATAATTAGAGTGCTAAATATTATTTCAATGCTTTGAAAATCTCATATCAGTTTCAATCATCTGCCAGATGATGAGAAGGAGGTGGTGACTTATGGGGAGAGCAGAAAAAGCAGCACGTTTCTCAGAGTAGCTCAGAATGATTCACAGGAGAGCAATAGTGGGAATTACAGGGCTCACAAACACTGATCAATAGACAATCTTGAGAGTGAAGTTCTTTGTGCAGCCACAAGATATCTACATCAGCTGTGGAAGCACTCTGTGTGTGAGGCCACGAAGCAGAGTATGAAGATTGGATCAGAGGCTGAAAATGGTGTGAAGCCCGCTGGATGGATCCTGTGGACAAACTGTACCAGTAAGCAGCAAGGGCAGGCTGTGTGGAGCTTGCTTGGTGTTGCTAGATAGGTAGGCTAGATTCGAGCCACACATGGCCCAGTGTGCTTTTGCAGCTGTGTCTGGCCAGCCTGCAGAAGGTGAGCTCCCAAAGAGTTTTAAAAAATATTGCTGAAAGCTGTTACAAGGGCTACAGACCCATTTGTCTCGTTTCAATGTTTGAATTCCTATAAAAATACTACCATTTAGTGCTGATACGAGATTCGCTGCAGTCTGTCGGAGCCACTGCAGCCAATGTGTTGTAGGTTGTGTTTGCTTTGGGTATCGTCATCTCTGACTTGCACACATGAAACAGTGTGAGGTATTTGTGAGTTTAATTTCCCCCACTGTTTCCACATGCCTGCAGATGAGTGGGATGGTGGCCTCCTTTCCACATTGCCGGAAAGGAGATGGTAATCCTTTTTCCCTTGGCTGAATGTCAACTGCATGAAAAGCCTCCCCTCCAGCACGAAGCATCCCTCAGTGCATTAAATTAAGAGACTGGCCCCAAACAGGCAGGGTTGACCTTTCTATGCCCTCATACTGTCCTGCCTTTAAGGAACATGCCTTTTCCCTTTTCACTACCTTTTTTTCCTAATCTTTGCAGTTTTTTTTTCCTCCCTAAGCAGCTTTTTACAGGTGGGTTGTGGCGTTACTGTCTACTCCAGATCCAGCTTCTCTGAGTCAGGCACAGGAGCTTCAGGCAATGATTCAGCATCCTACAAAGAATGTATACTCTAGGAGAAATGCTGCATTAGGAATTGTGGACTTTCTCTTTTCCAAAGTTGATGGTTAATACAGAAATCGTTTTTTTTTCCCAGCTAGGCTTTGGAGAGAAAATTCCTGGGGAAGGTTTGGGTTTGGGGCCTGAATTTTCCTAATCCTACACCACAGGTCCTCAAATATGTTGTCAGGCTTAAATATCAATTTGACATAACAGCCAAATGTGGCAGGGCCTCATGTGGATCCCTGAGCACAGGACTATCTGACTTAGCAGACTTTACAGAGAGGAAAGAACTACCCTAATGACGAAGACCAGACCAGCACCGTGGATTGGAGCTGCCTTGCAGGCAGCCAGCTGCAGGACGGAAAAGTTTTCTAGAAGTAGGATATACACGTTACAAGAAGAGAGCTGGGCCAAAAACTATTCACTATTTATGAAAGCTGAAGGAAATTTCCATACCTGAACTAGAGACCTCAAAGTCAGCCTGGGAGTTTTGGGGAGCATCAAGGAGGGAAGGCCGAGCACCCGTGTGTCCCTGCTGCAGCCTGTGTAGTAGAGCATGGTGATCAGCAGGGGTTCATCCCACTCCAGCAGCCTTGCTCTGCCCATGAGCCAGCAAGGGCAGGCTTCGTGTGCCAGCATACTCAAACTATAATTTTTGTGCATGTTTGGTTAGTGGTGACGCTGAAGTGACACACCGATTTATCTCTGCAGTGCGGATGTATTCTAAATTACTACCTAACTTGAAGAAGCAACCCTAGAAATGAAGGGACGCTCTGGCTCATGAACAATGCTTTGAGGGATCTCCTGCTTGCTACAATTTTAAAATGTCTTTGAAATACTGGATATCATTGTAATATTTTTAAAGAGGAAAAAAACGTAGGGTCGGTTTGTTTGCTTTTAGGAAAGTTCAGATTTCTGCTCTGTCAGGCTTGCAAGAGTCCCCTTAATAAACTCAAGACATCATTATCTACACAGGGCTTTTGCACAGGACGGGTAGAAGATAAACAAGCATTTCCAGGGCTCCTCCAGAACTGCTGTTTCTATAGGCTGTAATTGTTATTTTAATAAGTGTCTTACCATGACATTCTCTTTTTAAAACGGACCTTTTCCTTCTCTTAACAAATAGGCTCCTGTCGAACACCAATCCAAGCATTTTTGAGAACTGAGATGGTGGCGGTTATTAGTGACTAGACACTTCTGACTGCATCCTAGTGCTTTGTTCCTCATAGGATCTCTTCCCAAGCTGTAAAATGCAATGCCTGATTTAGTTTCCAAAGCTAGAAGAATAACACTAATAGACAGTAAATGGGTGTGAGTTGTCACATACACCAGCATTACAGAGTATGTGTTATGTCTCAATTAGCAGCAGGCTTGAAAATCAGTGGGAACAGACAGCATTTTTCCTGGTTTCTGTTGCAGTTCTTGAGCTGCACAGAAACTAAAAGAAATCCAGTTTTCTTTACTGGTGAGGACAGAAATGTGGGACTGTAGTGCAGCCATCTCCCTGACCTGCCTGCTTGGTGTTTCTGGATACTTCTACACCTCAGTCTATTCCCATGCACGCAGCTGAATGCTAACACTTAGGTACCTCACAAAGGCAAAGCTTAAATCAGGAAAAGCCAATGTGATTCTCTGGACAACAGATGTTAGGTATGTGCAAAGCACCACTGCTTCTGGGTATTGCTAAAATTAACTGACAGTCCAGCAGAACCTGTTTTGCATGTGTAGGAGTATGTAAGCCCCAATGCTACAGAAATCAGCTGGAGTTTTACCACTGATTTCCAGTGGGACAGAATTACATTTTCTCAGTTGTGACCTGTTTTCCAAAGTACACAATGATCTCATTTGCCTGCTAAGACAATGCAATAGCTACCAGAGGTTACAGGGAAAGTGAAATTAAGTCAACAGTTCATCAGTTTACCCTTGTACTGCTACTTTGGCAGAAAAGACCTTCAGAAGGGGGCAATGCTCTAATTCATGGGGTGTTGTTCCCTTAAAGTACATGAAACACATTTTCATATGGTTTACACTGCTAGACATAAAGATGACATAACCTGCTCCGTAACTGAATCAACTGAGGTAATTTTAATATATCAGTCAGTAAAGTCATCAGGTACTAAGAAAATATGTATCTCCTTTGAGAACAATATTTAAATATGCTTCTATTGAATCAGGGTTCATAGATATCTTTAAACATTTCATTAATTAATTACTTTTAATCACTGCACCATACTTCAAAAAATTCTATCACCTGCATAGTATTTCCATTGACTAATTTCCAAATATATCAGAAAGGGAATTAACAGTCACTCTGCATAATACATTTCACAATTTCAACATTTCCCTTTTATTCCCTGAAATGTTGAGTAAGCCACAGACCAAAATGCATTTCCTTTGAGAATGTCACTGGCATGTCACTGGCAAAGCTGACAAAAGATCCTCTAACAGATGAAAAATTCACCTGCACCATTCAAGAAGAAAAGCCAAATGCTAGAAGTTAACAGTGGTGCAAATAAAGTTAATCCCCCAAAATATATTTAATTATGTCATATTTAGTTCTGCTTATGTTTATTTGACCCTTATCTGAGATACTGCTCATCACATTCATCAGAACGTGAAGCAATGAGCTAAACAGGGAGATGCTATGTGTTGTCTGTACACATTTATCCTCTTTTATCCACTTTTAAATGCATTGACAAACCCAAAGGTAAGCAGAGTAAGCGCTAGCGTACCTCTTTCATATCTGACATCCTAGCAATATGATCCCAAAATCAAGAGAAGCAGTTAAATTAACAGAAATCAGGTTCATCGACTAGTGAGCTGTGGTTAAGTGGAACAGTCACTCTGAAGTCTAACAGTCTGGGTTTGTCCTCACTTAACCCAATTCTAATTAAGCATACTAGATATAACTGTCCAAATTATTCTTAAGCTTATCCACTTTACAGCTTGTGTAAAAGCTGATACCAACACCAAGTCAAAAAATAGCATATTTTCAGCTTTTTGGTGCTAAACTGAGAGCAGAACAGATCTCACAAAAAAATTCTTTTAGCAGGGAAGGCTTCATCCACAATTGAAAACATCAAACGAAAGGTGCCCAGAGCCTTTGCTATATTCTTTGTATGCTGCCTTTGCTACCCATATCTACAAGACCACTGTAAATATACAGCGTACTGGTAGCATCAGCTGAGGCTAAGGAGTAATACGACATTTGTGTTTGGTGGACATATGTTATACCTGAGGCTGGGAAGGGGGTGCAAAACCATCCACAGTGGCTTTTCACAACCGCTTTCATTTACCAGCTCAGACACATAAATGCACCAGCCATCTCCCAGCGCAGCACTGAGCCTGACCTCACTGGGAACTGGGCATCACTATATGCCCATTTCAGTGCAAAGCCGTAAGCCCCACAAGATCCTGCTCTGATGCTGCACCCAGCCACAGGGGCATCACTGCCCAGAAATCACCAAACTCCTGGTCGTGCCAAGGTGGGGCAGAGGCACTGCACTGGGCCGGGGCGGGGGGGGGGGACCCACCTAGCTATTAGCCCAGCTATTAGCCAGTGCTGTTCCAAAAGTAGTCCAGCTCTGCACTGGCCCTGGGAAGAGGTTCACTGGGTTCATGCCACGCTGTAGCTAATGTAAATCGCAATTTGTCTCTATAAAGAACTACCCCGGTATCTCTTTCGCCGTCACACAGTTAATCTACAGGGCAGATAATTCAGCCTTGCTTAAAATTTGACCATACAAACAAATTAAAAAAGTAGCAGGAAATAACATTTTCCACCTATTTTAGCACATGATGTATAATTTATCCTTGCTGAACTTTTTCAACGGGTATCAATATCGTTACAAGACCACTCCAGTTGGTAAATACACAGGTCAGTTAAAAGTCCGGCTGGGACATATACATACCTCTCCACTTACCATCCTAAAGACCTGTGCTTTATTGCTGTTTGGAAAAACTAAATTATATTTTAGAGGAAAATAAAATAGTTACATTTCCCCCAATTTTCTTTGTAACTATCTCTCATTGTATTATCGCCTCTTTTTACAACCTTTTTGTGTCAGCTTGCACAGCATGAAGAAAGCAAATGAGTACTGCTAATAAAATACACCAGCTTATCTGGTGTAGCCCTATATCTTCCTCAGCTTGCAAGAAGTTCATCTTCCAGCTCATAAGGAAAAAGGAAAATAACTCACTTCTCATACAAGAGGCTCAAAGTATGTTCTTTCCTTAGACTGAGAAATCACAAACCCACTACTATCTTATGGCTTCTTACTGTTGGTGTCTGTACTCCTAGGCCACTGAAACAAAATTATACCTTTGCCCTTGATAAGATGCAGCTGCATTAACAGCGCCCTAATAGTTACAGAGAAAACAGAACATTCATATGCAACATCAAAAGTAACATTAAGTTAGAGATTTTGGGTTTAAAGAGACTGGAAAGTTAGGAACACTAGTACTTCACATTTCTGTCTGTAAGAATAAACGAATTTTAGAAAAATAACCCTAAATGAACCATCACTATCCACAGTATTACTGATAGACAAAAATGTCCAGTAACTTTCTCCAGTGTCATGGAACAAGTTAATTGGAGCCAAGGAAAGATTGTTAGAGAATTCTGATCCACTAATCCAGCACACAGTTTGAACTCTTCAGACACTTTGAAAAGCAATCAGTACAGTTGAGATACCGGATTTTGTTATTTTGATTTAATTTTTTGAGGGCAGTATCTTGAAAGAAGAAAGATGCTGCAAGGAAATTAACACCTTGGTACAATGCTTTACAGACATATGTTAGGTAATTCCTTGCTTTGAATATGAATTTAGATACATCAATTAGATTTAAGTTCTCTTCTGGGTATTTTCAACACATTGAGTTTAGGCATAATTGGATTTTTTTACCCCTGAACACTTAATCATGCCTAAATCAAAGAAAAAAATCCCTTTCAGAAAAATCCTGTAAAATACAAAGAGACTTCTTCTCTATTTGCAAAAGATCTGCCAGCTTTATTAAGTTTCCTTCATTTAGAGACTTGCTTGTTTTTTCTTTTATCCAATTAATGCATTACATCACTTTGATGTGTTGCTTTTTAAATACATGGTATCTGTGCTTATATAAAGTACTAGATACATCAGCACCATTCATTATCCCAAACTGAGATAACACTGTACTCATCTCAACCAGAGAGATGATTTTAAGGCCAGCTGATTATTCTCCCATTGTTTAAACAAACCTTTCATCAGTTTTAGAATTACATCGCTGAAGTTTTTTCTTCCCTATAGAGTGATGATTTCTATCATCAAGTTAGTAGGAGTCAAAGAGACCTCGAGTGAAAATGAATGGAGAGCAAGTCTTGTAAGTTGAGCATATATGAGAAGTGTAATCCTTTCCTTCCATCTTACATATCTTTCCCAATAACTTCCAATGCAGAAAAAGCCAACATATGTGAATCTTGTTAGAAATAAGCTCTCTTCTCCCTACCCTTGCAAACCCAAAGGTGGATATTTATGGAACTTGTTATGCACCTGACAGAAGTGGCAGTATTTTCATGAAAACTGCAGACAAAAATAAGATTTGACTAGAATATTCAGCAACAAGCACTTAAAAATGAGCTAATCACTCTTTATGTAAGACAGCCAACAAATCTTACCTACGAAAAACTATAATTCTTATTAGTGCTAATAAAAATCTGGTTACTGTGGGAAAATGCATATCTGCATATTTCATCTGTCATTTTTAGCATGTTGCACAGAAGGACTGGCATCATCATCAATGTCTGTTTCATAGGCAAAAGATCAAAAGCATCACAAACTTAAGTGTGATTATTGACTAGACCAGTATCAAGAAGAGATCCAAACAAAACGCGTCTCAACCCCAGTCCAATCTTAGTGCTGTCTTTGCCTCTAAAAAGTCAAGGCACAGCTTGCACAGCCCAACAGAGCACAGCCAAGTCACATCTCTGAGGGAGACAATACAAAGGACTTCCTTCAAAAAAATAGCTTTGCCGCAAACATTAACCTCTGCGTCTGTATTGGCATATCTGAGTTAAGTATAATAACATAACCTATTTGTATGGAAAGCTGATGAGTTTTGTTATACAGAGCTTATGTAAATACGTAAGTCGGGTTTTTACTGATATAACTACATAGGACGGACACACACAGACTCATCTCTACCAAACGGTTATAAATAGTCAAAAATCAGACGTGCTGCTCAACCTGTGCGTATCACCTTTTGGGAGCTGCTGTTCAGTCGAGGTGGAGAAACTGTTGTATCTCATTGCCATGGCAACATGGGATGCGGCTTCCAGGCATGACGCAATCTGATAGCCCAACTGCTCCATGAACTCCTGTTCTGCCTGGAACTAAAAGGCATGCTGAGAAGGATTAGTACTTTCATTTCTTCAACTGCATGGTTGAAGAAATGAAATGGGAAAAGCTGGGACAGCCTTAATACTTCATGAGAGGCTTTAGCCTTAAGTAAAACCGCTAGCTAAGGTTATATGAAAGGTTCGAGAAGGAATACTGGAAGTTTCCCAACGAATCTGAAAAAGATGTATCTCTAAAGTTATACAACTTCTGTCACAGGCTACAGGTAAGTCTTTAAGAAAAAAAATATATATGAAAACCAGCATCCTTTTTAGGCTAATAACATGTATTTTGAAATCTTTTTCTGTCTGAGATATGCTTCTTCATTTGCGCATTCTGTACTTGATATATTTGAAAAATAAACTTGCTTTATGAGTGGCACTCAGCTTGTGTCAGCACTTTCGCAATGTAAACACAAAGTTTTACATTAATGTAGATTACAGTTGAAATGTCTTTCTCAAACTCCCAAGTATGCCTTTTTTCATTAACTATATGGATCTTAATGAGTGCAGAATCACTATGTAAAACAATAAGAATGAGCTGAGACATCCCAGTGACTCCCACTGCTTCCCATCCTCTTTCTGGATTGAGCCGTGTTTCACTTGACACAGTCTTACAGTTGAGCAACCCAAATATACTGCCCCATTAAGGGCTTGGCAATTACTCAACATTAGCATAGTGTAAAGCACCAGTCACTGGACGCCCCCCTTGTAATTTCTAAATTACTGAGTTTATTTGTAGGGATTTGTGTGATTTCAGCTTGTTTAGAAATGCCTGTCAACAGCAGGAGTAGTTTATACTTGTTCCTTCAGTTGCTTATTGACCTTTGCAGATTTTGTTTCTACAATAACATTTTCTTTTCAGATTTGGTTTCTGTACTAACACCATCATCAGGTTAATGGGAAAAAATAATAATATCCTTCCTTTAGCAATTACACAGCTTCCTACTATGTCAATCTCTTTGTCATTTTCTAAACAAATGCACAACATTTTTCTTCATTATTTCCACATTTACCACAAGCTGTGTCACAGGTCCTAACGCCTTTCCTGGAGTGATTTGCAACTTCTTTCATTTCTGTTAAAGTTGAATGAACACTCATAGATGTAGTGTACAATCCTTGTACAGTTCTCTTTTGGTTTCTTGTCATTTCATCACATTTCTTTACTGTGACTTGTTCTGAATCAAAATTAGTAAGTCATTAATTCCTGGGATGTCAATGTTGTGACACGAACCCATCCAGAGCCCCCTTAACGCCCACCTTTGCCAGTATAAGACAGTTCAGCTGAACCCTGGAGGGTGCAATGTGCTATTGGGAGAACGACTCCTGCCCAGGGCTGGGCACAACTTCTTTTACATGATCAGGGCAGAGGCATAAGACTCTGAGATGTCAAAATTCTGGTCTGCGGGACAGGAAGCTACATGGAATAAGAAGCATGGTACACCTCCTACTTCATGTTACATGTATGAATAGTATTTATACTTATTTTAAAATTTATATTTCTAATGTCAGGTACAGAAATCTCCCAGTAATTTCTTCTGAGTGTTTACCAAAATGGAAGCTTTTGCAGAGATTATCAAGATACACCCTGTTCCAAACTTCTTATGTGAAAATGTATTTCTCATTAAGAATTCACTGGTCAATGTGGTACTTCTTATATCCCCCAGTCACCTCCTCACAAGTCATACAACAGTTCTTGCAGGAAAAAAAAAAAGTGAGTGTTTTGGGAAGCTAAATACCTTCTCCAACCAAATGTGGAATAAATGGATTTTCACTTTGATTGTCTTCATTGCTGTGGCCATAAAAGCTTGGCAGCAGCTTTTATATATAGAAGTTCTAAATCAGTCACCCCTTTCATCAAAGGCTAGAGCAGCCAGTTGTCCATATGTGGCGTCCATTTCTTGCTTCTTTTGTATCTGATTTAGCCCACTCTCCCTTCTGTCACCCTCCCCTCCTCACTTCAAAAGCAGCATCTCAAACAAAGCATTTGGGAATGTGGCTTTTTCTCAAGTGACATCTCAGAGTTGAGAGACACTTGTGAATATAGCTAGAAGTTACCACTTCACTACCGAGTTCAGTCTTTAATTTCTCTGCAGGCGATGCTGCCTGTAACCCAACAAGTGGTTTGAATTCTCCTTGACAGAAGGGTCTAGAGATGGGACAGCAGCTCTTGATGGCCAAAGTAACACCATTTTAAAGGACTAGATAAAGCAATCATTCAAGAAACAAGAGCTATCTCACCTACATGGCATAGTTTGTTTACATTATGCAACTTCTGACACAACCTGCAATCCCAAGAACAGGGGACACTATTTATTTTGCCACAGGACTGTGTTAGCACAGTACCTACACTGCTGTTAGAAATGTAGCTTTTGTTTTTCTGCCTGTCTGGATCTTTAACTGGGCAAGTCCCACACTGATGTAAAACATGCTTTTGCAATTATCTCTCTCCTTTTTCTTAAGAAATAAACCCTGAAAATTACCAATTTGCTTCCTATCTTGTCAGCTCCAGGAAGAGATCAAAGGATGATTTTTAATACGGAGAGTTGGGTGCTCTGTAAACCAAAATTCTTTCTTCATTGCTGTTTTCCAATACTCAAGAGACTATTCTAATAGTCTCATGAAACATTCATTTTAGTTGTCAGCTACGAACTTCTTGAGATCCCTACAACAAAACCGTGTAGAAGGAATGGCCTGCATTAATATTATAAGAAAATCCTTTAATAAAAGTCTGGATCAACCAAGGTTACAGGAAGATTAATTTAAGATAATTTTGAAATGTGGAAGCAAAAAAAAAATATGAATAAATATAATGTGATCAAAGGGTTGTGACATAACTCCTTTTAAGTTAAAATCATGTGAGACTTAATGAAGAACACAGTGAACATCACAGTTAAAGGAGCTACACCTAATGAAACGTCATACATGCAGAACTGAGACTGCAGTAAGTACTACAATCATGTTTATACATAAGGGTTGTTTTACTGATCCATCGGCACCACAGATACAACCAAGAGTTCAGAAGAATATCTGACATAATGGCAGTCTCACCGTCAAGCACTTTTAACAGCTTAAGAATGTACTTCTTCTTCTGTGGTACATGCTTGATTCGAGCACCAAGACGATGTTTGTTTGCATTACCAAATTAGATTTTTTTGACACAAACTGGGTGTGTGCTTGGGCAATTAAAGCTAAACCAATCTCTACTGTGAACACAATTCCTAAATTAGATTTATTTTTTAAACATAAATTATAAATTATTCTCCCTCGTATTGACTGACCCATCTAAAAATTACTCATTTACTTAATATATTATGACTATGACTTTAAAACAACAAATGAAAAGGAAAAGAATCAGTAGAGAGAAAATATGATCACGATGCAGCTAGACAGGTGGAAGAGTACAAAGCAGCAAATCTGGCTGCTGGGAGAGAGATTATTCTGCAAAGTGTCTGTATTCACATCAGTGAAGGTGATATGCCTAGTTAATTGGTGAATAAAGCACAGCACTGAAATCAATGAAAAACATTTATAACAGATGAGAACATAGTTGGCGCTCTACGGATTTAGTGTAGCAAAACTGATAGGTTTATGCAAGAGATTATATGATACAGTTGCTCATGATTGTAGGGAGACTGAACTCAATGGCCCAGAGGTCTCTCCCAGTTCTACACTTCTGAAAAACTGGTACAGCTATTTTAATTAAAAAGAAGAGACATAATCTGTGATACAGTGTTAGGACTCTGGTCATTTCAATGGGTGGTCACTATTTTGCATCTCATTAATGGGAAATTACCAAATATTCTCACATTTTGTCTCTAGTATGCAGAAAATCTTCAGGTTTGATTGCTTACTATTAAAAAAAAAAAAAAAAAAAAGAGCAGAAAACTATAACTTTGTATATCAACCTCAGTGCCTGTCTCTATTATGGATGGGTATGTTCTTTTAAATGCTTTAGTACTGCATGGCTTATACTTCTTTAAAATCACCCTTGAACAATCTGCTTTTATGTTAAGAATCCTGAATTCCTGGAAGAGTAGAAACCATTTGTACAGGTAGAGAACATGTCAAATGTAGAACTGCATGTTCATAACCCCTTTAAGGTAGACAGTGAATTTCTCTTTATGAACATGTAAAAATGATACTGATCAAGATCCGTAGGACCTATTGCATTATAGATAATAAATAGTAAGTTAATAGTCATCTTGATGAGTGGGAAAATGAATTATCAGGGAAGGACTAGTAAACAGGGAGCAACTTTCATTATAAATAGCATTATATTACTGTAAAAAAAAACAAGAATGATGAGAGGATTAGGACTAATGGTCCTAGAAATGAACTCTTGTAATTATTTCCTGGAATATCCTCTCAGTTTGACACCACCACCTGCGATGCAGAAGGATAGTGTCTAAGCAAATAAAATTATTCACCTCTCATGCATATTTAGTCTTTGCCTCTTGCAAGGCCACCTGCATCTGTGAGATGTGGTCAGGTCGCCACCTCAATGTTACTGAGAGCTGTACTAACAGCCTGCCGACACACGGGCTCCTTTTCACTCGTCTTGCCCTAAAGTCTTACTTGCTGCCACCTTAAAAGTTCACTTTGATATAAACTCCAACACTTGACTCCTCATTAACCACCATCTATACCTCTCCTCTGATAAACCCTGCAATTCAGTCATTACCCCGAAATGCCAAAAAAACTTGTGCCGCCCTGAACGTTACTGCATCTCTGTGAAAACTGAGAAAAATTGGTAGCCACATTACAGAGATAACTAGCTCTGCGTGTTTTTAATATGCATTTCCATGTGTTGGGAGACACTCCTCAACACAGAATGTTAAAGTAAAATAAAAGGGTGAGTTTTATCTAAAGTAAGTTTTCTGCAGTGTAACAGGAGGTTGAAAACATAATGATTTAACTTAATTTAGTATAATTGCAAAAGGAAGGTGATGCTTAATTCTAATCACCCAAATGAAAGTAAGTGCCAGCACTATGTCAGAGGAAGTGTACAGTGCCAACAAAATAGAACGAATTCATCCCTCTGGCTTGGGAGGAAGGGGTGAACCTGCTCTCTTCCACCACCAGGATAATACCACTGATTTTGGGTAATAACAGATTTACACCACCATGCTTGAGATCAGAATATAGCTGGTAATAAAGCTTCAACGTGTTTCAGGAGTGAAGACACTTTTTCTTCAGGGACTTTAAGATTAAGCACACATTTTAGAGCTTTATTCAGGCAGGTTTTGTTCAGGCTGAGTTTCAAAGAACCTGAATGACAAAGTGCTAGAAGGTGACTTTCTATCAAAAAGCACACTGTTATCTCTTACTCTCATATAATAATATGCCATGAAGCAGCAGGGATTATGGACCATTTCTCTCACACTGTTTTCTTTCTGCCTTTTCTCATGAGCAGGGATGCTGGGTAGAGGCTACAAAGATTGAGCTTCTCCATCTCCATCCTCCCACCCTCTCCCACCTTGACAGCTCGTGGCTCACCAGGATGCTGAGAACCTGCAGAAGATCTTTTGCCACAGCAAGTGCTCTGACACTGATCCTGCCCAAAACAGCCCTGAGGGAGAGGAGTCTGGTACAACACGCCGGCCCCAGGGTCTCCTCTGGAGAGGGGAAATCATGCTTGTGGGACATGGACATCTGAGAGGGGAACAGCATGAGCACCAAGAGCAAGGAGCAGCACCTGGGGCAGAAAGGAAGGACCCACCGCCCTGAAAACCTCTCCCACCTGGGGTAGGAAACTTTAACACTGGTTTAACTCTCTTGGTGCAGACCAAAGTACACAATACAGCTCACAACTACTTTTTCTTTTAAAGACATTTTTCTCCCTACCCCCCAGCTCCCATAAAGAAAAACCATCCGTTTTTGTTAAGGTAGCATCGTGGCATCTGGATGTCAGCTTTCTGCCACCTGAGTTAAACAGTAACCATAATGAAGGGCTTGTGAGAGACACTAACTGTTCCTGATGTCAAGTCTTCCCACAATGGGGAACTGCTTTTAAATCATTTCTCTGAAGAATAAAATAGAATAGTTTAATGATAATTGTTTTATTTCCATGGAGAAGTGAAGGAAAAGCTGTGGGGCTCCTATTCTTTACCATGACAGATTGAGGATTCGCATGAGGATTCTTGTTTCTGCTTTCACTCATTTCAATTTTTCTTTCTCAGTTCTCTTAATTTTGTTTTTGTTGCCCTCCCTGTTCTTCTATAAATTCTTGGATTTCTTTTCCTTCTTGAAGCTTTACTCCAAGCTCTCTGCTCTCAGCTCCTCTCCATGCTCTGTCTTCCATGTTGCTCACTCACAGCTTGTTAAATGTGCTCTCTCCTATTGACCTCTCTGGTGCAGCGATAGCTGGTCACAACCCTTTGGAGACAACGGCCAATCCTCTCTTTCAGTGTGAAGGGTTCAAGCCAAAACTCAAGGACAGTAATTTTCAGAGAGGGTCAGTAATTCTAAGGAAAAACAGAAGCTGTGTCTTAGAGACAGCTGTACTGCACTCAAAAACAAAAAAGCATTTGTTCATCACTGTGTGTCTATTTTGATCCAATCTCCCCTCATGCCTTTTGAGGGGGGTGGGAGAACCCTAACAAGGATAAGCAAATCATCAAACCAAAATCATATGCACACTGTCAAGATGAACTGGCATTTGAAAGGTGTGCCTGCAAAAAGGAAGGATAAATGTTCCTGCAACAGAGAAAAGGTGATTTGCAGGAGGACTACTATGATCCCAGCAGAAAAGGCACATTCTGTGTCAAACACTTTAATAGATTTTTTCAGTAACTTCCCCAAAAAAGGTTTCTTCTGATTCTTTTTGTTTGGATTACAGTACTTCACCTTTGTCGGGCATGACTCATATGCACAAAAATGTGTTTATCACAAATGAAACACATTTTCAGATTTATATGCTGAGGTAGCCAAAACTCAAAGCTTTTGACTTTTGAAGTTTTAAAGTATTTCTAATGATGACAGGAAGGTCTGATGTGCTTGAAGATATGGGGCTCATCACCAAGGCGGCAGTAAGCTCAAGTGAAGGCACAACAAACCAATTTTCCTCCATGACTGGGTCACCCTGTACCGAGGTGCAGAGGTCTGGTTACATGCACACCAGTGAGCATGTACCCATAGGTCCAACGCTGGAAATGACATTTCTTCTGCATTGTGTGGCCACATGACATCAATTCATGCTTTAAAAGTTGAATGTCATATCAATCTGAAAACATCACAGCATCTTGGCAACTTATACTGGAAATTGAGAGGTATAAAAGCAAAGTATTACCCTATACTGCCCTGGTGCTTCTACTTTTCCCAGTGTCCGCTACTGGCCAGTATGAAAAGCAGGATGTTGGGCCAAATAGCCTGCTGTTACCCCAGCTGAGGAAGCAAATTTCATATCAAACATTTAAGATATCTTAGCAATAATTCTTGTATTTGCTGTTCATGTGGAGTCTAGGCTGCCTGAGCATATATTCATTTCACAGTAGGTAATTCAAACGTACTAAACTTTAAATACAGAAGTGATTATCAAATACAGAGTACAATAAAAATTAATGTGTGGTAGGAAGGTAAGAATGTGTCCTCTACCTTCAAGAGCTACCACACCTGAATTGGTGGGTCTGGTGCACCAGCATTTTTAGCAATAATCACTCACAGCCTCATTCCCTTGATGTGAGCAGGGAGAAACTGAGAACAAACTGAGAGACAAACTGAGACCCTCGGTACTCCTAAAAGCCATGGCCAGTCCCATGAGACAGCGTGGGGGCACGTGAGACCTTCCTATTCAAATGAAAGTGGAAAGAAGAAACAAACAGGACAAGAAATCATGTTCAAGAGCTGATCACTGTGCACTGTGCCCCTGCCAAGGACGGTCTGCACGTTAGCTCCTGGAGGTACGTAGTGACAAAACCGTTCTGGTTTTAAGGTGGCTACAGGCAGCACAGCGTCTTATGCTGTGGACCGCTGTGGCTGTCCCCAAGACTCTTGGTAAAGGAAGCACACTGGCATCAAGTACTGTAATGCTGAACTGAGATTATACCAAAGCAGCTAAATTTTCTTGTGCTGTCTCTCCTATTACTTATTTCTTTCCTGCTTGTTATCACAACTATGCCGTAGAGAGTTTTCTTTGGAACATTCTTCTAAACACAATGGACAGCATACATTCTTTATCCTAATGGAAAAGTGCACGAGGTACCCACCGTATCTCACTTCCTCTGAATAATTTCAGGAGGGAACAGAGTGAGATAAAACCAGGCTACATTTTTTTATTCAGAACGTGGTGAAACCTCATGAAGGCAATGCTCACATGAATAAGGCCGCAAAAGTAGGAGCTGCAGGACCTAAACCCTCCAACTTTTGTTTTCTCCTGTGCTACTGAGTCATGGTGGGAACTGGGTGCAGGTACTTAAAGACCAATCCACATAAAAATTCAAAAGCAATGGGCAATTAAGGCAACTTGTTAGGAAGGGCTGTAAGATCCTGACTATCTCTACAGAGATGGCATAAAGTTTTGTCTGTATAAAAATGGTCGTGTACTTTCTATGTCTCAGCCTCACAGTTTATTTTCACACTTATGAACACCTGAACCCCTACGACTTTTTAGTAAAAGGAACTACACAAATGTAAAATACTAGTTGTGGAAGCGAACTGTCTGCACTGGGAATTTGACTTCTTTACATATCAGCAACAAGGTATTTTTATACAGGTTCCACCGTATAAGGGGAAGAGAGCATTTACTACCATAAAACAGCACCATTATGTCGTTGGCACGAAAGCAGCAGCAAACATGCTTTCTCAGTTTAGTTTTGAATCCCAAGCAGAGCACACAGTATTTCACACAGTAATAGGCAGTAACTTCCACGGACAGGGAACATAATTACAGTGTCCTAGCTCCCAATGGCTGAAGGTTGTAAAGGATAATATATAGCACCTGCTGAATCTGCAGAAGAAAAAAAAAAAAACAACCCACAATAAAGAGCTCCCTATCAGCACACTCCTTTTTCAGAAGGACTTTCCAATAAGCATACAGGCAGGTGTTTTAGGATGGTTACGTCACTGCAGCTGGTTTGACAACAGTATTTGACAGCTGCAATGAGAGAGTGGGAGGTGATGGGAACAAACTATCCCCTTAGTTATGTCAGGTTTTAAAATCCAGCAATGCAAAAGGTAGGGAAGTTTTGAGTTACCCCTTCCTTTTGTGCAGCACAGTCCTCTTACTGCTATCTAAGGGACAGCTACCACCCATCCTATAAAGATTTCTGAGTTCTGGGGTGCAGAACTTTAAAAAGCAAATGACACAAAGACACCCACACTTCCACAAATTTCTTACTTCTGTTTCCCAGAACCTCTTTCTATTGCATCTTCTGAACAAGAAACAAGACAACTTCCATCATTCAGGAGCTGCAGAGCTGTGAAGAGAGAGGCACACATGCTTCCAATTGCCCCAGTCACAGACAATGAACAGCTATGAACTGACCAGGCTCTAATTCAGCCTTCCGCAAACCTCCTCAGATATTCTAGATTTGCAGAGTACTCCAGAAAGCTGGCTTCACATTTAAGCTTTGCTTTTAGATGCGCTTGATCCCAACCATGTGGATGGGGACCCTTAAGTAGCGAGAAAGGCACTGTTCCTCACTCCTCTTTAGGTTATATGCTAGATTACAGCATTGTTGAAATACAAAATGCTGGATTGTACCTGACTGCGTAACATTCCAGGGTGATGCCAAGTTATTTTTTGGAGCTTCTGTCAAGAAGGTGAGTCTGAAGGTGAAAAATCATTAGACAAAAGGGAACTCTGCCCTGAAGGCCCTGTCCCTGCAGAAGGTCTGCCAACCAACATTTCACTATGATCACTTCACCTTCTGGACTCATCATGGCTTCTGTCATCACGGTTCACAGAGGTGGGTACAATCACTTCAACAACTTCAGCCAACCTCATGAGCCTTCCTGAAGATTTAAGCCAGGACCCTGGGAGCAAAGTCGGATGGAGAGCACATGCAACACAGGAGTACCATGGCTCTGTGTTCCCATCAGTGAAGGTTTCTCAGCAGATGACCAAGTCAGGAATGAAGCAAGCCATATCCAATGAGTATGCTTGAATCAGTCCAGACCCCGAGTTCTTAAATCTTTACTAACTTGCAGCAATCTTTACTTTCTATTACCTGGGACAGGCTTTTATAACTTATGTCATCTCTGTCATCAGAAAAGCACTCTAGCTGCAATAATTTTTCACACTGTACATCACTGCAATTTATTTATTTGACGGGAAAGGAAAGGATAACTCAGAAAGAGAGCTTTTATTGTGATGTGGTCTCTATTGCAATGCTTCCCACATCCATGCCCATTTGTATTCCATCACCTCTGGGTTATGAGCATTTCTGTCAATGGGGATTGTCATGGCTGTAAAGACAACTCCTAAAACCTTCAGATTAAAGAATTTTTCCCCGGCACTTTTTTGGTTCACATTTTTATAAGGCGTAACAGTTAGAGGGTTTAGAGGTTCACTGATCACCCACTGTCAATCCTATTTGCTGTTTTCTTTGCCAGGAAGGTGGTAAAACGCATTTAACCTGAGCCCCTCTACAAGATCAGCTTTCTTTCCTCCACTAAAGGTTCTCGTCTCACCTCTAGAGTGAAATTTGGCACCGATTTCATCAGAGGCAGAGCTGAACCCTAAATCCCACCCTCCTTCAGGATCACTTCTATGATGCTACAGGTATTCAGGACACAGATTCAGATGATCGAAGTGTCCCGAGAAAGCTATCAGCTGTCACCGCTTCCTTCAGCAGTTTTAACCACGGGAATATTGGCTAAGTTCTTTATGGTAGATTTGACTAATGTAGGGATAAAAAATAATTTATTTTATGTAACAGGGAGACTGAAGAGATGGAGAGTATCTCAGTCCATTGGCATCTGGATATGCACATCTGTACAACCTACTTCCCTAGCATCAAAATCTGACTTCACCTGGACCAAAGAAAGGCCACCTGGCAGAAAGTATTTCTCACCGTGCCAGAACATGGAGCTGGGGCAGGAGGGGAAAGACATAGATGCTTGGCAAGGTCCAATCAAAGAAGATTTACACAAAGAAAGAAGTTTGTGGAGGGTCAGGAAAAAAATGTGAAAGGAGAAAACCAAAGAAATTAGAAGGGTACACAGGGAAAAGACAGTAAGGTCAGGTTAGACATATCTTGCAACTTTCCAGATGAGAGTGGTTTTCTTTCTTCAGCTGAAAAGTCAACCTAACCTTCCACGCTCACGGAAAAAGCAAACCCAATCAGTACAGCTTTCATCTGACCCTAGTGTTGATGCTACATTTCCGACAAAATAATGGACAGTCACTAATACATGGTATGCTCTGTATATAAACACCAAAGTCACACCAGGAATGAGCTGCTTCTTTATCCTACAGTGTAATATAGTCAGAAAACTGTTGCAACAGTGACAAGAGAAAGATCTGTCTCTGAAATTTTTATCTGGTGCTAGAAACAAAGACACATGGGTCTGGATCGTGCTATATACATGTGGAAGCAATGACAGAGGAATAGCTGGGATATTCTAATTTTTCAAAAGAAGTAAATTCTGCTGACCATATTCTTTTCTTGACTCTGTGGGCTACAATCAGCTCTGTTATGGTGGTACCATTTACAACAAACTTGATTTAAACTGGTTGCATTAGGGCAACCAGGAATCTACATGGGTTTCAAAGTTCTTAAGCTTATTTTGCAGTGAGAGCGTGATGGTTTCTGCATAGGCATTTGCTGCTGAAATGGGAAATAGGTGGGCTGTTTGCTGAGTCTGTCAGCTGGAACACTGACAATCGCTACTTGGATTGCTTCAATGTAAATATAATTTTCTCAGACTTCAGTACTCTGGGTCTGAGTCTTTTAACGTTAGTATACATTACACCATTTAATTCTTGTTTTTTATTTATATCACAAGAAGACAATCCTGACCTTTACGTTTAACGATAGGATATATTTATGCAGCTTGTAGGAAGTGATGGTAAGAAATTTTTTAAGCAGCACCATTTTATGTCTATCTTACTTGCCCCCCCCGCCCCCCCCCCCCCCCCCCCCCCCCCCCCGCCTTTACAGAGGTCCAATGTGTCAGTGCTATGCCCTGAAGAAAATGCATATTTGCAAGCAAAGCCTCTGGGCAGTTTTCATTTCATAGTAAGAGTAAGTGTCAAAAGTCTTGCTTCCTTTCTTAAACCAGAATTTCACTGTTAAAGCCCACTTCGGAAAACATTGCACTTAATAATCACTTAATCGATAGACAATGCTACTAGTTGGGGTGTGTGTTTTCCATTTGGGCTAAGTTTGCTCATTTCTTTTCTTCTAGAAACTTTTCTGCCTGTGGTGAATCTTCAATCCAGCTTCTCTAAACGTGTCCACTTAACTTCTGAAATCTAATTTGTTCCTGCTCAGTATTAGACTCCCATTCTTTCTGATTATGTTCATATACATCTGGAAATCATCCTGATATGGTTTAGCTTCTAAAACTGCAGCTGCACTCCCTCATTTTATAGCTACGGTCAATGCGAATTAGGCACCTGGAATCCTTCTGTCACTCAAAGCATTTTAACTGTATTTATTTTGAACATCTCTCATTGGCATTTCTGCTCGTCTGATGGTTTGCAAGATGTTAGTTTCCTTTTTCACATTCCCTCGGTGCAATTGTGTCATTTTCCATGAAGCAAACTGTTTACTTCTGTCAGATTATCTACCTGTACAAAAGCAGTAATGGGATCTGCATGCGGTGGTAAAGTTCCATCTTCGCGCCTCTCCAGTGGCAGCGGAATTTCATACCGTAACTCCAAGCATTCAAGTCTATGAAAATTAATCTAAAAAGACTGTAACAAGTCTGGCAAGTAACATTTGGGGGGTTTATAAGTGCTGCACACAACATGCTTTCTAAGGTCTGATTGAAATGTAATGCCTCCTGCAATGGGTAAATGCCATAATATTTATACCATTTGCTTTTTGTGAGGGAAGCTTTTAAGGTTATTCTTTTCCTGTTGAAATCATATTTGTAATACAGAGAAACTATTACCTGAAATTGGAGAGAAAGTACAGGAGTCCAGTAAATACAGTGATTTTGCAAAAGCCTCCGCAGGCACGATTAAGCAGTCACAAAAATAACACCGGCCGCATTTTCTGGAGAGGATCCATACTACTCACAACTTCCCACAGCCACCCTTCTGCCTCCTACTTGTCCTACTTCTGCACTGTGGAGCAGCCACCTTATCCCAGGGAACATTTCCAGAAGCAGTTTCCACCGGAGCGAACCTGGCAGCCCTTCCCCTCCGCCCCACCGCGGGGATCCGCGGACCCCTGCCCGGGGGCTGCCCCCAGCCCAGGAGGGCACAGGCAGAGCGGTGGTGTCACGCTGAATGGCCATGCCACACTGGCTCTGTCCCCCAAGCACACCTGGGGGACCACTAAAGGAGCACCTTCCTCCCCCCTCCCCGCCCTGACTCCGTCCTGTAGGATTTGAACGTGAACAACTCCCTTGGACAAACACACACCTGTACCGACAGGCATACTTCTGGCCTTTAAGGAATTTATTCTGGTGCCTTTTTTTTTAGGATTTTCAGTTTTACCTGTCAGTTGCATTCACTACTGGCTGGCTTTTCTTTCTCACCTGCATCATGGGCGGCACATTTTCTATGAAGACACATGTTTTTCAACCCACTTACCTAATTCCATCAGTACAGGCAGAAGCCGCCTTATTAGTAATATTCATATAACTCAGTTGTAATTTATTTACTATTTTTTTTTTGGTAAGCAGTAGTATTGGCATGAGGTTCTGATTTCAGGTGAAACAATCACTGCCCACTACAGCCCCTCAGCTAGTCAAACAGTCAAAGCAAGGAAAGCAAAACAAGCCAGTCAGACATTATCAGAGAGAATGGTGATTAGAACAAACAACAATACAGGGGAAAAATGCATGGCTATTCAGAAACCATCTTTTGGGGACTGAAGAAGAGATGTGGAGCCATTTTTCACTAGGTTCAGGAGAAAATGTCAGCACACAGATGCTACTGTACTGTCAGATTGCATCTTAATTTGGCCAAAGGGGACCCAGGCAGTCACCCCTCTCAGACAAATTTTAAAGGCCCATTACAAATCTGATTTATTGCTTGCTAAGAATCTCCCTGCTACGGTCTGCAGATTTTACATGACACAGAGCTGAAATCCAGCTACAGATAAATGTAGCCTTCTCTATATGATTTAAATCCATCTGAATTCTGTACTTCTTGGACACTGGTCAAGCCTCCCCCCTGTCTGCCCACCCCCCTTCCTCCATATACCTTGAGGCAGTTTACTTCAGAATGAAGCAGAGCATTAACCGGTACAAAATTGCTAATTTGTATATAACTCTCCTGCTGTCATTAAAAAAAAAAAAAAAAAAAAAAAAAAAAAAGCAAAACAAGCAAATGCCTTTTGTTCTAAAAAGGCAGGGAAAATTTCTAGGAACAAAAGAAATGCATCTGCCCAGCAAGAGAAATGAAAAATTGCTGGGATTTGTTTCAGATGTTTAGGCATGCCGGTGTTAACAACAACCATTCAAGTAAAAACGTTAATTTGCTTCTGTCTTTCAATCTTTAAAAATATTCTGTTGGCTTTTTCCTCAAAAAAACCAAACCCCCACCACATTCCTTGCCTTCAGTGAAAAGCCAAAGATCGTAAGAGCAAAATACATTTGGAATTGCAGAAGAAACACCATTCAAACTTGCTGTACTTGAACTGCCCATTGTTACCACGTACAACAACAACCACAGCTCAACTTCTAACCGTGCCCGCATCACAAGAAATTCAAAGTCAACAGCTCCTTTTATTTCCATAAACATCATAACCAAAGCCTTCATTTGCAGTTTCCCTGGCAAAATCCTAACAGCATTGGAACAGTCATCTGACAATTTGTGAAAGAAGCATGCAGCTCGCCTTAAAGCATGGTGTTTCGTACAGGAACTATTCTAAACAAAGACAACATCAAAAGCAACACAAGAACCGCGCAAAGCCAGTCCGACAGCCCAAGTTTGGATCCAACATCTGGCTGAACACAGTAGTGCCTCCAAATTTGATTTTGCTTTGTGGGATTAAATCCCATCTAATCTCTTTAACTGACCCCATCTCAGGTCCCAGCTATACTGCTTTACAAACCAAGAGAGAGAAAAAGCGAAAGGGGTGGGGGGGGTAGGGGGCAAGAAGGAGAGGCAGAGTCTCATCCCACCTTTCCATGGCTCTCAGCCCGTCTGTCTTCGCGTGATCTGCAAACCACCTGTACTGATCCAGCCCATTCTGGGGGCAGAAAATACCTTCCCGGTAGATGTAGCCTCAGCTGTGCTTTGATTTTTCGGCACGAATGTCTAGAATCTTCTGCTTAAGCCAGACACAGCAACACAAAACTGCAGCTGAGCTCTTTTGTTTTCCCTCCTCCCCGGGCTGGAGCAGCAGCACCGCCGGCGCCCCCGCTCCCACCCCCGGCGGCCGCCCCAGCGCTGGCTCCGCCGCCGCCCCCCCCCGCCCGGCAGCCACCGCCCCCAGCCCTCCCAGCGCCCTCCCAGCGCCTTCAGGAAAAGGGGCAGCTTTAGGTGGCGGTCAGGTGATCTTCCCGTTACAAACAGAAAGGATGCTCGGGGATGGAGCGCAGGGATGCGTGGTGGGTTTCAAACTAGCCATTTACATTACAAAGCAGGGGGGAAATACAGCTCGGAGGAGACCGGCAGGCGTTCTGCTTCCCGGCGCTCCTCTGGCCATCCGCAGGAGCAGGCACAGCGGAAGGATGCGTAATTAAACTTTTCAGTGGCTATAATCACACATAGCTTGTATACCCTGACACTTACAAATATATTTAAAAGTCGGGGCTTATGCCTAAATATAATTATTTTTCATATTTCCAGAGATGGCTCTGTAAGTCCCTTTACAAACGTACTTTTTTTTTTTTACAAAGATCTTTAAGTATTTCTGCTGAAGGCACATTTATTATCTCAACAGCAAATGGACCATACCCAACCAAAAACAATTCTTAGTTTTTTATTCACATTATTACATTGTAATTCAAAATATTTTTGACATAAGGGCCATTATGTGCAAACCTGACTTTCTGAATTGTAGCTTATCCGATGTCCCCATTCCCTGGGATTACCCTGATTAAAGCTACCATACTGTGCAGGGCTTTGGAGCTTAGACTCTGGAAGACTGAAAGAATGAAACTGTAGCCCCAGATCCTGTGAGAGTCCTAGTTATTGCCAAGTTTTCAGAAATACCCAAATAATGTTGCAAAAGTTAGATTGACTTGCAAACAACATGTTGCAAGCAAATCTTCTAAGGAACAAGGACTGAAAGTCTTGACAAAATACTGATTTTTTTAACCCCAGTTATCATTAAAATTTTTCTATCAAGTTTAATAAGACCAGAATTTCATCTGACACATCTCCTTTGCATTCATGACAAAATGTTAGCAAACAGGAAACATTTGCAAAACTAGGCATAAAGGGTAAAGTAGCCATCCATGTTCAATCAATATTTCTGAGAAACTTCAAATGTGTAGACGTATATATCACGTATTCCAGAACAAATCCAAGCCCACCCTCCTATGATCATATTTGTAAAGTCTCAAGTGAAAGACAGAAATCCCACTCATCCATCCATTGTCCAGCACAGGCACTTCTAATGCTTCCTGATGTTTCCAACAATACCACAAATAACCATTTATCCATCTCATATTAACTGCAAATCTCTCCAGAGACCATGTTTCAGTCCCTCTGGCACCACACACCGACACAGACTTCCGCTTTTTGCTTTCCATATTATCACTGTTAGGATGTTAGGTAATTCTTTTGGATAAACACACCAAGGTTTAACCTGAATTTGGTTTAGGATACCAAAGAAAAAGAGCTATATGAGATACCATGGATGATCTGCACCATATTACAAAGTGATCTCCACAAGATTCATACTACCAACACTCTTTATCTTGCTCTGACTTTCAGAGACTTAAGGCTTTTAACTCTGACACGTCCTTACTAGTGATGCTGTAGGAGGAGTGCTTCACATCATTTCTATCGTAGCTAAAGTTTCTGCCATAGTTCATGAGCTCTCAGGAGAAGCCAATACTGGCTCCAAGAGGCTGGTGAAATTCCCATAACTATAATATAGGAATTTCTTTCAAACCAGTCTTCATAGGGAGAAGAATAAATAAATAAATTTACTGCAGTTTTGCTTGTGCTAGATTTCATTTAATTGCATGTTGAAAAAATTGCAGAATTGGGACTCTTGTCACACCAAGGTAAGCATATCCTTGTAGAAAAATATTTAGTGCCTTGCACGCTTGAACACCTTTATGCTAATCCCAACAATGAAGGCCACAGGAACCAACAGAGGCCAGAAAAACCATACAATTCCACCACGATCATCTACGTTTCTGGATGTGCGTGGAATCCTGCAGTTTTTTTCAGACTGTATATTCACATGTAGTTACTCCATTAATATTTTTTCCCTTCACCTTCCTGAAGCAACTACAGTGAAAGAAAGGTAATGACATATATTGGCTAGAATTGGTCAAATGACAGTCAGTTGAGAAAATCATCTGAAGAGGCTAGCAGGGACAGTCACATTATATTTCTTACCCTGATTGCTTCAGAACTCATAACACAGAATTGTATACATATTGCTGGTTTCTAACTTTGATATCAGCAACAGTCTTTTATTGCTATAAAGTCAACATAAAACTTGTTTTTAGAAAAGAAACAGGCTTAACCTATTATTGCTGAAAAGGCAAATAGACACCATTATCCTGCCAGCCTGCAGTTACAATACGTGTAAATCATGGGGCTGCTCAACAAAATTTCCACCTAAAGTCAACTACTAACATGCAGTTGTGTCACTCTGTGCACAGAACTTCCACTGACAGTGATGAGTTTCTTGATGAGCAAGAGAACCATATCTTATGCATACTTATTACAGCCACCAAAAATGTTCAGTTTAGCAAAGCAAAGTACACTACAGATTTTCAACAATGAAATGCTGTGGTCACCCATCTAGTGTCATTTAATTTCTAAGAATAAAGCAATGATTTTAGACTTTCCATAAAGCCTTTTATAACATCTGGGCTGCCACACAAATTCACAGGAACAAGAAACACCAAATTTACGCGTTGATGCAGTAATAAGTACAGGCCTCATCCACTGGAAGAAACTGGATTATTACCTTCCATCTAAAGGCTGTATGTATACGTACATATAGTTACACAGACATACAGTCATGTATACATAATTAACCAAACCCATATAATAAATATGGATGAAAACCTGTTTCAACCATGCAGATAACAATTTTGTTTTGGAAACTGTGTGCAGTAATACTTATCAAAATCTGCACAAACCGGTATTTTACTCAAGAAGTAAATCGAGCATTTTTTAATCATGAAGTTTACCACCTGTAATCCTTTGAGAAGAATTTGAAAGTTTCCCAGCTGAGTCACTATTTTAAAGTTATACTCTTTTAAAAATTAGAACTTTAATTTGAACAATAACACATACATAATCAAATTACTGAGGCATGACGAAAATAAATTAATGGTCGACTTTGTTATAGAAACAGTCTCGATATTTGCAATGTTAATTTCGAAACAGTAAAACCATGCATATATCAACATAAAATAACAATAAAAATTCCTCTTTTACTTATAATACAGATCAGCCTTATGGCTGGATTTATTCCTAAATGAAGCTATAGAACTAGGTTGCATATTTTTTACAGTTTATTTATATGCAAGTTAAAAAGGTATATGCTTAAAAATGAAACTATGTCCAATCAGTAAGAAAAGGATATGTCATGTAACTGTATTTGTGAAGTCTTTTTGAATTTGTGCGGCAAACAGGCACGAATGCTTTCCTTTTCCATTACTCTTTAGACACAGAATTTGCAAGTCTGTCTTTCAAAAGTAATGCTAAAGGAGATAAAACACTATTAACTTCAGATTACTTACATCACTATTGCTGATGAGTGAAAATATCCAAGTGCACACAAGTTACGCATGTAATTTATACAATGAAGAATCCACTACAGCAGTAGCACTGACAGGATATTAAGTATCTTGCACCTTCAGAAACACTGTAAGTTCTAATCAGTAAGGTTAACAATTTTGGGCTAAGTTTGGTTTGGTTTTTGAATGCACCTACAGTCCTTTGTGCTCATAGGAGAAAGATGACCAAGAGAAAAGGGAAAGAATGGAGGCTGAGGTAGAGATGCAGTCCTACTCCAGTGACATTATAAATAAACCATTTGACATGTGGGGGCTGTGACCCGTGCTAGCGAAAGCATTTAGTGGAGGCCACTCTGTGGAATGTATTAGTCATTATCTTTGACTTTAAAACAAACATAAAGAACTGAGGGATGATGAGCAAGGTTAATACAAACATCCTATGGAGCTCCTGGCATTTTCTTGTCAAATTATGGGAAATCAGAGGAAGAAATTACAGAATAATTCCCTTCCACAAAAACCTGATGAACAATGAAAACAGAAGAAACAAAATTCCTTTTGAGAGTGAGAAGAAAATTCACTATTTAGCCCGCTAGAATGTCCATGCTGTTTTTTCTTTATGGCAGCGATGCAGGAGTGACATCAGCTCTTGCACACTACTAAAGAAACTGCTTGGGCAAAAGGGGAGTTGAATGGAGAGATACTATTCAGCACTGATGACAGCAGCAGCCCCTCGGTTGCTGCTTTAGAAGACTGGGCTACAGGAAACCTCTCAACACTACAAAAATGAGGTTTTGGACTATGTGTAGCCATTGGAGTATCTCATACCTCTTTACCCATACCTCTCAATACCCATATCCTGGCTAGAATCTAGAGCTAGGATAAACATTTTGCTGACCTGGACTGAAGAAAGAAAGATTTCATTCTTCACTTTGCCATATATACACGTGTGTACACATGTGCATGGTGATGATTGCTCTGGGTGACCCCTATCAAACTCAAGAAAGGAAAATGGTACTGCGGTGGCTTAACCCCGGCGGTGTCCGTGCCCCCCAGCCAGGCCCGCGGGGGTCCGGGCAGGGAGATCGCTCCGGGGGCCGGGGCCGGGGCCGCGGCCGGTCCCTCCCCCGCCGCCTCTGCCGCCCCGGCCCCCTCCGGGGGAGGCTCCTCACACGCCGCCCGGCTCCAGCCCGGGCCCTCCCGCGGGAGACGCCGCTCCAGGCCCTTCTCCAGCGGGAGCCCTTCCCGCGGGGGGGCTGCAGCTCTGCCCGGGCCGCTCCTGCGCGGGGCGCAGCCCCTCGGGCACAGGCTGCTCCAGCCCGGGCCCCCCGCCCCCGGGGGCACCGGCCCTGCCCGCAGCCCGGCCCCGGCCGGGGCTCCGCTCCCCGCCCCCGGGAGCTGCTCCGGCGCGGCGCGGCGCGGGCTGCCCGCCCCCGGGGGCACGGCCCCCTCCGGGCACCCCCTGCCCCGGCCCGGGGTCCCCCCCCGCTGCGATCTGTCCCCCCGGGGGCGCCGCCGCCGTGGCTGAGGGCTCGGCCTTGCCCAGCGGCGGGGCCGCCTTGGAGCCGGCTGGCACGGGCTGGCGGGCGGGGGGGGCTGCGGGCACCTGCGCACAGCGGCCGCCCCAACGCCGCCGCACACGCCTGGCGCCCCAACACGGTGAATGTACCTGTCCCTCAGAGTAACACAATACCATCTTAAAAAGTTATACAAATAACTGACTTTAGTATCTAAATGGTCTTCAGCGATGCTGTTAACCTCTACACAGGCGTGGCCTTCCATCCATGAAATGGCAAAGTCATTCCCTCGTGCAAACTTTGTAGAGGGTTCAATTCAATTCAATTTGTAGAGCATTTGGGGAATGGAATGTGTAACTTTCAGCCAAACTTTAAGAAAATTTCTTGCCAGCTCATTTGCCAGCCAGTTTTGAGGTGTGTGTTTCAGAGAAGACTGAATGTCTTCATCTCACTGTTAAGCACAGTAATCTTAACAACTTTGGCAGAAACAGGTGGGTAGTGATGGAAATAAACCCCATAAAAATGTCTCGTTATTTTCTGGAGGATATCAATTTAACTTTCTTGGGACAGTTCGGCTGCTTCTCCCTGAGACTGTACTAATGCCTGTACAGGCCCATGATGAGAAGGAGAAGATAATTATAGTCCTCTCCAGACAGTGTGTTCATTAAGCATGCTATCCAGGATAAGTAAGTTTTTAATTGGTTTCCAGTGCCTGTAAGTAGGATGGCCTATAGTAGTATGGCAGCGAGGATCTGCACCCCTACTGCTTTCCCCGTTGGAACTCAATAAAGTTTAATTGGATTACAATGGGGGTAGCCACAAGATGTCAATTACTGGTTTATTCACAGTGTGGACCACTTCTTCCAGTGGCGCTTGATTGACTCACTCTGCACACTTCTCTTATTACAGGACCTCTTCCCCTTCTTCCCAGAGAATAAGTATTGTACAAAGATGCCATACTCTTTATTAAACAGCAGCATTATCACACAACTCCTGTGGCACTGCCTGCAAAAAATAAAGCTCTACCTGCTCTGAGTTTACAGCATGTGACCTACTTTATTTAAAGCCAGTTCTGGAATGTCCTTCTGCATCTCTTACTTTGCCCGTGTGCTGACTCCCTCCCTAGAACTGGGAAAAGATACCATTTTATGAATTAGGCAAAGTGATCCTTTGTCCAAGGGCTAAAAAATACATGCATTTCTGTTTGCTCACATGAGAAAAGTTTGAAAAAATCTCCATAGATTTCACCTGTTTAAGTATGTTAAATAATAACAGTCCCTTAACCTAGTCTGACTGCTTCCTAGTCCTCTTTCATCCAGTTTAAGATCTGAATCCACAGACACCAAATGCTTTTGTTAAAAGCACTCAGTATGTTGCAAAATTAAATTCATTTAAAACTGGCCAAAGACTTTGCCAGTTCTCCTTTTACATAAATGATGTTGTTCTTTCCTCTGTTAAATAGTCAAGCATAATGAGTTTTGATTTGTAAAACTTTTTCATGGAGAAAAATAATTTTGTGACCTGTAAAGGACAACTAAGGTGTAAATTTGAAAAATCACTGTGGTTGTATCAACATTAATAACGACTGACTGTGGCTTTACTCCAACATTATTTCACTCTGATTTATAAATAGCTGAATTACATGATGGCAAACATTCTTTAATCCTGTGTGCAATACTGATCTGACCACTAGCAGGAATGACTCTTGATTGAGCCTTCTTACATACTTGTTATTACTGCACTGTGCTTCCAAGTTATTACATTTTTATTCATCTATATGTTTGCTCAGCACTCACTAGTGCCTATGTATGATACAAAACCCATTTAAAACAGTTCTCTAAAATTCTAATTACAAATTTTGGATTAATATAATACTAATACTAAATAAAAAATCAACTTGTTAAGCAGAAAGTATATTAATTTATAATATTTCCATTCATCATTATTATGCAAAATGCTATTTATCCATTTTGGTGTTCTATTTGTATATACTTTATTAATGTACTTCGTTTAAAATGGATTATGTTTATATGGGGATGCTATAGTATGTTTGCAAAAGAAAATGGAAGCCCTATGCTAGGGGTCCTCAAACTACGGCCCACAGGCTGGATACGGCCCCCCAGGGTCCTCAGTCCGGCCTCCGGTATTTACAGAACCCACCCAGCCCCCTGCCAGGGGTTGGGGGGGTGGTGGAACCAAGCAGCTGCAGATGAGTGCCTGCCACTTCATCCGTGTGCCGGCCCCCTGGTTAAAAAGTTTGAGGACACCTGCCCTGTACTATTTGCACAAATAGTGCAGCTCCACAGTTTGCTAGTTACAGAATGGTAGCACATTCACTATTGTAAACCAAAGACTATAATTTTCCACTGAAGCCAACAAACATTTCACTGATGAGTGGCTGATTTTAGATTTCAAATCTGAAGAGACCAAACAACTGGAAATCATTATGCTTTTTTTTCTTCTTCTTCTTTTCCCCCCCAGGTTATATGGCAAAAGGAGATAATAATTTTCCATACTATTATTCTACCACTCTAAAAATCTTAATGTGGGGAACTCATTGGGACCTCTACAGGCTAGGAGTTTAAACTGAAGTTCTGGATTTTTCCTTTGTTTGACTCAATAGCTCCTACTAACAAAACCCCCATAATGAAATTACTCAAAATATATTAAAAATATTATATCTATTTATTATTATGGGATACGATAGACGCTGTGTGGATCAGATACTATTTTAATTATTTTACTTCATCTGTCTTATATTTTCAGCATTTTTACTATGTGTGGTAATATTTTCTAGTTAATAAAATTCTGCTATTATTATTATTAATTGTATCCATCTTTGTATTCATATGCTGTTTTAAAATACATGTCCTTGCATGTTATGTGCATTTTAAAACAGTCTGAAGAATTAGATAAGTTATTTCCTATAGGCACACATAAAACTGACAATTACAGTTTTGTAGTTAAATAAATTATTGGATAGTTGTATAAGAGACCTTCAGACTTTCCTGGTACCATTTTGATGTTTTCTTTCTAGAAGAATTTGCCTAAAAAAAAAGCCCTTATATTCATAGTGTACATAGTAATATTCGATCTAGTCATTAATAGTCAAACACACACACAATGGCACATCTGACATAGGCAGCTGAGTTGGGAATTGAAACCATAATAATTAACAATAGATTTCCTGATCTCACCATGACAAGTAAATGAAACACTCTGCAGTGTGCTTGCCCACTGGAAGAGGGAATTAACTCAGTATGAAAAGCAGAATGGAAGCATATCACTGACTAGATCTAATGCACAAGGAATGCAACAATGGGAAGCCTGTGTCAGCAGAACACATCAAACTGTTTTCTAAATATTGTGCATGAGCACGCAAAAACGCAGACATACATATTCCCTGTAAGAACCATCGCAAAACAGCACAAGAACGCGATCCCAACTCCAATAAATAAATAAATAAAAGTAGTCTATGTTCTTACTTCCTATAAACAATGTAAGCTACTGTTGACATTTCTTCAGCAGCGGTAATTTTATTCTCGTTCACTCCCGGTTTCCTCCCCAAACGGCTCCTCCCTGCCACCCCCCGGTGCAGCTGGCGGCGCGTCCCTCTTCAGCACCTCGGAGAGCGGCCGCCGTGCCCGCCGCCCCGCCGCACGCGGCCCTCGCGCTGCGCAAACCACCGCATCGCGCTTTCATTCCCCATAAAATACCAGGCCTTCTTCTGCACGTCTGCTATGACTGCTCCATCTTTCCTTTCCTCGTCCTCAAATTGCCTTTTTCTTTTATAGCGACATTTACTGTTGCAGCAACTTTCCTATTTGCCTGAAACAATACATCCTCACGGTCGCTCTTTAAACTCACCATTTCTTGGGTTTGTTTTGTTTTTGGTTTTTTGTTTTTTTTTTTTTTTTAAGGCTGCTTATATTTAATGCTGTCAATCTCATCACAGGACATACAACAGAAGTATTGTATCAAGCATTACAGTTTTGTTCTTTAAATATATATGTGGTCACATATACTGCATTCTTTTACACTGGTACAAGACTTACTTTATAATAGCTCTGAATCAGAAATGATTGTGATTGTACCCATATAAATCAATTCACTACAGCCATAACAGTACAGTTGCAGTTACTAATCTTCCTTCACATATTAAACACATTTGAGTTATCCAGATTCTCTTCAAAGCTTGAAAGACCAGTTGAAGTTTGAAATTATAACTAAAAACCTGATTCTGCAAAAACTTACAAGGGTGAATAATACCAGTCAGTTGACTGGAACTGCTCACCTGTACAAAGCCACATGATACATCCTTGCAGGGTCTGTACCTAAATGATCTCATTAAGGCTTAGAGTTTAATTAACTCTCAGATCTAAATCAAGAATGATTCCCAAAAGTCAGTACAGATTCATTGGTGTAACAGTGAACATTTTTTTTTTGTGCTGGTTTCTTAAGGAAAATTAGGTTTCTGTGATTGCAGAAAGGGAAGCAAGAAGGTAGGAGAGGAGGATGTGGGCATGAGATGTTCACATACATACATTTGTCTGTCTGTCCTTCAGGCTCCCCTACTAAGCTTGAGCACATTTGTGAATTTCAAATTATTTTTACAGTGAAACTGACATCTTTAAGCTACCAAACTTTTACAAGTTTTGTGAAGATACAGAGGGGCAGGGGAAATAAGGAAAGGCTGAATAAAGAGCTCATTCTGGAGCTCAACCACAAGATTCATAACAGACCAGTTTTGTGGATTTGCAAACACGGAGGCATTCTTACTTTTTAAAATCTGGGAGAGTTCTGAAAATCCACATCGCTCTTAATATTGCGGGTTTTGTATGTTTACTCTGCTCAATGGAATTCAGAGTGCATCCTCAGCCATCGTCTCCCCATCAGAATGAGAATCAGAAGTAGCCTCTCTTTCTGGACAACAAATAAAACACCTATTCAGTGTGCTTCAGAAGATTCAGACACAAAAATACCCTCAAATGAAAATGGTCAGACTGTGGAAATGTTCTGAAGAACTGCTTATACTGAAATGCTGTGAAGAACTGCTTATATTGGCTCTTCTACCAGAAATCCACTTCCATTCATAGCACTTCTCAATACCCAGTAGGAAAATCAGGCATTATAAAGTGGAAGGTCTGAAGGGTAAAGCCCACATAACTTAAAAAAAAAAAAAAAAAAAAAAAGGACATGTATCCTTTAGACAAGGAGGAAGTCAAAGTCACATACAAATGCAGCCACATTCAAACAGCATCAACAAATTATAGCCATAATCTGGATTAGTCAGAATTCAATTTGGGCTAACACATAGGTCACTATATATCCTGACAACTGTGGATGAAGTACAGTCCATCTGCCTCAGTCAGTCCCTGAAGACAAACTTCATGGGCCTGAGGTGAATGCCAGGGTCTACAAAGCATATTGGTCTGAAGAAGCAGCTCTTTCTTGAGGACATCTCACAGTGGCACAAAATCATACAACTTACTTCCATATGCAGTGAAAGAGGAAGGCAAGCCATCCCATTACAAGGCCAGTAGCTCTTCACTGTGCCATTATTTATTATTACTAAGATCCCATGCCTTCAAATCCAAAAGCAGACCAAATAATGCATTCACTTTATAGGCACTGAAAGTGAACGTCATGTGGAAACCAAATCTGATGCAGTAAGCTACTAATTAATAATATTTTATCTCTAATGGCCTTTGTTTTTTCCTAGCACAAATAAAAATGTTTTCTCTATAAGCATCTTTGATGACTTGACTATGATAGAGATCGCAACTTTTCCAGAACTCACCAGAAGTTTTATTTTTCAATAGGATTCTAGAATTCAGCAACCCCACATTTGGCAAAAGAAACTTGACAAGTAAAGATTTTAAAGGAAATCTGTGAATTAAGATGTGTTCATGTTTAACTACAACTCAAGATACAAAGGCCTTCTGTAAATAATATCCACTAGTGGGTTTTTTTTTTGCTTTTGTGGGGTTTTTTGTTTGTTTTTATATTAAAATAAATAGTAACAACTTATCTGTTTTTCTGTTAATCTGAGCTGAAAGTTATGACTAGTAATGGGTAGTGAATGCTACCAATAAGAAGACCTAATGTAGAACTACAGACAATTAAGATTTCCTAGGTCTTACATTCTTTGCAATGAGAACATTAGAAACAGTTAAAACACAGATGAAGTGTTGCAGTTCCTGTATGTAAAAACCAGTAATAATACTAAAACCTCATTCTTTAATGATACTTTAGGTGGAAATTTTATTATTTACAATTATATGCCAATTATGAATTGGCATCCCAAGCACACAGCTCAGTCTCCTCAGAAAGTAGATAGGTACAGTTCCTAATTTTGCAGAGTCAGGCCTTTATCCAGTTGTCAGACTCAACACTAAGCGCCTAATCTTGCTCTTTCTTCTACTTTATTTTTCTTTACTCTGTGGAATACCTTTGCACATGAAGAGAAACCCATTTTTGACATACATGTCAAGATTTCTAATATCACAGTTTACCTCACTGCACCTGTTCTCCACTGACAAGAAAAATTCTTGCGAACAAAGGTTACATATACCAAAATTCAGTCCATATTCATTCAGCCCTTCCAGTATTGGATGCCAGCTTACTTTCTGATATCAAATTTCATTAAATATTTTTTGAGCACCAACATTTGAGTATTGTTGCTAAAACTCTTCATAGCCTAGCAAGCACAAATACAAACAGAACATTACTTTGCAAATCTTTCTGCCTTGCTACTCTATTAAAATATGATACAGAAGGACTTATCATTGTAACAAAAGAGCAGGACAAAAGTAAGTTATCTATGACTACCCTTAAATGAGAGGTGAAACTTTGGCTATATTATAGATATTGACTGCTCATCTCATGTTCCCTAATGGATTCATAAAGGGAGTTGTGGATTTTTGCCTTGCAAATAAGTTTCATCTGACTCCAGTGATGGTACAGACAGCAGTTTTCATACACAGAATATTAAGTGTATTTTTCACTGTGAATAAAGAACAACAGTTATTCCTCTGTACTAGGATGTACTGCAGATGTTACATGGAGCTTTTGGCATTCTTTCCCTGCTACTAGGCAACTTTTTCTTGTCATAGCAAAACACTCTTATTTTTACAGATAGTCTTAGATAAGTAAGAATTGCTTAATCAATACAATGATCTTATTTCCAGTAGAGTAGCCTATTGAATAGTATTGGCATTTCATCACAACAGGGAAAAAAGATGACTGAAATGCGAAGAACTCATTTCTTTCAAACCAGTCTACAGTCAGATAAAGTGTATTCTGAATTGAAAATTAGGTAATGAATGGCTGGATTGCTTCTGTCCTCTCTTTCAGAAGGTCAAGCAGGATATATTGGGAGGAACTTCTTTCTTATTTAGGGCATGGCTAAAACTGTCATCTATGTGGCTCATTTCATGAGATAAGTACCCCATAGGGAAGGAAGAGAATCGTTAGAGATGAGTGATGAGCTAGACCATCACTTCAAGCAGTAGTGACTGAAAGCAGGCAATGACTCCTCTTTGAAAACTGTGGATCTGTGTGGAGAAGATTTGTGCCTGCCTCATGATTCTGTGGCTACAGGTTTCAAAGAATCCCTATATCCCACCAAACTGCAATGGAAAACCCATGAGATAATTCATAAGAAACAAGCTCTTCAGCTGCCTACTAAGAGTATAAAGCCACGTTATATAGTTCTTGTTCATATTCTGGATGGGTTCTTTTCACTTCCCTTCTTCAGAACCGTATTTTCTTTCAAATCTGATCACAATGCATACTTCTATTGTAAAATATATTGATATGAATAATTTAACCATAGCTGAGCTGCACAAGCATTTCAGGGGCAGATGCTATTTTAGTAGATTTAAAAATGAAAAAATAAAAGAAGCATGATATGATGCAGTAAAAAGGCCTTGCTACTTTAGGACCTACATATTATAACCAGTAACACTGTGGAATCGTTATTCCCTGAGGGAGAAAAAAAAAAAATAAATAAGGAAAAAATCATTCCTTAGGCTTCGTCACAATTTCCACCACAGTTCATTTGGCATAATTGCTCTTTTTTGTTTTCATTTCCTGACCTTAAAGTCAACTTTCTCTCTTTCTGGTTATTACCAATGGATTAACAACTCTGAAAGTCAACGAAGCTCACACTGGTTGTGGTACAGTAGACTTTGGTCTTTCCTTAGAACACCAAGTCATTCAGTTAGTTAAAGTTATTTGAAAGGTGATGAGATAACCTAATTAACTGCCCCTTGGTATAGTTTCTTATATCAATAACGCCTCTGGAAAGTTAAGAGAAATAAAAAATTACTCCCGTCAGAAATACAGGAAATTCTCATGTCAGAAAATAGTTAAAAATCTGCGCACACACACACACACACACACACACACACACACAATCTATCAGGTAAAATGACTGTATCTTTAGATACCCACATCTCAAAGCAGAACATTTAAGCCTCAACACCCCAACAGCTGAAGTACCAGCAGCATACAAAAGAGGAACATTCCCCCAACAAGAAATAAATTCAGATGCTGAGATTACAGTCTCTATCCTAAAATTAAACAAACATAAAATAAAATAGATATTTGGACCTTGGTTAAGAATTGCACAGCAGAACAAACAGAATTAAGTATGCCTGGAAGTAACATAGCTGACATAATTACAGTAGAAAAAAAAAATCAAAGAAATAAAAAACGTTCATGTACCATGAAACTTGTGCTTCAGCAAATATGAGATCGATGGATTATATGGCTTTTGAAGGCTTTCATTTACAGCTAAATCCAAACTGAAACACCAAAGCATTAAAGTCAGAAAAATCTGAATGTCAGCGTTTTTTTCAATGAACCAAGTATTAAAAGTACTCCCTAAGTGAGCACTTCTTTTGTTATATAAATCCCTGTGCACTGAACCGATTTCCTGTTAGTAGACTGAACCATGGATTAGGTACATTTGATTTGAAGAATGTCACTAATGAAACAAATCATCAGGAAAGGGAAGAGAATTTTAAAGTGTGCTTAGTGCACTGCAGGGTCATAGGACAAGGTTTTGTAGAACAGGGTAGAAGCTCAATAGAAAAACATAAGGGAAAAATATGAATGTATATATAAAGGGTTTTATGATGTGGCTTTGGAAAGCTGAAAAAGGCACTTGGAACCGAAGTAGTTGATGAAATATAAATGTCAACAACCATTATAGCTTAATGCAAGTGAAACATTTGTAATACAAAGTTGTAAAGAAGTGTGGCTGTAGCTGAAGTCAGTCTGGGTTAATGGAGGCCATATGTTCTCACAATTCAGACCAAACAATTGGTAGTCAGAGACCCTGGTTTCTATTGCTAATGTCATTACATTGGTGTAATTTTAAACAAGTCATGAGTGCAATGCCTCAGTTTACCTGTTCACGAAACTGGAATGCCATTTAACTGTGCTGCAGGGCTTAATTATGCTCATAAAGTACATGGGATAATTGTAGGAAACATTATATGCATGTGAATTTTTATGAGCATAACATCTGTATCAACAGTTCTTTGAATAATAAAAGACATGAAATCTGCAGTATTGCAGGTGTAATGAAGAAGGCATTTTTTTCCATCATTGTATAGTAAATTACACATAATTAGAAAAAGCAAAACTGAGATAAAATGGGACAAATTTGTAATTGTGCCGAGAATCTAACACTCATCATCCCAAACATAATAATCTGTAGCCTTAGGACATTTTTCTAGTATTTGTCTGGAATATAATCGAGGTTATGCCCCAAAATCTAAAAGTCCATTGTTTATACTGGTACAGATGACTTTGCTTACCACTGTGTGGCACAGACACAAACCATGATTGGCTCTTTGTTTCTATGCCAAATGATTGCTTTAATTATGACATTTGCATTATCATCAGGACAAAATAGTTCAGCAAATTATTTTACCACTTAATGTGAAACCCTCTATATATTTCAAAACACTGTTACATATATTCTCCTCTGGAGACAGTAACGGTGAAGAGGAAGATGTATCCTCAGGAACTTTCTAAAGTGTCATTCTTGCTGCCTTCACATAGCGAGATATTTGTATATGTGGTGCCTTTGACTCACCCAACAGTCCCAATTCAGTTTTAGTCTCTTCCTTTTTTTGTGGTTTGTATTAGTTTGGGTAATTTTGTGGGTATGGTGCATTTGGGGGAGATTTTTTTTCTTCCTTTGTTGTTGTTGTGGGAGGATCCTGTGTTTCATTTAGGTTTTCAATCTTACAGACAATATCACTGCATGGCAGAAATCAGATATAAATTTATATCCTCCTACATTAAGAAATCACATTCTCTGTCAAAAAACCATTGTCAACGCACATTTAAGACTATCACTAATAACTTTTACAGAGCATCACTTCAGAAAAATTAAACCTTCTGAAAAGCATAAAATAAAGAATTACAGTACATGACAGCTCAGTCTAACTCACTCCAATTCTACTTCTGCAAAAGCCACTGGGAATATCTGTGACAGCCTATCTCCAAAAGCCGTGCATGACAGAGTAGAGTGGTAAGAAGATACAGTGAGTAAAGGCGGGGCTGGTGGGGGAGTAAATACAGTGTTTCTGTGGAGTAGCTGAAGTGCTTTTTCCATGATTCTTTTATATTATCTGCAAAAACAGAATGCAAAATATATATGGCAGGCCACTGATAAGCAAGGGCAGAGCTACGGTTAATTTTATATTTCCTCATTTCCCACAGTTTGAATTTAACAGGTCAAGACACTGGTGTTTAGCTTCTGAAAGATGCTACAGAGGGAAATTTATAGATCCACAGGTAACTTGTATATATGTCAATTCATTTGTTGGACTACTTTCCATAAAATGAAATAAAATTTCATTTTTGCGAGCTTTTGCGGGTGCTAAAATGTAAGAGCAAAAACATTTTTATACCAGACTTGAAGTTGATTTAGGTAGCTACAGCTATTGCGAAAGTTGAAAGCTGAGATGCTGCTGCAATTAGGCAAATAGGGAAGTTTCTTTCCACACCTGACCACACTGCTACAGTGGAAGAGTGTCCATCATTCCCATCATTGGCTGCTGGAGTTACTAAGATACTAAGAGAGAGAGACCGTTAGTTTCTCTCAAATCTAAACCATGTCCGTCTCTGCAGGTTACACTACATCCAAGTACAAAAAAGAAGGCAGATGTCTTACAGATCTCTACTTTTGGAAGAATATGTACAGGACTAACATTTCCCGGCTACAGGCTCCTTCCAGGGGTTTTTTAATGATCAGCAGTGAGCCTGGCTGGTGGAGCGTGCTGAGTTGCTGGTTCTTTGTGAAAGAATGTGCTCAGTCCCTGAACAGTGAAATGCTTATTAGTTAAGTTGTAATCTGTTACAGAGCAGCACAATGTATAAATCCTACTTGATTTTTCCCCCTTATGTTTATGACTGAAATGCTTGACTACACTTTACACTATTTTACATGCCTTCTCCTGCCCCCTCTGCCCCAAATCATTGCAGTTACTTTTTTAATTGAAATAACCAACCAAACAAAAAAATCATCAGACATAATATAGACAGAGGTTGGATGAGAGAGTGCTGGACAAAATTAAAAATAAAACAGCAAAATGTATAGTGTTTAAGTAGCAGACAATTCCTATTTTTATGAAAGCTATCTAAAAAGGCTTCATCCTGTAAGTTTTCTTAGAGACAGATAGCACAGAAGTACTGTAGTCTTGAAAGGAGAGAAAAGAACTACAGAAAAATGTGTTGGGGGAACAGAGCAAAAGCTGTGTTCTCTATTGTAATTTTTTGCTATCAGATGAAAGGACGCGTGGCAGACTTGGGAGGAGATAGTTTTTTCTAAGAAAAAAAGACAATTTTCAAAATTGGTTTTGTCATAATAACAACTTGCCAAGTGTTAGTCTTTTAGAAAGTCAGCTCCAAGTTCATTTTTTCTGACTTCTGCTGGATTTTGGGGAAAGATTATTTAGAATAAATAACATCCTGCAAATTGAAACACACTACCTGGCCATAAACCATATTCAACTTAAGGTGGAAAACTGAAAATCATTGTGGGCTTCCTAAATTATAGACAAATTTAGATAAGTCTATACATACTCAAGAGATATGCATACTGTTAGAAGTACCTAGTCCACAGGAATTTTAGAAGAAATTAAATCATTTGAGTTTATCTAAAGAGGCCTTCAAGCACAGTATTTGGGTTACTATATTCAGCAAACTGCAAGTTGATTTGAAATGGAAATATGTATCTTTAGAGTAAAAGGAATGTGCAGATGGTCTTGGATGACTGAGAAACAAAATGAGTACTAGCACAAAATGAGCACAAACTGTTCATTTTATGAGTTGTCATGGAGAGAATTATGAATGGAAAATATTCTTACGTGCTAACGAAGGCAGGAGAGCCCTGAAAACTGCATTAATTATACTGTAACTGCATTACTCCAGTATGGACAATTTGTTGTACTATATTTCTTATTTTAAGTGCTGACAAACTACCTTGTAAAATTTGATGCAAACACATATAGTTTCCTGAAGAGCAAAACAAAACATTTAGATTGGAAGGAAGAAACTAGCTATTTGAAAAAATTTTGCTCATTCATCGAAAATTACTTCAGCAAAAGTGAACATGCCAAACCTGAGGAAAGGTCAGAAAGGACAGGAGTGCTGCATTTCATTTTCATTCCAAGGCAGGAGACTAAAGCAGAAGCAGAAATGACTGTGTTGACTTCTGTAAACCCAGAGTTAAATAGGTGATGCAGAGTATATTAACAAAGTACTGGTAAGAAAGACCAACTGATCATAGTTGAGGAGGTACGTTGAACCAACAGTCCAGGTGTGGTATCAGTATGATATTACTGACTGATGAGAAATCAGTGACTGAATAAGTTGCTAAAGTTACCATAAATTCCTTCATTTAACAGTTAATCTGATAGGAAGGAAGATTGTGAAAGCAATATAGCGTGTCCCATTTCCAAATGTATCGCTAGAGGACCTGCAGTGCCCATGAAGAGAGAAAGCCAATGCCATCAACGTTGGGAATAGGATTTTCAGAAGTACCTCCACAACTGGGAAGGAAAATGCCACAGGAAGCCAACATTTGGGGTGCTCTGTTACCCACCCACCCCAACAAAGACTGAATGGACAATTACCTATTTAAGTACTTAAGTACCTGAGATTCCATTTTAAATCAGGCATGTTCAGTATCCATTACTAACAGTAGGAAATTATGATGTAAAACTGAATATAGCAGCTTATGTTTGAGAAGATGCTAAAATTAAGGAAAAAACCCCAAACCGCATTGCATTCTAGTCATCAGCTGAAAGCACCAAAACCTCACTTTTGAGGGTCATGTAAATTTGAAGAAGTTCTTCACCTTTTGTGATTGTGCTGGCAGGACAGTAGAAGCAGAAACAAAAAAAAATCTGATTCTCACTTGATAGTTAAAATACACCAGTTCGGAAGCAGCATAATGCTGGTTCCCGAGCTGGTTCCCCCATGTAAAGTGGTTTTACAGACTTTGAGATCAACACAATTTAAGGCAAATTCCCTTCAGAGTGTCACAGCTTATAGTCATAATTTTTTGAGTGCATTGATGGATACACAAATTAAAAAGCAGCATCCATTTTAGTTGATGAACTTGTGATGCCATCAGTAGTGGTGTGCGAACAGATGTGTATACCAGGGACATGGCCTTTTTCTTTAACAGAATCAATTCACTGGAAGGTTAGGTGCTTCAAGACCATGTAATACAAAATCATTTCTGAATAAGGAGAAATGATTGATCTTCTTATTCTTCAAGCACCTCCAGAGGCAGTTTATTTCTCTAGCTAATCTCTACCAAAGTCACATATATAATAAAATTAACATTCATGCCCAATGCTTGCCTCTTTCTGCATCATTTTCTTTGGCTATTTTATTCAGCCTGAAGATTCAGTATTTGCTTTCTTCCTCACCCTGTGTATAAAAGGTTTGTTATTTTCAGAGTCTGCATCAAAAGAGAGGTGAGAGGTGTTAGATGCGTACATGTGGTACACAGACAATACGGCATGAATTTAGTCTCACTATTTGTAGAACATTCCGTGTTCACAAAAGAAAACTTCTTTTTCTTTTCTTTTGGCAGCCCCTAGTTTTCACAGCAAGTAGCCAGCCAGCAACGAGTAGTGGGTGTTACTAGATAAACCCATCAGGACCACCTGCCTTATCTATGTTTACATTTGCAGTAAATCCCTGTTCTGTATTATAAAAACATTGAAAATTCTTTTCCTTTTGTTTCTAGTTAATGTAAGAGGTTTAAAATAATTGTATACTCAAATACAGAAATGTAAATATTAGTGAGATAACTAAACTATTGGTTCTTCAAGGTCTTCTTTATTATATTTCACGGAACAAACTTATTTCTCTTTTGTGTAATTTTTTTTTTCATGAATTCTTTGTAGGATTTTACATATAATTTTCAATATTTTCTTATAACATGCTTTAAAACCTGTCTGCTTATACTTAACTCTGAGTATGTATATGTCACCTTGGATTTATGGTTCACTGGGGCAAGAAGGCAGGTGTTTTGGTTTGATGTTTATTTTTGGTTGGTTTGTTTGTTTTTAATCATGAGATCTACTAATAAGGTTCTCACCTACCACATGACTAAGGTCTCTTTAGCTGGTTTTTGAAGTGTTGAGCTGTGGTGCTTTCCACTGACCTTAGCTGGAACTTTGGATGCTCAATTTGGTTTAAAAATACAGACTTACTGTTTTGTAAAACAAAATTACACATTCAATGTTTTGGGGTTTTTGGGGGGTTTTGCAAATGTGTCTATTAGTGCATACCACCACAAAATAATTAAAACCCAATGGATTTGCATGGTTCTTCACATAGTTCCCCCAGACTGGCTCCTATCTGGTAGGAGATGACCACTTGATGTAAGCAGAAAGGCACCTCAGTTTCCATGCAAATTCTATAAAGTTCACACTCTCTGCATATTACCAATCTACACTGGTGTCAATGACTGTGAATTACCTTACATGATTTCATTTTAAGAGTATTAGCAGAGAATAAGGAAATAAGATCCAATTTTTGCTTTAAAATCTTTGTTAACAACTGTAGAAATTGCCCTTTCAAGCAACATTTGCTAGAAAAATAAATGGACAATGTTTACAGACATCAACATTCATCAAAGAAAAATCATTACAGTAATAATAATACATTAAAATATGATGACTTTATTCATGTTAGGCTTCCAATTTTTTAAGGGACCTATATGTTACTGAAATAATTCCAGCTACATAACTCAAAAGAAAGACCAATTCCAGAATACAAATGAATGCTTAACAACACGATCTTGCTACTTAAAACTGGGAGGAATATTTCATGTAGAAATGCCTGCACTGCAGCCTTAGCTTTCAAATGGAACGGGCTACATGACAATGGCAAAGGCAGGTAAATACTGAAAGCTGTTTCTGCATTAGCATGAATAATTCTTACTTTTGTTGATGCTTAATCCAGTTCTATGTTCCTTTTCATCCCCGTAACATTCCCATCACGCCTGAGGTCCCCTCCAAAGCAAAATATTTATTCTCCAGTGTATTTAACTACCTAAAAATCTCACTTTTACACAAAAGTTTCTAAATGTCATACTTTGGAGCAGAAAAGCTGCAACCGTAGAATCACAGAATCTTAGAATTATTTAGGTTGTAAAAAACCCTTGAGATAATCAAGTCCAACTGTTAAGCCATCACTGCCAAGTACATCACTAGATCTTGTCCCTAAGTGCCGCATCTATGCATTTTCTAAACACTTCCAGGGATGGTGAAATATTTAGTTGTATTTAATTTCAAAAACCTTAAATTTCAAAAAGGTGAAGTAGGTATTTCCCTTCCCTCTTTATAATTCATCTATGAGGTTAAAGCAAAGTTCTCATGGAGTTTGACACCTAAACTGCATTTTTCAGGAAACATATTATTCCTCACAAAATGTCACCAATAGCCAAGCCTATTACTAACACTGCCTTAACGCTGCCTTGTTTTAGTTGGGTACACATTTAGGGGGTGGGGGGGTGGGGGGTGGGGAGGGGTGGGAATTTTGTGCTGTTACAGTTTAATTCCTATACTTAAAAATATATATTTTTTTAACACACATTACAAATCGTAAAAAATATATATTTGAAAAGCTGAAACTTCTAAATTATCAAAACTGCAAGCAAAAGTAGCTGCTCTGAATTGCTCTCCTCCATCAAAGATTTGTTTCATTTTGTTCACAAAATCCATTGTTTCTGAGAAGTGTTCTAATTAACAGCTTAGCTACAGTTTCAAAATATTTTCCATGTGACTTACTTTTCTCTGGTACAAGACAGATAAGGAAATAAATAGATTTGCTGTCCCAGAATTGCAGTTAACCCTTTTAAGTCAGCTGATTCATTCCAAAGCAATTTTCCTTAATATACTTAGCACTTTATCCAACAAAAGGAAAAGAAACCAGCCTCACCTGAACATTAATAAATGTTTTCCTTCTAGCTACCATTCTAATTAATTACACAATCAATAACGGAATATTTCTAACCTCATGTGTAACACAATATAGATCTAGTTACTTCAGAGAGACTATTTCTCATCTCAGTACAATTTACAACATATATGCATAAAGTCAATCTAATGGGAACATTTCAAAGCAGTCCCATTTCCATGTGAGAAGTATGACTCTGCCTAAACTGCTATTCCTTTCGACATTATTGTACGGTGTCAAGTGATTTATACAGTGAAAGGTAATCAGTCTATAAATAAATGAAAGGTAATTGAGGATATATTTGCAGCAGGAAAAAAAAAATCTTATGATTTGCAGTGGAATAGTTGTGCCCGCATACCAGGTTTGTTCCTAAAATCTGGTGCTTTGATTTATACCTACAGTCTCACACTGAGAGGTACAGCAGTTTAAGTCAATGCAGAGCACATTTTCCATGGCTTCACCCTCTCTCGCTTCCTCCATTAATTATGCTGGTTCAAGATGCTGATCTGGCCCAAAGATGACCAAAAGTACTTTTACAGGAATAATTCTGGGGCAGATCCACTTCCTAAACTTGCTTACAAGTCACACAATCCCCATGCCAGCACAAAGGTATAGACACTCCTTAAGATATGACTACCTTAAACTTACAACATAGTCTAATTTACCCATATACAAGTGTGGTGTAAATTTCACAGCATCCTGCTAAGTAAGATGCTTTTGCTGCTTCATTATTACACATTACAGATTTAACTCAAAGGCTGGACTTTGAGCAGCTTATTACAACCCTTTGAGCCAGCAGTTCAACCAGTTTTCAGTCCATCTCACAGTCCATTTATCTAGCCCATACTTCATCAGTTAGTCCGTGAAGATATTATGGGAGACAGTGTTGAAAACCTTGCTAAAGTCAGGATAAACATAATCTCCTGCCCTCCTCTTGTCCACCAAGCTAGTTATTTCATTGTACAAAGGCATGATTAGGCATGATTTCTGCTTCATAAATCCACCCTGACTATTCCAAATCACCTTCTTGTCCTTAATACATTCAGTAATGGCTTCCAAGATTATTCGCTCCATCACCTTCCCAAGGACTGAGGTGAGGCTGACAAGCCTGCATTTCCCTGGAGCCACCTTCTCACCCTTTCAACAGATAGGAGTAACATTTGATTTCTTCCAGTCCTCAGGAACATCTCCTTTCAAATATAACCAGGAGTAGCCTTGCAGTGGCTGGCCAGCTCCCTCAGCACTTGTGGGTGCATCCCACCAGGTCCCGTGGACTTCTGTATGTCCTGCCTCATCCCACCTGTTTAAATGTTCCCTTACCTGATCTTTCTTCACTGAGGATAAATCTTCCTTTCTGCAGACTTTCCGACTTTCAGGAACCTGGAATTGCTGAAGGCCGGTCTTACCAGCAAAGACCAAGGCAAAGAAGGCACCAAGTACCTCATACTTTTTCCCATCTTTCATCACAGGTACTCTGCACCATCCAGCAGCAGGAACACATTTTCCCTAATTTTGTTTTTGCTAATGATGTACCTGTAGGAGCCTTCTTGTTGCCCTTCATGTCTGCCACCAGATTCAACTCCAGGTGGGCTTTGCCATTTCTAACCCTGCTTCTGCATGTTTGGACAGTGTCTCTATATTCCTCCTAGGTCACATGCCATTGTTTTCACCGGTAAATACAATGCTTTCAATGCATATTAAGCTTACTTGCAGAGCTACAGTTATGTTTGGTGTGTATTTATAATTTAATTCCATTTAGCAATTTTGAGTTTAGTACAATTTTTTCTGATGTTGAAAACACCGTTGTTTTGAAATCCACTCTCTTGGACAGTTACATATTTCTACAAAATATAAATTGCAAAATTCATAACTCATTATAATTACCAAGTTAATTCTAACTACAAAGCAAAATGCCTCATTGCCAAATCATGGTTTTCCTTCATCCAATATAATCATTTCATTAGACATATTTCCCTAATGATTTTAATTTTTTCCTCTGGAGATTGAATTTTTAGTCTTGTTTTTCAGATGAATGTCGTAGCTCATAAAGAATCAACTTACTTCTAGCTTGTTCACAGATACTGATAATAAAATGGGGGAAACATCAAGGATGATTTATTATACCACATCAAGCAGTGAAGGAAAAAAAACCCAACCTTGTCAGTTGTGCTCACTTCTTTTTATTTAAATGAATGTGATAATGTTCTCCATCTTTTCCAAAGTAATGTTTATTTGCAGCTGATTTCTCAAAACACTGCAACATATAAAGGAATGAAATGGCATTTCTGAATGCAGAGTTAGTGGACTGAATATGTACTGGTGTTTACAACATCTTAAACTGGTCTTGAAACACCTGCATGCTATATTTCTAGATACCATTGTTAGTCCTCTTTAAGCACATTTTAAAATGTGATGTAAGCTATTAGAAGGTAAATTTTTGGGGATTGATAGGCAGCAATGGTATGCATCAGCGGGAGAGATGCAGCTCCACAGGGAGCAGTGCACCACAGCACATCTCCCTCTATCTGGTGTGCTGCTTTGGGCACCAACATCTGTGATTCTCCATGGATTTCAGAGCAAACGTGTTCAGGATTTCCACTGACTCCAGTGGGCAGTGACTGCATCCATGCTTTGCCCCACATGTGTGCAATCCTTTGCTGGACTGACCAAGGCTTCACTGGCTCATGGTCTAGTTGCTGCACAAGAAGGAAACAGGATGCAGCTGCCTTTCTCACATCAGCAACATCTCTGTAGGTTTTGGAATATTTTTTAGAAAATCCAAAACAACCTTCCAAAATGAACATCTTTTTTCTTACTACGTTCAGCCAATATGAATTAGAAGTAGTTATAAAAACAGTTTCCTAATAGATTTATTCTTCACGAACAGAATGCATTTATTTCTGTTGTTACACATTATAGTAAAAAGAAATAAAATTCTGGGCAAACAACTTTTTATCTATACCTTTTTCCAGAAAAGTAGATTTCCAGTGACATATGGGATCCATATCTATTTTTGATGGCTTGCAAGATACTGCAGTGACCTCTAAGACCAAAGCAAACCCACCAGCTGTTTAGCAGAAGCCTTGTCTCTCAGAATCTGAAGATGGCCCTCCCTGTGCTGTCATCCAGAAATATCCGTCTTGGAAGGAAACTGGTTGTGCTAGCCCTTGGAAATTCCCTTACAAAGATTAATGGTAGAGGGGAGAAAAGGGGACATCTGTGATGGTTATAGCTCTGTCCCTTAAAGCATTGCCAGATTTGCTGCCACGCAGCATGGTGGTGGCTTTGAATACTGCTCACATTTCTAGATGAGCCACATTCATTCTTTCTCATGCTTCTAACAGACTTCTGGGGAATTAATAGGAAGAAAGGAGACTGTAGCCTTTGCCAAGCTTGGAAGCTCTCTTTGCCTGAATTGTCATCGGTGTAAGAGGACATCAGAAGCCTACAATGAAGATGACAGACTATTGTCTGTTTTTAGAGACAAAGTGGCAGAAACAGCCAAGAGTGAATCCCTTGTGTGCCTGTGTGCATAAGGTGAGAAAAAGGAGCCTGGAAGAAAAGCTTTATTTAGAAGCAGTATGTACGCTGCTTGCAGGCTTATTGCTACTGGGATCTTTTGTACTGAGAGATTTTAAAAGTAAAGTTAATACTTTTTTTTTTTTTTAAAGTTAATTTTCTTCCACATTCTCAAGCCCGACAGTACTTTAGGAATGAAGACAATGACCTGCACGCTCCCCAGCAGAGGGCACATTGCTTTGTTGTGGATTTAGGGAACAGCACAAGCTCAGAAACAATATAACTGATTAACTAGATACAGGACCGAATAGCAGAATTTCAGAATAAATTTAAGAGGACATAGATAAATTTCTATTTTTAGCATTCTTTAAGTAGTACATGGTAAAGGTTTTTCAGCTCAACTTTCACACAGAACTGGCACTGTTTATCCATCAACAAGAAAGATAGATACTTCAGAGACTCTGAGATGTGATGAATGTCATATTAGACTGGTCAAGGCAAATAGTTCTCAATTAATGAAACTTTCACTGCAAACAATGGGAAATCAGACGGGAAAATGCTTGCAAGATCAGGATCAATCTCTGGGCTCTAAATCAGATTAAGGAAGATTTGAGGTTGGTTTAGGCTCTGAAAAGATAAGGATTCTGAACGTACTCTTAAGTAGTCATTTTTGAATACCGGCCCTAATTTTTTGAGTTTTAAATATGAGGAAAAAACTATATTGATGAACTTCATATAAAAAAGAAGAGACAATTTAAAGGAATGTTAAGGGGTAGATCTTGCCTGTTTTACATTGAGGAACACTTTACTTCACATGGAATCCAACAGAAATGTTTATGTCAATTTGCAGACCAGATGAAGGATTTATTTTGTCTAATTTTAGTGATGGAAATGCTAGATGTCAAATCTAAGCTAATCACCTGTACTGTCTTACAAAAAGAGACAGGAACATCCATAGGGCAATGTATTTCAGTCACCTTTAATACATACCTTAGGCTAGTTGAATTAGACTCTGGCAACACCTCTCTCTTTCTGTCGACTGTTAGGAAAGCCGAGGTAACTATCTCAGGTTTATATGCTTAGTTGATTGTTTCACCTTATTTCTGAAGTATTTTTAATGCACCTCAGGAAAGAAAGATGTCTCCAGTTAGCTGACTAAGAAATCTGAAGCTTTATTTATTTGTTTATATACTTATTTGCAGGGAATCAGAGAAGAATTTGGTACTTAGAGCTTCAGTGTGTCCTCAAAATGAGCACATCACTGAGAATGAAAAGGCGTCTCTGATACGTATAATTACAGAAGCACAACAATGTTCTCTCACTCTACTTCTAAATTATACATGTGCTTGCAAAGATACGCATACACATAAGTCACTTGAAAATGCTTAGCCACTTAACATAATAACTAACTTTAGAAAGCAAGGGGGTCTATTCTGAACCTCATGACTCAAGGGGAGGGTCTCCCTTACCCTTTAAGTCTTTGATCCCTGTGTAAAATATTGAAGCTCAATTCTGACTCAATTTTAATTTGATTTTTCTTTTCGTGTTCTATTCATGCAATAAGTAATTTAGAACCTTACCATCGAACTTTGTGAAGTCACTTTTCCACAAATACATATGAAAACTATTTTGCTCACACCTTCAATGGTGATCCTCTAAGTGACCTAACCTAAACCACTCACTTCTTGACAAACACTCAAGGTTTTCAGACATGAAACCCTGTTAGGTATTTACATTTTACTGGGTGCTCAAATACCCTTTTAAAGACATTTGAAAATCTGTACTGTTCAAAAGTCATGGACTGCACAGCCATCTAAATCTGTTGTGTGTGTTTATCCTCTAGCACCAAAGTAATTGAATGATTCATGAAAGTCAACAGTAAGTTCTGACATCACTGGAACTAATAAAACATTATTTCTTATAGAAGTGTCTTCTGACTGATTGACCTTGATGTCCAACTGAAAAATTTATAAATCTGTGGAAATCTAATTATTTAATTAATTAGAGTCCTCTACTTCTGTCACGCTCATTTAAAATATCCCAAGTTCAAAAGTTTCTAGAGAAAACACTCTCTAAAACACTCTCTAACACAGACACACACAGGCAGTGGGCACCTGTGATCCTTACCTCCCATGCAACTGATGTTATACAGAAAAAGCTCTGCTATGCTTGCAGAGACTTTGAGGTATTCAACCTAAAGCTCTAACCTATCATCACAACTAAAACAAAGAGGATGCAGTAAATACATCTAAAACAGGTCTTTTCACTTTCCTTTGCACTCTGGAGGTAAAGGTTATAACAGAAAAGAGTAGAGCTCCAGGCAAATGTCAGGGGATACAAATGGAAATGCAAGAGCAAAAATAAGACCACAGCTGCAGAAGTGGTCTGCTCTGGACTCCTACAAATAATGGCATTACTTACCCCGCCTCTAGCAGTTATGTCAAGTTAACCAACAGTAAAAGAAGAAATTCACCAGAAGGCAAAGAAATGTAAACACACAGGTTAAAAAAAATAATAAATTATCCTATTGGGTATTTTTCAGTCTTTTTACACACAAAGTCAAAAAAGACTCTTCCAAGTATATAGACAGTTTAAATGACAAATCTCTTTACTCTCTTATATCTGCAGAATTACTGCTTGCCCATATAAACTGAAGAAAGGTGACGTCAAGTTCAAGTGAATTGAGAAACGGCTGACAAAAGGGGTGTCAAAATCCCCTGTCAGAAGCATTCCTGCGGGAGGACCTCTAAGGAAGGCTTCATAACAGTGTATGGGTAACTGAGTACATGAGAAGTATCCTCGGTCAGCCTCCCTGAATAGGGCATTTTTAGGTACTAAAGCGATCACTGAGGTACACAGCATCATAACCATGTAGCCTACTCCTCCGCTCATTTAAAGCAGTGGCAAACCTTCCACCAGCAGGTCTTAAACCAACAAAGCTTTTCTCAGCCTTTCGCAGGTCGAGCACTAAAACCAGCCACTGGTGATTCATGGGGTATCATTCTGTGTCTTTTTCAAATAGACATAACAGAAAATACCTAGCCAGAAAAATCCCTGAAGTAGAATTGTGTGAGTAACTGATGTAGAAGTGATGGACAGCCACCAAGCTGTATGGGAAAGCTCCTCAGTATCCACTGTGTCTGGAGGTTATTGTTGTAACCGGGGCCTATAGATCTACCTTAATTGCAGTCTCAGCTGTAGCAAGCTCATAAAGTGTTACCTAATGGGCAGGATGGAATTCTGATAGAAAGGGCATGAGAAGGCAACAAACCTCCGGATGAATGCAGGCATGAAGGACAGATGATGAAATCAAAGGACTGCTAGGATCTTCACCAACAAAACAGAATAAACAATATCAGAAATCTGTGCACTGAAAGAAGGATATCAGAAATGAGGCTTAAGGATGAATAAAATAAATTCCAGTCTCTCTTCCCTCCACTCCCCCTGTTTAGTCTTTTTTTAAAAAACAAACAAACAAACAAACAAACAAAAAAAAAACAACCAAAAACCTTAAGGATTCCTGGGCTAATCCTTTGGCAAAGGCCAGTGAGTCTCTATTGTGGTCTAGAAATTCTGCCCTTTGCAAGTGAGCCCTGATCACTACGGTATCTAGACAAGCACAGCCACAAGGATTTCTGATTTGCACCAGGGCACCAGCAAAATCCTGTCTGACATGCATGAGATTTTGCTCCATTTTCCATTTTCCCTTCCATCCTCCTGACTACCTTCTTGCTTTTTCCTCTCTTTACCCATCTTGCTCTCAATTTCACAGTGACCCTGAGCCTCACTACACATCACTGGCAAAACAGGCTGTGTCAGCTCCTGCAGAGAAGGAAAGAAACTTGCCTGATGATGTCTCAAGCCGTGAAATAATTGAAAATAAAGAGAGGTGTTTGTGGAGGACAGATTGTAGTAGCTGTTGACTATAGCTGTGGGTACGACATTATAGTGCCTGTTTGTGGCTGTCATAGCCGTTTATACTGAGAATATCTTCTGCTCTTTCTACTATGGTTTGCTTTGACAATTTTGGAAAAAAACAGCTATTATTATTCACACCCGTCCACTCAAAATTCAGTGACAGGACTATTCTATTCCGACTTACATTTGTGCATGGGTAAAAAAAGCAATTCTAACCGATGTTTTCAGCCTGAAACAAGTATTTTAAAAATTTTTGAAGGAATTTATTTTGCTTATGCATTCTGATTTCAATTTTTCCCCTTTCATTCTATATTGGCATCTATATTATAATTTTACATATTTATTCTAGCTTTCATATGGGACTAAATTGGCTAAGGTCTCTGTAGTCAAATTCAGAAGCTATTTAAATGTTGAATTTTGTATGTAGTAGGGTCAAGTTCTTTGCTGCCATATTTCTATTATCTTGGGTAGAGTTATATTACAGATATGGTCAATTTGGTCTAAATGAAATACATTACTATCGTATTGCCCTGCTTCTGTATTCAAATAAATTCAACCATCAGCTAGGAAACTGGTCAATATTATACACATGAAAAATACGCCCACACAACTTTCAGGAGTTATTCAGTGCAATGCTCTTTAAAAATAAAATACAGTATGTGTTTATATAGCTCCAGTGTATCCCTTAATCATCAGACAAGTTTTATTTTTTACTAACGTTCATGCTATAACTGATGACTTTCATGCTGGCTTGTGGGGTGTAAATGATAGCAAAGTAGGATAACAAGAGTTCAAAAAAGTGCAGAAAGTGAAGGATCAAATTATCTGGTAGCAAATCCCTACTCGACTCCATGGACTTTACTGCCAGACAGCTTTGCTGCGTGCAGTTTGAAATATAACTCCGTAGGAAATGGGATCAGCATAAAATCAAATTAAAGATAGATGCTGGTGGATACCTCTCCTATAATCAGGTAACATCAGAATGGGCTATTAGGCCAAAAGTATATGAAATCACAAATACATGCCCATGAACACATTTCAGAACATTTTGTTTCTCTTTCTTTTATGACTCCAGGTGGAGTATGCAGAATAAATAGAAACTGGGTGAAAAAGAGATGGCCTCACTGTTTAAATACAAGAGCTAATTAATGAAAACAACTACTGATCATTCAAATCTCCAGCTGAAAAGTCTGCACAACTATTTGCAAAAAGAACAAACTAAATACAAGATTACTGCCTTATCTTCTGTTCTCCCAAAGCTCTAGGTAGGTTTTTACACTTCCTTTAAATAATATGACACCAAGCACACTTTTGAATGAAATTTCCTGTAGTTCAAGATAATACTTACTGAACAAGATGTCTGATCACTACAAGTGAAAGAAACACAGGTTTAAAAGAGAGACTGAAACCAGCTGGTTTTCCCAATTTATAAAAAGCACAAGTGGAGATTAACTTTGGTAAGTGCTCACAGCAAGATTTGTTTTGGCTGTTTAACTAAATTAGATTTAAAATATCATTCAGTTTTTCATTTAAAAGTCGGGAATGCTAACTAAACTACCAACCACATTTTAAAGATCTTTAATTGTACTCCAAATGGTCAAATAATTAAGGACTTAATGTTGTAATACAGTTTATTCTCAACTTAAACCGTGGACCTATTATCTGTTCACTGAGAAAGAAAATGGAACAGACAAAAGTACTCCACCAGCTCTGCTATACATTAGAAACTGCAGCGCTTACATTAGTTTTGTATCTTAATTACCAAAGATATCATTAGCTTTGTAGACTGGGACACTTCTCTTTTATTGCTGCTGTAATTTTATTTGTCAGGCAGTGGCTTTCATTGCAGAATAAACTGTTGTGTATTTTAAAATTTTGCCTTTAGTAACTTGCTTTGTTGAATCTCTTTCTTCTTCCTACTTATAAAATTAAAAGCAGCTAAAGCTCGCATCAATGTGTGATGGGACTTTGTGGAGGTCTGTCACAGCTGTGGCATAGAAAAGTGGGTGCAGAAGCTGTCTCAGAGTGGTGGGTTTTAGCAAGACTAAGACATTTCCCTCAGGCTCATTTTTAGGATACTAACTATGGAGCTCACCAGGTAATATTAAGTAAAGTGCTCCTTTCTGTCTCTGTCTGGAAGAAAACCATAGGGCCACTGGTATGCTAATTGCCCACTGGAAATGAAATTGTTTAAATAATATACTCCCTCTATCATCTAGGAACACTGAAAAAGAGAAATAATGGAAAAAACTAGAGTAAGTAAGAACTACTGAAACTCTGCGAAAGATGCCAATTCACCTTTATAGCCATCTCCAAAAACAGTCTCTGACGTAGAGTCCCAGGAGACAGATGCTTTCAGGTCAGTTTGTCTTTTCTTGTGGCCAGATTACATGTGGACAAACCTTGTTAATATGATTTCCTCCATGTTTCAGATAGGGACATTTTCTTTACGATCAGAAGCCAAATCAATCTTGCCTCTATATTCATCTTATGGGAAGAAGGCTGCCTACAGTGAATAAATCCCATCCATCCACATAAAAAAGGTACTTTCTTCCAGGATGAGATTTATTCATCTAATTTCTTTAAGCCCTTGAAAAGATTAGCTCCTCAGCTTACAGCTCCACAATGGTGCCTCAGCTTTGATTGTTTGATAATGATGGCTTTAGCATTCAGTATGTTCATGTTTAATATAAGCAGAGAAAACTGCTGGCAGTTTACTGACTTATCCTATTGGCTTCAATCTCCTTAAATATATATCTAGATATATAAATCTAAACTCATACATGTGAATAATCGAAGAAAGTAAAAGAGTTATGAATCAAACAATTCCTATTAGATTTTTATCCTAATAGATAAAAATCTATTACATTATGGACATGGCCAAATTTCAGACACTAAAAAAAAATACTAATATACATAGAATACATGTAATAGTTCAAAGCTTACACAGACGGAAAAAAATAAAGAGAAAAATAATGATGACTGAGCTCTTCCTCTACTCAAGCCTCTTTTTTTCATCCTGGGTAACTGGTGCAGCTGCAACGACATCCCCTTTGACTCCTTAGCACTACCTCCAGGTCTGAGTTTCAGTCATGGATCAACTCTTCCATTTACCACTCTCTCAACCCTGTCATCATCTGCTTTGTTTCTTTAACTGCGTCTCATTGGATGCATTTGGTCTCCTTCAGAATCATTTATCTTCTCCACGTTTATCTGCTCAGTACCTTGTAAGCCCACGATCTGTCAGTGTCCATTACTTCTTTACTACTTCCAAATTAATTTTTTCCCATTTTCTCCTTTAGCAGCTTGGGTTTCCTTGTCCATCTAATACAACACAACCTTTACTCCATTATCGTCTACTACAACCTTTCTTCCACATTCAAATTGCCTCTCTTGAGCCTTCTAAAAGTAAAACACTGCTAAAACTCTTGTAATCTCGTGAAGCAAGACCACAAACAAAACAAAAAATAACATTTTAGGCCATTTTTGTTGCAGGTAATTGAAGAATGATGTTCAAATGCTTTGCACGCATACATTAGTTAAGCCTAAAAACTCAGATTATGGAGAGATACATTGGAAGCAGGTATACTCTCCAGCCTCCTTATCCAGTCCGTGCAGGTGTTGTGTGACTGAGGCATTTAATCATTGAGAAGGATTTTTTCTTTTAGAAAATGCCTAATAAAGAGAGAACACAAAACTGCATAGCCTGAAGGCTGTATTACTGGTAAGCCTGCACTTGTCCAGGATTACTCATTCCTGTCTGCCACATGAAACTCTTTACTTCATGTTTTGGTCCGTAGTGTAAAGCATCATTCATGCAGTGTGAATCAGTCAATTGGCATTTGTAACCCAGAATAACGAAAAATACAGAATCTGGCATTTACCATAATTGTACCTTTTCCTAAAATGGCAAGAAATATGTTGTTACCTTCAAACAAAAAAAATAACCACATTGACACAAATGCGCTTTCTCCCACTACCACCACATTAACATTTGCAAGATTAAATACAATTCATTTGTTTAGGATTAATCTAAATCTTGTCACATTAAGACTTTCTTATCTCAGTGCATTCTAGAGCAGCATTCTGTTACACGTCAAACAATTTCTGTTTGCGAATGCAAACTTTTTTAATGTTTACATATGGATCTCAACTTGCATGACTTAGACAAAACGGGTGTACAGAATTATCTGTAAAATAGGTATGCAATTCAGTCCATGCGTGAAATGTAATCTCGAGCTCTCCAATGGGTCTTATCTGATGTTTGCACCACCTCTGCACTAGGACAAGCAGAGGAGTCTGTGGAACTACTACACGTCATATTCATTCGTACAAAAAGTAGAGGCTCATCTGGCTGCTGCATGGGGCAGGCTGTGACACTAACCTGTGGACACAGTACATTCCCTTAAGTAGTGCATCTTTGCATTGCAATCTTCTCTTCCATGAATATGTGCCAGGCACAGCTGGCCACCCATGTGAGATCAGCCAACCAGCTGCTTCTCACACCTGGGACCACAAAATGAGAAAAGGCTGGAGTGCTGAACTATAAATGCATGAGAAAGGACTTAATTATTGAACTGTGGAAATCAGTTGTTCACTCAGTGCTTGACATTTGAATATGCCACTTTCAACTGCATGAGCTGAGCAGCCTCACATACCATTGCAATTCTTGTCAGAGCTTCCCAGAAAAATCCAGGCACTAGTGGAAGAATATGGGCAAGCCAGTGGGAGGATTGCTTTCTGTCACTAGGCCTCTGATGTCAGATAATATGAAAAATAAAGGCATTGACAAATGAGTGCATTAAGCAAGCCCACGATAACTCTAAAAAAAAGTCATCTTGACATCTGGCTAAAGCACTGTCCTTTCCTCTCCAAAATACCTGTCTGTAGAGAGGTACTGGTCTATTCTGTATATATCAGTACATGTATTTCTCCTTGGAACTGGCTGTACTTTGGGTACAGGAAAATTATTCCAGAGAAGCTACATCTTAAGCCAGGCAAAGGAGCACTCCGTGCTCTTTCTAAGCTCTACATCTTCTTGCTTAGAGGACTCATTACTATTTTATGCTTTGTAGGTACACTATCTAGATAAAGATATAGCAAAGAACTAAGCAAAGTGCTAGGATAACAAAAAATAGCAGACATTACATTCTCAGACTTAGGCTATTCATTCTGTATGAGAGAATTCATCTAATGTATTTCTGATTTCACTGGTTGCCCAATAAGGACTGTTACTGGCTACCTGATCAACAAAATACTGATTCGGTGGTCCCTATCTGACAGCCTGGAAGACTTCTATGGTCTAGATGAGGTTTCAGGATGCTCCAGGTGCCCCCGTGGCCCCAAGAAGCATAGGGTTGGAAGGGCCGTTGTACAGCAATCTATAGAAATGCACACAAGAAATTTACGACTTGCTCAAGATCTCTCTACGTGTCTGGCATTATAGAGTAGGAACTAAGTGCTGCTCTAAATGCTACTGCTGTAAATCCAGGGTGGTCAAGACCATTTGACCTCATATTGCTAAACTTTCACTCCTCTCCTTTTGCCACTTGACAAGCAGTCTATCCAAAAAAATAAAAAATAAAAAATTGTTTCTCTGTTTTTTTCCACAACAGGGTTTTACTAACATAATTATACTGGGATTTTGATAAGTGGTCTAAAGTAGGTAATCACCTCCTACCGAAAGCTAATTCTACAGGAGTGCATAGCTCCCTGATGCTAGATCCACACAATATTAGCCACTACAGAAAAGATGAGAGATACATTGCTCTGACAATAAATGAATCTTGGCATTTTCCTTTTTTATCCATATAGCCTTTTTCCTCCCAGAAACATTGTCTCTTTTTTGGTCTCTGAGCTTCCCTTCATCTTGCGATCAGCATTTTGTCCTTCCAGTGATCACAGCTGTCCAAAACAGTGCAAAAACCAGACACAAAAAAGCAACAGAACATGGATGAAAAACAGAATGTTCTCTGTGTCCTGATGTACTTGTTAGGCAGTAGAGATTGCACAGAAGAAATGTTTATTGTTGCATTCGTTAAATATAACCCAGGGCTGTTCATGCATATTCCCCTTGAAAGCCAAAAGCAAGCCAAGAAGGAAGGAAAGGACTCTTCTCTCAAGCACCCTTCAGAATTAAAAGGGCTGCTCCTGCCATTTCTCTAATGAACTGATTACTTCATTATACAGATCTGGTAATCATGTAGATGTTGAACGGTAGCTACATCTATTTTTTATATTCAAATGTCTCTAACCAGTCTTAGTGGCTGACACACTCACTACGGGATGTTTGTTCCACAAGGATAAGTACATACAGCAGAATATGGTATCACACACATATATTTAACTGGGCAATTATAAACTGGCTCAGATATCAAAATGAAGATCACCATACCTACTGGTGCATTTTGCCTGGGTGAACAAGACTTGCAGCATAGCCAAGTGTATTAGTACCGGCAAAAGACCACGCTCAGACAGCTTTAGACCTTTTCCAGTACGCAAATTAGCACAACTGTTTCTACAACGAAGAGCATTTTGGCACAATTTCCAGAAATCCTCGCTTCAGGATCATTTAGGTGTAGTAGAAATGCTTGCAAGAATTAGCCTCCCGCCAAAAAAAAAGACTCACCCCACTATACAATTACTTTCATCTTCAGCAAAATGTATGAGCTTGATTTTCTTCCCCTTTATTTTGATTTTATACAATATTATTTAAGCTGTCATAAGGAATCAGACCAATTATCCATCTAATCCACTATCCTATCTTTGACAGAGGCCACCACCCCACACTTCAAATGAAGGTGAAAGTAACTCTGGTTGACAATTATGAAGCAAGCAGCCCATAGGCAAAAAAATGCCATTAAAGTTTGCCCTAAACTCAGAAATCTATGGGTTTGTATCCTTTCTAAAAATGACATGCTTTAGCTGATATGACTATGGGTATTCTTCGTAGTCACATGTATATCTTGGTGTGTTTTTTTAAATACTTTCAAACACTGAGTCTCAATTTATTCAGAAATTGAATATTATGCAAAGGAAAGGGCAATCAAAAATAATTAAGCATGCTGTCACTCAATATTAGTCACTATTTTCAATTTTAGTGACTATCCCTTTTGTTTGGTATAAAGATAAAATATACAATTGGGGCAATGATTACATTACCAGTATTTCTTACTTATGTAAATAAGTATTACATCTTACTATTACATCTTACTTGTCTTGTATACAAGTTAGCTCCAGACCTCTCAAGCTCACTTCATGCCTTTCAAAGTCTATTCTGCTCCTATTTATTTTGGTCTCCAAATTATTTCATTTTTTCCTAAATGAGGTGATTAAAATTTAGAACATTAAATTTCAACTTATAAGATGATATTGATTATTCTCCTATTAATTTCTACTACATTTTTGATCTCTTTAACATCACTGTCTACTTGAACGCTCCTCTGCACTTAAACATTATTCAAAAATTCCCTGAAATGGAACCTTGTTTGTCAACAGGAACAATTCCAGTATCTTTAGGTCCAGTGAGGTATACGGATAATTCAAGTATATATTTTAATATTCCTTCTTTTGCATTTGCCATCTTCAAATTTCTTCTGCTATTATGCTAATTATATAATGAAGGTTCTCAGGAGCTAAGTATGCCTAACCCTTAACTACTGTGATTTAATTTGTAAACCCCTTTACTCTGCTGCTGTTCACCTTTCCTGCAGAGTTTTGAAAAAATGCTGCTCAAAGAGTATGCCAGACATTGCCAAATCAAACAAAAGAATTCTCAAATCAAACAAAATCACTGCTTCTATAACCTCCTGATCCAGCAGCTGTGTGGTTTTGAGACAGGTGTATAACCTCAGGCTCAGCACCCTACCATTGCTGCCTGCCAAGTGGACCACAGCTGAAGAGTGGTCAGGATCATGGCTGGAGCAAACAGATTATTTACTGTGTCTACTCATGCAAAGATACCCAAATCAGTGTGATTTTAGTGGTTTTCTCATTTAGACTATACCGATGTAAATATCAGGGTCAGTGCCTAGTAGAATTTAAGCACCTGTTTGTATGCTTGTACTTTCTGATTAAAAAAATAATAACATATATTAGTTTGAATCAGATTTCTGTCAGAAAATGTCTTTTGGCTTGGAAGTCCTCACAGAAAGGAGAAACTGAAGGCTCATGAAAACTGCAAGTTACATGAAAGTAACACACTTCTGGATATATATTGTGATTTCAGGAGCACGGGGCTGATGCAAAATTCACTGATGTTGTGAACAGTCTGCCTGTGACTCCTGTGAGTTTTACACCAACTTGCAGGCATGTATCTTTCCAGGCACATTACATTTCTCATCTTTTGTCATACTTTTGCAACACTGAACATACATTACTGTCTGTATTTATTTCCAGACAGGTATGTTTACATTTTCTCAGCAGAATGTAAGGATGCAGGTACATTCTACCACCCTTTAAGACCGATACATTAACTTCAAAAACCTTTCAATATCAGAAATTCACATTATGACTACTTAAATTTACCACAGAAAAAAAAGGAGAAACAAACCAGAAAAATATATCACTTTTGAGTTGCCAGCTCCAGTGTAACTTAGGGTTTTCAAAAGAGTTTCTGCTGTAATTCCTAAGCAGTAAGGTCTATTGAAATCTAAAGGCAGAGAACTTCTAGGAGAAGGGTAAAGCTTTCTTTTTCTTGAAAAGACAGCTGGCACAGAAATTCAGAGAGCAGTTAGGAAATACTGAACAAACATTACTTTCTTATAATGGCCAAAATGTATTTTCATTTCCACTTCATTTTGTATATTTAATACAGTATGATTTTCAATCTACTGTTCATGCGTTCTAATCATGTCAGATGTGTGGGCGTCCTGTAATTCTTTATGAATAATAAGGAATGCAAATAGTGCTGTCTTCACACTCACAGTTGACTGCACTCTGTTGGCTCCCCATCAGCACCTAATTTATCAGCTACTAATTTTCAGAGATAATGTTTAATGCTAGAGGAATATCTTTGTGCACATAACACTACATGGCTGAGGGAGAATGTTAGAAGCCTCCGACCAATTACATGTGCTCCAAGACATCCTTGTTTAGTGGAGTTAATTTTCTAAATTTCACTCACTCTATTTATTAAAACTGTTTATTATTATAGTCAACTGGAACTAATAATTTCTGCAGTCTCACAAAATACTCAGTTATCTCTCCGTTAATACAGAAATTCCTTCGTTGAAGCAATTATACATTGAAGTGTGAATGGCAACAGACCACTGTAAATGAATATTACAGAAATAAATGGTTAATATAATCAGAAATTTTTATTAACCTATGAGTAAATCTCATATGAAAAGAATTCCTAAAACTGCTAGTAGCATCATCAAGCAATGTTAGATGATGGAGATGTATTGCATGTCTCACTATTTTCCATTTCTTCCTCCCCTACATCTCACAGACATTTCTGCAGAGTTAAATTGGAATCTATGTTTAACTTGATTGAGAAAATTGATTTATAACTTTTGGTGCAATAAAAAAATGCTTATATTGGCAGGTTTTTTAGATTTTAGAATGGATAAAGAGTAACATAATTAAATATAAGTTTGATATTGTCAATAAGTTTCCACCTTTGTTTGTAAGAATGTTACCATCTTACTTGTTTCATACATAAATAGCATTTTCTCACAGAAAATAAATTTTGAAATAACTTGGGGAGTTACACAACCTAATCATTCAGCTTGCATTAGCAAGTTTCCATGTTCATAGATGAGGGTACTGGAGGAAATCTGATACACAACTCAGCTCTACATTTATTTGTTTGGATGTCATATTCTAAGTCACTGCTTTCATTTTATTGTATGTCTTATTTGAAATTAGCTTTTCAGGTTAGGAATTCTCTAGGTTTGGATAGTAAACAGCAAAACAGATCTTTAAATCCTACTGGAACTTTGAAAAAAAATATCACTCTTCAAATGTCCAGTTATTAACACTTCTGCTGCCACTACCTGCATTATCAAAAATAAAACCTAAAATTTGTCAGTCCATGAAGCATAGAAAGCCTTGTCTAATGTTTAGATTCTTTTAAACTTCTAGCAGAGGCACATGCAAACTATTTTATCCTTGACCTTAGAACATCTAAGCCTTTCAACGATGTGGTAAAAATCTTCACTTCTAATAAAAAAAAGCATGAGACCTCTGGAAAGTCATACATTGCATTGAACATTTTTTTCCCATATGCACAGGAAATCCTACATGTAATTAATTTAAAATCACTTTTAGGGGGCAAGGGGTTTTAAATTATGAGCAAAATGCCTGGTCTATTCCTAAGTCTTCCACTACCTTTCAATGGGATATCAGCAACTTTATGTGACTTATTACATTATCAGGTTCACATCTGCACAAAGACACCCTGATTTATAGCTTTTCACAGTATTTTGATTTCTGCAGAAGAAAACATTCTATACATACTAAAAAAATATTATTTACGCCTTATCTGTAGAGATGATAAAACAATTGGGTAAAAGTAAAAACTTCTGATACTAAGAATGGCTACCAATTTTTGCTATTTTTGTTCCCATAGCAGTTTGGTGTTTTGTATTTTCAATAGAACAGTAGTTTTTAGGGAACTGAAACATACTGGAAGGAAACCTCAGAAATAATAAACAATAAGTATATCACATTATTTGAAGATTCATTCTAGCCTTCTTATGAATAGATAGCAAAAGAAAAATGAATTAAACGGTATTCAGGCAAAACATACAATAGTATTCTGTGATGTGGTGTATTTTTCCCATTATAGAAAACACTGCAGTGATGCTTTGCACTCTAGCAAAAATTGTTGGTTACTACTTTGTTCTGACATAAGAATCTTTTATCAAACCAAACTTGTTCATCATGGCATCTTTTCTATTACCGTCAAAGAGAGGATGATATTTCCCATATCCTCTTTGATATCAGTACTCAGTTATGCAGTTGTCTAAACTCTGCCTGAATGCTGCCATTCCATGGACCCTTGGTCTTGAGGGTTTTGCAAGAGTTACATACTATATGAAGCCCATCCTTCACGTAATTTATCTGCAGAGCAATTATGCAATGCTTATAGTACCTTTTTTCCTAAGCTTTTCCTGAGTAAAGCGTGCCATTTCTGTCCAGTCTGTAATGGTTTCATTACATAAACCAAGTCACTGACAAAAGTTGATGTCAAACTCTATTGATTAGGGATGGTTTATAGCCAAAAGATCAGAATGACTTTCAACCAGTTTTGTCAGGACTGAGTGTCTGGCCTCCCTTACAGAGTTATGGTGGGTTCACTACCACTTTTGCATGTTATTATCATTCCAAAAGACTTGCCATAGAGATTTCTTTCCAAAAAGTATGAACAGCACTGGCGTTTTAATGTCATTCTTCATACTACAAACATAAACAGATATTTTAATATGGGACCCACTAACAACAAATTTATATTGCTCCACATTTCAGTTCATTTCAAATGATACACCTGCAAGTATTTTTAATTCTGTATTTAGTCATGATAGAAAGCCAGAAATTGGGGTTTTTTTCTAACTTCAAGTTTGTACTTCATAGTACTGAAGTGATGTTGCATCAATTTACATCATTTCTTGTTAATTTGTAACATCCTCTTATGCCAAGGAATATATTACAGAATAATTAAATTATAAGAGAGACTGAAGAGAGAGGTTTTGGGGAGTATTTTCTCTTTGCATACCTTGTCTGTGGAACACGCTAATTAAACAGATCAAACCACTGGGTAGAACGTCATTAATCATTGAAAAAAAGATAATGTTTACTCCCCACTGAGAAACAGGGATATAAGAAAACGCAAACAGTAAAAACTCTACCGTTACAATTTAATCTTGTGTACAAATATTTTTAAAACATCATTGTTTTGGCTTCTCAGCTCCACTTCTTTGTTTACCTGGTTTTGCTTCAGTAGAAGACACTGAATAATTATTCAAGTATTAGAGACACAAATTCATCACTTCAGGGATGAATAGAAATTATAAATTTCAATGGATCAACTTGGGCTTTTTTTAAGTGCAATTTTCTTGGTATTTTTAAATGTGTACTCAAGCTTCAGTAACTAAAAAGTCTTTTTCCTTATAACTCTGGGGGGAAAAGATTTTGATTGTATACAACAGATCTTGGACTATTTTAAGTTCCATTGTTTTCTTCTCACATGTACATTTTTAGAGTGCCACCTTAATCCGAAAGTTACTTTAAAAAGTTGTCTCTCCTTCTACACGAAGTGTTGTTACCCAGGCATACTGGGGATTTTTCTGTGAACAGCTGATTTAATTAAAGAAGATACAGATGAATGGTACTCGACCAATAGAATTTTCAACTAAGCAAAAACTACTGTGATGAGGCTGCAAGTATACAGAGTGGATAGTTATGACTATATATTTATATAAAAAAGCTACAAATTTAGATCGGATCTTTACGTTATATATAAGTCATCCCAAGCTGCCATCTTTATAATTACCTTAAAAATGTATATGCTACTTTAATTTCTTAGATCACTAGGTGGTATGAAATTTGGTTATATAGAAAGATAAATGAATTACAGTTTAGACAGAAGTGGAATAGTTAGGAGGCCAGTGGCAGATCTACTTCAGAAGAGATTTTGAGTGAGCAGTTACCAGCAATTTTCATTTTGCTATTATTTCACATGGCCATGGCTCCACAGAGCAAGCTCCTGCAGACAGATCCCCTCGGCCACTAACACAGGTAGAGATGCTGGTGTTTGGTCAGTGGTTTTTCTCTCCTCCAGTTTTTGTTACTCAGTATGGCATAGCTCAGCATCAGAAACGATACTGATTTCAGTGACATCTCCCAAACCCACAGCTAACACTTTCATCAAGTTCTGGTGTCACATTAATGAATGGAAAAGTAATTTCACTCAGCTGGCTTTTTAGGGAGCACAGGCATACATCTGCATACGCAAATATAAATATATGGAAATATCGGCACAAACAGCCCCATGGAGTCTAATCCTTCAAGGAAAATTATGACTTTTGAATACAGTTAATCTTATATATATTATAGTTTTAAAAGACTTACAGGAGTAGAAGTTACACTTACATGAACTTTTCTCGTCTTTATTGAAAGAAAAACTGAGTTATGAATACGCAGGTCTAATGGAATGTACTCATCCATTTTAAAGTGTTTTAAAAAATTTATTCTAAAATGTTGGAATTACCTAATGAAAAAGTTATGGGAAATAGATGGTTCCCTCCTGTTTGGTTCCATATTTGAATCTACACTTCTTCACAACCTAATTAATTAGTAATAATGATGATAAATTACATTTCTTATTGACTCCCAATTCAGTTCCTAAATTTTCTTCAGCAGTAATTTTCTGCTCGGAAAATGTACTGCTTTCTGTGTATCTTGGCTAGCAAGAGTCCTTGAATTTTAGCAAAGAACAGAGTTTATATCCTTTATTAATACCAAGAAATATGGAAATATATAACCTTATATCATATAAGTGGGAAATCTACTTTCATTTCTCTTCATATTGCAACTATTGTCATTCTGGGAGATATAAAAATGTAAGTTTTCATACTCTTGTTCACTTAGAAATGTGTATGTCAGAAAATGGAAAACACTTTCAGGCCAAGTACTTGCATATCCTAACAATGGAGCATAATTCTTATAGCACAACTATGTCTGACTCAAAAACTGCTGAAATCCAAGGGATAGGCTTCTGATGACTTCAAAAGTTTTCAAAGGTTTTTGAACAGGCCCCCTAGTGTCTTATCCACTCTAATTTTTAACACCCCAAGCAATAAAACTCCCTCTGGTCGTCTTTAATTAGCTCACACTGTAATTTTGTGAATTATTTTAAATACAGAATCTATTTTACATCCTTGCTGATTATACAGTTACTTGCATAGGGCTCTCCTGTTAGCACATTCTCAGAGAATTTAAGCTTTTTTCGAATCAATTCAGAACGCCTTTTCTTCCAGATGTAATCTCAATTTCCACGATCACAAGGATAGCTCTTTTGTAACTTAGGAAACCCTTTGATGCATGTTTGTGTAACTGTGTGATACCAGTAGACATCTAGACCATTAACATTTAATTTTACTTGGATATATTATACCTTAAAGCATCTTGGAAATATTTTTTCTCCCTCTTTTTCCAGCAGAGCTAATAGTTTGCAGTAGATTTTTCCAGTGCTTCTATTCAAAACAAACCAAAACAAACCAATACAAAAAACCCTGCAACATACCTCAATTGTCAAAACACAGTTTGCTGGAGTTTTGATTACTTTTGATTTATACTCTCTCTATATATACACACACTGTTAACATATTATTGCCTGTTATGTATGTAGTGTACACAACTTGTCCTTCTATGAAATACTGTAAATATTGACAATATATTTTCATTGATATTCCAGCAATAAAAGACATTACCCAAAGCTTATATTTGGCCATTTGGTCTCCCTACAGTGTAATTTGCATTATCTTTGAACTCATATTCAGAGGTACTGATTAAAACAGTATATTGCCAACATCTTAACCTCTCTACTGCCTTGCACTATTGGTAACGGTATCCTACCTTTTATATTGAGTCCTATAAATATGTCAAATTGTCCAAAAATAATTTCTCAGTACAAAATCAGATATGATAAACTCATTTCATTATTTTCATAGCTGCAATACCAAGTATGTTAATCAAAACACTGCAAAGGCATTTTTCCCTCTTACGCTGATATGAAAGGTACCTCTTTTGTAGCCATGCAATGACAATGCCTTTACTGTAGTCAATCACAAATCCAACACCAACCCAACTGAACGGACAATCTGGCTTTAAAGATTACTAGAGGCTTCCTGACAATGAATGACAATTATTCCTGTGCAAGCAAGCAATATTCCTTTAACATCCACATTCAAAGCTATTGTTCAGCGTGATGGAGAAAAAAATGCTAGGAAGTGTTCTGCCTCCCATAGTCTCACACCCTTAGTAGACCAATACAAAGGGTGGCTCACAGAGGCACATCTTTTCATGTTTGGTGTGTTCAATCCTTCACTCGTATCATGAGCTAAGATTTTAGACACATGACACCTACCACATGTAATATCATGCCAAGATCTAGGCTTCCGTGGTGTAGCTGTTAGTGTTCCAAGACTCAGTTTTCTTATTGTAATATCTGACTTTCAGAGCCACATTTGATTTGTTTAAAAAGCATGGGCATGACTTAAAATCTTCAATGGTGTCTATTCAGGAACAAAATTATAATCTCAATACGCAAAATAAGTTAGAAATCACAGGGTATTTTTTTCCTAGATGTCCTTAAGACTAATAAACAATAGTTTGACATTATAGGGGAAAATATTATTATCCTTTTTGTATCTTGGTTTTTAAAACAATGATTTATTTATTAAGAACATTTAAAAAACCTCCAAAAGTTAATAGGCTGTCTCAAATTGTTATTTGATTTGAACAGATCTAAATGGGTAAAGTTTTCATGGCCTTAGTGGCATCTTCTTCTCAAACACACCGATGTATTTCTAAAAAGGATCTTCAACCCTCTTCTCCATCTTCTATGACTGAAATGCAATTGAGATAGCTTCTTCATCTTCCAATAGCTCTGGTAATAGTTAAACATCTGTATCACGCAATATACATAAGAATACTCTACCCTGAATTTCAAATTTTTCTATTGACACTCCTTTCCTCGCTCAAATAAGTTGCTAAGACTGCTCAAACTCCCGTCAAGTCTGGAGGAAGCTTGTAGTGATTCAAGCAAAATCCTTTCACTTGATGAACAAAAATATCACATTTTCGTTTCTCATCATTAAAATACATGGAAATACCTGATATAAACTCACTGCTTAGAAAGAAAGAAATCACAGTTGCTTTCACCATGGAATATAGAAGCTAGAATACATGTTATATATAATTGATTGTGACTTGCAGAAAAAAATCCACTTTTTAGCCATCAAAACTTCTCAAGAAACTTTCTGACTGCCTCTTTTTTGACACTATTAACTTTTCCCCAGATGACTGACACACAAAGTTCAATGAGAGGCTGAGAAGATACACTCTTAAACGGTGCTCTTAATGACTGCAGAAAACAGGTTGCTCATGTGTTCTTTATTAACACATCTCTTCTGTGAGATGTGCCATTTACATATCTATTTTAAATACAGGTCAGGTTCAACTTCAAAAGAAAACATCTGAAATCATGTTTAAACCAAAAATGTTAAAAACATTAGTTCAAAAACAGCTGTAATATCAGGTGTTCTACACCAGCTATGACTGCCTTCAGAGTAAACCCGTCCATATACTATTGTACTGTTCTCTGATAAGTAACTGTGAATTCTTCTTAGGGTTTGGTTGTTGTTTGTTTGGGGTTGTTTTTTGGGTTTTTTTTTTTTTTGTTGTTGTTGTTGTTTGTTTTTTTTTTACTGTTAGGACAGAGAAGTAGCCATTCCTCATCTCCTACCCTCACCTAAAACGGAAATGGGGAATCTGACCTGGCTTGGACAAATTCACAGACATATATCACCCTTTGAAATCAGCCTCTTGATCTTTGATACTTACTGCTTTCACTGCACCAACTTGTTGTTTAGCTTGTGCCAGTACACACACACTGGAACTCCCTGCCTCCACACCAGCCACTCAAGATTCCCGTTACCTTTGGAGATTCCTGTGTGTACGGCACAGCAGTTTTACCCATCAGTCTTGTTCTCAACACAGCTCATGTAAATCCGGTGCTCTTCTTACACCGGGTCTGGTGCAAGAGGCCAGCAGGTCCCAGGATACTTGAAAATAGGAACGTTTCCCCAAGAAGATGGCTTACCTCACAACCTAGCCTGCTTCAGGAAAGTTTAACCTGCTTTGGAAAAGGTAAGAGTCTTACTTTGGTGGTGGTGTTTTGATAAGGAAGAGACTTGGAGTCTGGGGACCCAAATAAACATGATGGCTTACCTAGAAGCAAACCTTTTGAGAAGCGATGTTCTGCAAGAAACACGGCTTGTGAGGCTATAGCTAAACATGATGCGGCTGCCAATCCACCGCCCAGCGTTTTACGGAGAGCCATGTAGCTAGCGAGTTACCCCTACTGACACTCGGCTTGCAAACCACAATCTCAAAACTACAGCGCAGTCACTTGTACTCAGTCAAATGTTATCATGCTATTTCTTGTCCTTGACAGCTTTAACATCACGATGATACACTACAGTAGCTCTGCTAAGAGTGGCTATTTTTAACGCCCTTCTAGTAAAAAGTAAAATAAAAACCTGAAGAATAAAAAAGCAAATAGTCAACTTAGCAGGAATCTGTGATTTCAAAATAGTACAAAATGAGATTAATATCATAAGACCAACTGATGAGATGCAAATGACAAAAGCAGGTCTTTAATTTCTACAGAACCACAACTGTATATGACGCGCACTGCATCTTACTGGCAGTCTGTAACAAGGCCATTTGCCACACGGGAAGAGATCTGCTCAGCCGGAACCACAAATATTTACTTAAAGCAACTGGGCTGATGATAATAAGCATTTCACAATAGCAAGCTCCAAACATTTGAAGGAAAATAGATAATTGTGTATATTTTATGGAAATACCGTATCTTGATCCATGTACAAGAACTCTCCCACATAACACCAGAAGAATGTCCAGAAGATGAGCACACCACCACCTATAGCGTGGTACTGTGCGAAGTACACAACTTGGAAATGGATACGAAAGCTTTTGGGAACTGCAGCTAACATACTCAAAACCAGTCATCTGGTGAAAGCAAAGAATATGTAATCTGTAGTCATTTATCCAAATAAGCTGCATTCCTATGTGCCATTCTACGTTTTATTTTTTTTCTTCTATTTTTATGAATTTTTCAAAAACATCTGAAGAGTTTTTATTTGTTACAAAATTCATACTGGAAGATATAAAAAAGATATTTTTAACTTTACTATGCTATTCAGTGGAGTATATAAAATATGGAAATATAAAGCCTCCACAAATATTCCTGTACTTCAAAAATAATACCTCATATTAAGAATCTTCATAATTAGCCTTTGAAACGTAGACCATCAAGAGGTGTAGAGAACAGCGAGAAAACAAAGGCAGAACAAAGAAGATGACTCTTGAATTACTCCACGTCTGAATTACTATCAGGCAACAACTCGTGTCTTCTGAAAAAAATGAAAACACTACTTGTTGGCAGAACAGTGTTTTGCACTTTGACCCTTCTTCATGTAACAAAGGATGAAACTGATTTGCCATAATTCAGGGGTTCAAAAGTTAAATCTGTTACTCTGAGCCAGTCACTGTAGGTTCTCTTCATTGTTGTCAAAGAGAAACAAGCACCTCCAGAAGATAATACGTTTCATCCTAAAATAGCTTCTAAAGTAGGCCAGATTATTTATCTTTCAGCTATGCCTATTTATTCCATTTACTGGAAAGGCAGCCTGTGTGACTAGCATGAAATTAGACAACTCACTTTAAGAGGACTAAAGTTACATAAAATTCAACCTGTTCAAATGATCTGTCTTTCATTTAAGGATTGGCATCCTTATGCCAATGGGAATACGTGTATTTAATACTGTATGTGGTTTTATATATGTAAGGATTTTTAGACAGTTAAACATTAATGCAATACCTCATTGCACCGTACACAATAATGTGCAGATTCCTTACCTGCGTTAAATACATTAAGTTAATGCTGAACCTGCACACAAGGTCTATTAAAAGAACTTTTCATTGGATCAAAGTCCATTACTTTCAATTAAATATTAATTCCCCAACATACCAGTTATTCACCTACTGTAAGTTTTTCCTCATCTCTCAGCAAGGAAAATTTTGAAGTCTCTCCACTAAAAGCTTTAAGAGTGCTCTACAGCCTTTATTTCTCCAGGGCCTATGGGAAGAGAGATCAAACTCTGTCTAAAGAAAAATCCATGGCACAGTAATTGACTCTGGGCTACCAGGTGAATATTGTCTTCATAGCACGGCTCCACAAAAGTGGTCATAAAACCCAAATACATTGACAGATGTCAGGTACCGTACTTTCCTGTGCTATGTCAAACAATTTATTCGATAGTTTTTTAAGCTAACATTTCTATATTGATTTCTGCAAACCCCAAACTCTCTTCATTATTTTTCTCCATCTATCTCTTCATTCTTTCTGTAATTTCTCCTTAATTTTTTCTTCTTTCTTTTATGTTTAATCACATTTTTTTCTGGAATTGTCTTCAGACTTTCTGCTTGTTCTCTTTGCCCAGTTTTTTCTAACAGTGGGTCATTCCCATATTTCTTTACACAGTATATAACCTATTCACTACCTAAGACAACAGCACCGGGCAGAAGCCAGTCATACATTAAAAGCCACAGCTTTTCAGGTCCTGGAGGTTACCTACAATGCCCTTCCCAGCTCGCCTCTTCTCTCCTTTTTCATAATTAACTCTTACCTTATATTAATAGACTAACTATCCTGTGCCTGGGAGATTTCCACACCATAACCATACTTAGTGACTACTTAAGCTGTGTATCAAAAGTCTATTCAGGCACACATCATCTTTGGTACAACCCAATGGCAGGGTGTAATTTCAGAGGATTTATTCTGGTGATATTTTCTGCAGCAGCTAGCAGTGCAGCAAAAGCAAAGAAACAGGCCCAGGAAGCATTTATACGGCTTGACAATTTCCAAAGGACAACCAAATACACATCTAAAGCAGCTTCCAACCATCTGAGCTTGGCCAGTCATACGGGATTTTCATCTCTCTCCATTTCCACCCACGATTAAGTTTTTTATGGGCAGAATAATTTCTACAATGAATGGATGTATTTAACTGATTTTCATCTGATGTTCCTGTTTTCCAGCCAGATAGGGTCTCCTGCCTCTCATGTAAAAAATGTAAACCCACTCAGACTGGAAGAAAATGGCACAGGCAGTTGGATTTCACTTGTTCAAACTGTACAATGCACTCTGGGTATTTGTGGAGGCAAAAAAACTTTCTGATGCTCAAAATAATTTTCATTTATGGTCAAATAAAGAAAACTGCTTTAGGCAAGAAGTGATTTCATTCAACCTGGCTTTGAAAAGGGCAAACCCCCTTAGTTTTCTAAGTTTTTCTGCAGGAGAAAAAAAAGCTGCTTTTGTAAGATTCTGTTGTGCAACATTTCAAGGAGAGATGATGTTTATCGTATTTGTATTAATCATTTAAGGGCAACTGTACCTTCAAAATGTACAGCACAAGGCTAGACTGACAACTAAATGAAAACATAGATCACTGGTCTTGCAGCAAGACAATTCCTCTGGTGAATGGGTTAAACTGTCGCTGTCAGTTTGAATACAATTAGTACAACTGATATGCAAAGAATTGCTCTGTCAGGAAATGTCACTGTCATTGAGCACTGTTCCCAGGCTGCCTTCAATTTTCTGTCTGGCTCAGAAAATTTTAATAACAGGTCAGAATTCAAATGCAAAAATTTAACAGGTGCGTAGCTTCTCCCCACCTTCTACTTCAATTTTCATTTTCTGCTCTGTACATAACATAATTTTTTGGTTACCAGGAAACCATTCTTAACTACCTATTTTCTGATTTCCTTCACTCATCCTTTCTTGTTCTCATTAACTGAAACTAACAGTTTTTATTGACATTCCTTACACAACTTTTTCTTTTCATTATTTTTTAAATTAACCCTCTGAACCCGCCCCAGACAACAGAAGTACAGAGGCAGAAATAATTAGTGTTTGTAGAACAACACCAAGTATCTATTCACTGTAACGCCCACCCACACCCCGCAATCATGTCTCTTCCCACCCTTTATTTACTGCAGTTCCCCAAAGGTTGCGTTTGTTGCTAATCTTTTTTTTCCCCTCTACATTTTCCTGTTCAGCTCATGATGCTTTTTAGGATCTGGTACCTCTGTGCTAACCCCTCCAGATTTTCTTTTCTATTTCAAAGGAAGTTTTCACCTTTTCAGTTCCCTCCTGGTACTTCCCAACAGGTCCCAGATTCCTGCTGGCCCTGTGCATGCACAACGCTCTGTGCAAAACCTGTGAGTGAGTCTGTACACTTGCAAAGAATATGCAACTAAGCAAATGCTTGAGATTAGTTCTGCAAGGCTGGTGGTCAGGGAATAACACTCTGGGAAGCTAAAGTGCTCTCAGGCAACTGGGGTGGCAATGGGTCAAAGGGAAGGCGGGAAGTGCCTGTTCCTAGAGTCAGGCTCTTCTGTGACCTACGAAGGCGGCAGGGAGAAGTGCTGTTATGATGGCAGGTAAATACCTGTTGGGGTAAGGAAATGGGTGATCAACACAAGCCTTGCAGCTTGAGGGATTCGGGAACTGCCTGCTGGCTGAAGTGCCGCTGAGTGATTCACGGATGGCAGTGCAGAGGGCAAGCCTAAAGCTTCTCTGAGACCCTTTCTCCGCTAACCAGCCCTTGCTAAAAAGCATCTTTTCTATCCCCCCAGGAGGCTCAGAAAGCAGCTGACTTGCAGCTTTTCCAGTGTTGGCCACTCAGCTGCCCTTGCAGATGGGCAGAGCAACGGCCACCTTCCCTGTCAGCCCCGTGGGAGGTTTGCTGACCTGCCTGGGCTGAGAACGCAGCTGAGATGCATGTCACCCTTGATGCTGCCTTATATAACCACTGAGAAACCTGAACTTGTCACTTCCCATCCCCTCCCTCTTCCCATCACTGTGAGCAAAGACATTTCCTCCTATGTGACTCAAGTACACAAGTTTACCAGTGTATTTAAACCCATACTGTCATCAGGTTGTTGCTAACTTACAGACTCTGACCCTTCATCCAGAATCCCGCTTCAGGTATGGGCTAAATTCCCTCTTTCTAGGGAATAACATCGCAGTGCAATGAATAACCCTACTTTAACTCACCTCCTGGTATGCGGAGGCAAGCACTTTTAACTAAAGATAAATTACCTTTCTTACATTCAACTTCAGTCATTCTTGTAATAATCAATGGCATTTTTTAACACTGGCTTCTACCAAGAAAGTGACAACAACTAAATTTATTTTAGTGCATACCCCTGCATACAACAATACTGAGGACCATCCCTTTTCTGTCTTCAGTCGTCAAATCTCTCATCATTCTCATCTGCTCAAATCTCTTCAATCTTTTCTTTACTCATGAAGTTTAAGGTTCACTTAACGTTCACTGTGTTTTTTATTTGAGAGCCCCTTATGTCCAGTAAACCACACAGTGAGCTACGGGAGCAGTAATTGCCATCTAATTAAAAACCATGCTGCAAAGCAAGTTCTAAAATTTCAACTTTAATGAATTTAAATTTCAACTTTAATTTAATTATGTATCTCCAGATCTTTTCTCTGTGAAGGTAAACTAAATATGTGAACACAATGTCTTCCTAAAAGCACCAGCTTTGTGAAACAGAAGGACTCGGGGGCAAGCAAACCATGCCAACCATCTCAGTGAAAACTTAGTTCAAAACTGATACTTTTACTTCCACTATTACTAACTGTAGCACGTACATCACTGTAGTGGAACGACACAATTGATTCCTTCTAAGTGGATGTAATGGCAGATAATGGGGCACGACCTAGGAAAACCAGCTGCCGTCAAAATCCTCAGAAGCTGGGGAATGAGACAATCCTTCTCCCCAGAATAAAGAAAATTGTTTCCACTTCCTCAAGATGGGATAGAAAACTCATCCTTTCCTCAAATATTAAATGCTTCAGTAACCTCTAGACGTGTGAAATAGACATCCTTCATGCCAAAAGTCCCAGCTGTCTACTAATCACTTCCAATATCTCTTTTTTACATACGCCACCATACTCATATGGAAAGTGCTATAAAGTACTGTATAATATGATACATACATAAAACATATAATCATGTGCTGCAGGCTAACTTATAATGAAACAACTGAAGGCTCACCTGTCTTCCTTTTCTTTATTACCATTTTTTCTATATTTCACCAGATGAGTGAAATTTGAGCTAAATCAGATAACTAACTACGCTAAATGCTAAATACATATAAGCGAGTCATTCCTATATAATATTTAATCCAAATATTTTTATTCATGAAACAATGACTACAAGAAGAGGCTGACATTTTCAAATTCCATTTTCTGGTCCAGATAAAGGACTCCAAAGTAATTGTCAACAGAGAAAAGAGCACCACAATTAATTTTTTAAAAGTATGATTTTTTACTCAGCTTTGAGTGTAGTGTTTTATAAGGAAACCTTCGAGTTCTACCCTATTCATCATTCATTCAGTCAGTGGCAGGTAAGTAAATTAAGAGCAAAGTCATACCTGTAAACTGATTTTCTCACTAAATTATAGGCCTTGATGCCTTTTCAGCATGTGAGTCCTTGAAGTAAGTAAAAAATGTTAATTTTATTGCATGAATTAGTTGTGAAACAATTATGCTTACAAATATTGAAGATTATATACTAAAAAGTCAGTCAGTTTATGGAAGTCATATCTCCAGTTTTCAAATAACTTCAGTAATTAACATAATTAATTCTGCATGTTCTGAATTTTGTCTTATTTTTGTATAATCCATTTTTATATATTAAGGTGCCCAGGGGCTTTTGCTAGTGGACTGAATCAAACCGTCTTATTAACAATGTTCTTGTTTCCAGGATCATCACTTAAGATCATAAACAATTTTTTCTTTCTTTTTAAAGAAGAATATAATTACCCCATAAATGAATTCTCAATCTTTTTGATAGACAGGTTTTGTATGCTAATTTTCTGGTAGATAATTCAAAACCTGCAGATCGATTTGTTTAAAGTGCAACAACCACTCTAGCCTATGACAAAGAAAATATGATTGCTTTAAATCTCATATATGCAGCTTCCCATGGGAGTGGAATACAGATGAGCTGCAAATGAAACACCCTCATCACCACACTGCCCAAAGCAATTTTCCAGTGTGCCCCCTCCCCTCAGGACATATTTTACTCCACCTTTACTACGTTTATAACATGATTTACATGTTAATGAGAAGTGACAGGGACTAAGTAATTAGGAAGCAAGACTGTAGCTTGTCATGCATTTTAAATACTGTACACTGCAATTCTGGAATAAATATTCAGCCTCTTTCCTAATTTTCTCCTTAATTAGAAAACACAATCAATTTAGTCTTTATAACTCCAATACACCTTCCATAGGTAACTAATACAAAATAAATGCATTGCTACAATAAGCATGGTTCATCAGCCCTAGTTCTCTTATATTTGGTCAATCTTACTATGTTTTGTTTACTAAGTTTGGACAATACGGCGAGAGCAACGTAAGACCTAAAGAAGAAGCAGTCCTTTCACTGAGGATGTGACCATGACTATGCAAAGCAACAATGGTTTGCACTGGATGGATCTGCTACATGCATGTGTATCTTCCTTGGATAATTTTGTGAATTAGTACTCTGTCTTGTGACTGTGGAGAACATCCCTACCGTGGGGCTATCAAGGCCCTATAATGTCTGAAGGCATCTGCATTTGGGCGGAATGGTGTTCAGATGATTATTAGGAAGAAAAGTGAAGAAATGCCGGATTGCCAGCTAGCCCTGTGCAGAAAACGCAAGGAGTGGGAACTGCCTAAGACTACAGACATGTCCATGGTAGGGGTGTAAGTGGTGCCGAGCAACCACAATCTCTTTCACCTCCTCCATCTCCTTCCACATCCCTCCTCTGCATGCAGTGTTCTTTCTTTCCAAGTTTTCCTCACATGGTTCTCTTTGTAAAGATCAGGACCTCAGTAAATAATGCTTACCATTTCAATACTAATTGTCTATGGTGCCGAGTGAATTAAGTTTCAGAATACACTTCTGAAGTACAAACATATTACCATTCTAATTATTCAGGTCAGAAAAAACTCAGAGCGAAAAAGTAACTTGCTTCAAAAAAAAAATTAATTCTCCTCACAGAACTTCACAGTTCTTTGTGCCAAATATATAACAAAGTTTAAAGACCGCTGCAGATGTATCTGTTGGGTTTACATTACCATTCTACACATTTTGTATTTTGCTTTCAAATATTAAATGTTTGCAGTACGTCATAGCTATGCGGTGCTTTTTCAGTAAGACATGCAGAAGTAAACAGGATGCATATTTACTGAGCCTTATTTCATTCCTGAAACCAATTGTGATGGTGCACAGATAACGGAGATTTCTGGGTAATGAAGTGGCCATAATGGAGCTGGCAACTATTAGTTATGCGGTGATAGGTATAGCACCCCTTCTCTGAGCAAGAAATACTATCAGTCCCTTTTGCAGTTTGTGACTGCCTGGGAAACTGTTCATCCTGAAAGACTTCCAGATTTTCAGATGCTTACACAGTATTAAGAAATCTAAGCATTCTCCAGGGGCACATTATGCTATAATTGCTATACATGCGAGGTCTTTACAACCATTACCATGAAAAGGACCTTGTTGATACAGGATTTGAGAACTAATCATGCATATACTATAAAGATTGAAGTGTAAGTAGATTTTACCCAAGTTGAAGTGCTGAGACTACAGTGATATATGCAAACCAAAAGAAAAAAAAAAAAGGTGTAAAAGTTTACTTACACCTATTTTTTCAAAGAAATATGTTCACATGTTTTCTCTTAGTAAGACAACCTATATTTTAGTTATCATCATACATTTGAATGTCCAATCATAAAATATATATAAATGAACATTAATGTCAATCTGAGAGCTACCAAAAGGCAAACATAACATGGCAGTGATTAATTGGTTTTTTGTTCGCAATTTTCATGGGAATACAATCTAAAAATTTCAGCTTGAGATACTTGTCTCCCTTGTTTATAAAATATGCAAAATAACTAATTAGAAAGGGACAGCCAAGCTATTTCCAGTTCCATATTACATACACCAAACATACATGGAAATAGTGAGCCAGAACCTAAAAGTGAAAGGTAACTGGCTAGTACAGAATTTTCTTGTTATTCCCTCCGGTTTCAGCTAGCCAGATAAGAATAGATTGCAGTCTGTCTAGCCATTGAATATGGGACGATAAAAGATGAATTATTCCTTTGAACTCATCTTTGACAGGTAAAGTGCTGGCAGTATTGTGAGACAGACTTTCTCATCTTATTAAAAAAAAATATTAATAAGCTGACTTGACCATCTTTTTACGTATTGTATTGCTGCTACTGTATCTGAAGGAGTTTGAACACTTGATAGAAAAATGTCCCTCATTATAATCTGTTTAGTAAGTTAGTTTTCTACAAATGAAGAAAGAAGAATAATTTGAAATGTAGGGCTTCTAAAGGGGCAAAATAAGATAGTTCTGGAAGTTGAAGCAAGTATACTCCACAAAGAAAGGTGGATTTACACAGCGCTGGCGAAGGAGCATTTCTATAAATTAACCCAAGGCCTATGTCTCATAATTCACTTGACAGTTTATCAGCCCTGAAAATGAATTCAGGCAATTTAGATGAAGGATGGAGGCAGTGGCTTCAAAGCACTATGAGGCAGCTCAGAAATATTCTTTGAGTTTAAGCTTTTCGTGTTCTAAAGGTTAATGGTCCCCAATCATGCCTTCCACTGGGTTTTATTAGTGTAAAAACCAGCCTGCAAGATAATCTGGGTGCAGCACAAGAAAGGTAAAAAGCATGAAAGATAGTTGTTTTTAAATCAAGTTAACTTGTTATGTTTGGCTAAGGGAGGATGGGTTTATGAGTCTTCAAAGCCACTCTGAGGAACGACCAGGACTATGGGAAGAATCATACATTGTAGCTGAGCTTTTACTACTGTTTGCCAGGTCCTGTCAGTATCCAAACAAGATTATATTTAGAACAAGACTTTTCAAAATTGCAGTATATACAAATGTGTCTTCTAACCCCTCCCTAATACTATATGAAATCCCATGTATGGTCATTTAAAATCAGTTTAAAGTATTTTCAGATATGCTTTTCGTATTTCAGATATCATTTCAGATAGGTCTGTTCCGCTCTGCAGACATTTGCAGTTTTGGAGTCAGCGACCACAAACTTACCTTTTGCAAGCTGTGCAGCTACATGCACAAAGAACTCTTTTTGTCGGCAATGTAGTTTTTCATATACAGAAAAACTCAGAAAGAGGATTCTTTAATTCATATCTCCCCAGAATTAAAGGGACAGATGTCACTTTTTTGAGATAAAATTCCGTCAGTAAAAGATAGGTTTACTAACTGAGCTGATGGAACATTTCTGTTATCTCTTTTTCTTTCATTTCCATCGCGTTACAAGCTGTCTCAAACAGGAAACACAGACTGAATACCCTGACACACATGAAAATGATAGTAAGCAACACGAGTTTGGTTGATACGTAAAATTTTAAAATATTTACTGTAATGACATGGATTTTCCTCTTCTATTTTAATTTTTATTTCTGACTATCATGAAGTGGTGGTCTTTTCTGCATAAGGTTCTACTCTACAGCAAAATTCTGTTTAGAATTTTACATGATTAGGGTAGCCTTTATCCCTGTTCCAAATGGCTTTATAGTATTTCTACGCCCTAGTAAACTGCCTTATGTCCTACTGCGAGAGCACATGAAATGATTCCTGGGTGTGCTGTGGGTTAAAAGATCTAACACTGCCATCATATTCCATTGTGAGTGTCACTGCATGGTTCTGTCATATGAGTCATAAAAGTTACTGCGTTTAATCTGTTTAGTTATTCTTCCTGGCCTAATAGTTCTGCTCAACTACGGGGAAAAGTTCCCCATCTTCACTGATGTGCACAAAACTGTAGTGGAGGGAGCTGTTGCAAGCATCAAAGATGATCGCTCGTTGCCTTGGTCTTCTAGCTCCAGTGAGTTCATTAGGAAGAAACTCAGTCAAGAGAGTCAGGTTGGACTGAGATCCCTGAAAGGGAAGATTTGCCTGTCCTGGGCTTGCAAGAACCTGTGCTGAAGGACTGGTGGGGCAAGAGCAAACCTAAAGACATTTCAATAAATTACAGTTCTGCCTTGAGTCACCACTACTTTTTTGTACTGCAGTAAAATGATTTACAGGGTCCTAGATTTCTTTTACCTTTCTTCAGAAGGGCAGCAGTACTACTGCCAATACCATTAAAAGCTCTTAGCTTTCCGTTGAGCTTCACATGTTTTCTGTTGTATAAAACACAAAGAATGCCAAAGAAACCGCAGGGTTTCTGCGTATTTTAGACAGCTGAAAAAGTTACGTACTTTAACCTTTTTAAAACGTACACAGACCTAGTACTGCTGTAATGGGGGGAAGTGTTGACAACTTCGGTTTTAATCACGGTATCTATTTTAAACCAACACTCCTAGAAGCTTCTTGATAACAAAATGGACCAATAAAACCAACACTGTGAAGTAGCGTTTAAAATATATATATATCCATCTCCCTTCTTGTAAAGTTAAACTGCTGGCCTTGGCCCTTGAGCATGCACATCTACTCAGAGAGGAGGGTTGAACACTTCTTCAGCTAAGTAATAGGCCTCCCAGTTCAAAATTCTTAATCCAGTTAAATTTACATCATCCTTTGATAATCTCTGTAATGTCTTGTGATAAGAATTTTGACTATATTTTTCAGACTTCGTACACTAAATAAATACTAGCAATTTCACAGTAGTCAACAGAGGTTATTGCTTGAGGATGTTTTTCTTCCTGTTGTAAAAACATGTTATGTAAATGATTAGAGAGCATTACAATAGTTCTATTTTCTTTATAAATGAGAATGAACATACTGAAGTAACACAAAACTGATGAAATGATTCACTCACTCTCCAAAAACACGATAAACAAAATTCAAAGAAATTAATACATATTATATGTATAAGTGAAATAACAGCTGCAATTTCTCTAACTTTATTAGAAATAAAAAAAACATGCAATACTTCCCCAGTACTAAAATAGACCTTATCTTTTCACTTCTTCACAGAAACTGCTACTAGTTATTTAGTCATAGACTTTTGTGTGGCCCAAGGGAACCACTGTGATCAGCTAGTCTGTCTGACCTCCTCTATAATCTTTTCAACAAATTTTCCATCCTAGGAAATGTGCACAGAGAATTGCACAGAACAGAATATAATTCTTTTTTTTTTCTTTTTTTTTTGACTTTCCTTTCCTACAAAAGGTATTTCAAAGTACTTTACATAGTAATAAATCAAAAGCTGATCAAGCAAGCAGTTAGCAGAAAAAATCCACCACTGTTCCAACAGACTACCAACCTTTTGGTGCTTCATTGGAAGTGATTACAAATGTCAGAGACAGAGATGATTCAGAACTTTAAAAAGAAGAGAGGTGAACTTCTTAATCAACTAAAATTTAGCATTCATTCACCCTCTGACATATTTTAAAGCCTTGCAGAAAACATATTTAATACATATTTTTCCCTAATTTGACCTTTCAGAATAATCCGTAATTTTTACAGAATACAATACATTTTATTTTAGTGACTGAAAGGAAAGAAATCTTAATTTTTCAACACAGCAAAGAATGTAAGTGGACACTGGGATGACCAAGAAGGAATAACAATTGAAACTGAAAATTCAAAAATTTTGAGATTTGCTTCACATCGGCTAGAATAAAAGAACATTGTGTTTAATCCAGAGATCGTGAAAATGGCATAGGACTGCATTAAAGTGAAAGAATATGCAGCATTATTTCTAAAGTACTATGGAATGGAATATTTAGGTATGTAAATCTGTGATTACTTGGTATATTGAAATGAACCAATGCATTGCATTTTTCACATAGAACTTCAACATTTTTATAGTGCAAAAATATATAAATACAATGGTTTCTTTATTATTTTTATTTTATTACTTTTTTATCCTTCTTAAAAAAAGGATGTTTTTCTAGTTAAAACAGTACATATGAATTATAAGGTATGTATTTCACACCAAAGTCTCTTAATAACTCTTCATTTGTCTTAATTTAGAAATATCCTAGATGCTAGCCCCTAACATGGAAGCAATCTTGAACACTCCTGATGGGCTTACAGGCTCTTAATGTTGACTTGGCCCCCATCATTCACATGTGAATTCACAATGTGAACGGGACACCAGAGCAGCATATGGCTTTTACACATTCTCACTTGATGCATCGGTACTCAGGAGCTCCAGGTAGTCCTGAAAGTTGCCCAGTACATTCTCACTCCTGCAGACACAAGCACACCTGCCTCCACGCTCACTTGGAGCCATCTGAATCAAGTGCAAGGCTCAGTACTTATCTACAGGGTAAACCATGACTTCCATTTCTTTAACTTAAGTGCAAAAAATGTATGGTTGTTAGCAAAAACACCCAGACATACACAGAACAACCTGAAAGCTCAGCTGATACACTGGACAAAGTGTCAAGAAAATCTTTTATTATTCCTACTACTGACGTAGGCACGGCTACTGATTAATAAAAGCTCCAGGCTGTAAGGAAATACATGCCTTTCACCCGACGGTATGACAGATTAATCTGACCTTTTCAATAGCATGGCCCATACAGGATTTCATACAGTAAATCCTGTATCAATCGTATGTCTCCTTGACTTAGAGAACTTTCCTTAGAAAAACATGAAGGGAACCATTTGCTCTGAGATTTTTAAACCTGAACACAGGTGTCTACACTTAAGCTAGCTATTTTAATTACTGTTACATTCATCAGAAATCGATTCAACGCAATAAAAGACTTCTACAGTCTTAACAAGCAACTGAACAATCTACTGCTGCCCTTCCTCAGAGTGAGCTGCAGAGCTATCTACTCTCCTTTGTTTTCCTTTGGATCTGCCTACATCTGGACCCCAGCTACAGCTTTTGTTCTGTCTTTGGCTTTCAAAGTAAAAAAGCTTCTGCTCTCAGAAACCACTGTTTCCCTAAGTACTTCTTCCTTAAGTACTTACTTGCATGATCAAGTCATCTCTTCTTTTCTCTTTTGCTATACTATATATGTTCAGATTCTTTTGGGTTTATGGCAGGTTTTCTAGAATTAGAATCAGTCTTACTGTTATTTTCCGAATACTTCATAAATATGCAGGTTTTACTGAACGGAATATAACTTCTACTTCTGTCACAAAACTTCTCATAGACTATTGAACACTCTAAATGATGCTTTCCAAGTAACTCCAGCTGAGAACTATCATAGGCTTTAAAAATGCAGCAGCATAAAAATGCACAGTTAAATCTGTTTTGTTTCAGCAGCTTACAAACCTCACTTAAATTGATTTTCCTTTTCATATGAAAGGCATAGACTGAGAAAGCAAAAGTTCATCTTTAACTTTATGCATATAGTTAATTTCAATGATTTCAAAAGGACCACTCATGCCCTAACCTCAGCAGTACACAGACCTAGTATAAGGATGTAGTTTAAGAACCATCACAGCAAAATTAGATCAAAACTCAACTGCATTCTCAGTATTTAGTATCTCATTGCTTACATATACGTTTAGGAGTGTTGGGTCTATCCTAAAACCCTCTGGCACTGGAAATTTAGGCTAAAAAATTTCAATTAGCCCTGTCGATAGAAGATAGGGGCTTTATATTCCCCAAATAATCACCAGTCAAGTACAAACAGGACGGACTGCTGCTCAGATTGAGTGAACTAGGTCAGATGGGTGATTGCTCTGCTGGCAGGTTTCTCACCACTACTGAATTTTCACGAAGAAACAAGGCAGGATAAAAAGAAGGACAGAAAAAAAGGGAGATAGAAGAGAGATTTTCATTGATAGAACTTAGGATGTAAAAATTAGAGAGTTTCACTGCTGAAATGGGGAAAAAAAAAAACCCTCTCAAATATCTAATGGAATTATTTAGTTAGTATGGAAAAGAAATAATTCATGCAGTCTGTTCATTTGGCTCAAACACAAAAGCATGAAAGGTAATAAATTCTAGCAGTTGAAGAGGTTACCAAGAGAAACAATATTAACTCAAGTTAGGTCAAAATAGTACAAATCTTATAAATCATGCTTTTTGTAAATGTCACCAGTATTTCAAAGAAAGCTCTTTTACATTCTTGAGAGTTGGTTGATTTTTTTCTTTTTTCTTAGAAGAAGAAATGCAAAATTCATGATTGGAAATAATGCTATACTGCGTACCCGTTGCATTTCTGTTTTCTTGCAATTTTCAATCCCAGACTTTGCAACTGAAAACTAAAAGGCACCAAGTTATAAACAACTTGTAAATACATACTTCCTTTTAAGAAAAGCCTCAATTAATGGAATATCTATGCTATTTCTGCTTAGGATATGGTGAAATGTTCTGCTATGAATATCATCACTTTCTAAATGAAGCCATCAAAAATAATATTGCAGCAGCAGTTCAGAAGACTATATGGTACGTATATTCTCACTGGCCTAGTTATAACACATCAGTTTAATAACTACATGCCTCGCGTTATCTACACATGAACATAGAATTTAGTTGGTGACACTCTTCTGATAGAGTAGGTCGGCCAAAACAGAGGTAAACAATTTGTAAAATATTGGAACCAAATGTATTTCCTATGAGTGTACCAATAAGGACATGCTACGTAGATGCTGAAAACAAATCCCCTCTTAAACTATGAAAGTCAAAAACCAGAAAGCTAAGAAAACCCAAACATCCACATGAATGGATGCTGGCTCTCAAGAAACGAAGAATGTTGCTGCGGGCTCTTTCATCCTCCTCGTCTGTCAAATTCACCAAGTATGCCTAATCAGATCTCTCTGCTTTCTGATGGTAGAGTGGCTATATAATGTTTGATTAAATGTATGTCATTGAGATGTCCTGACTAGTATTTTTGTCTAAGTTGAACAGAGACGTTTTGCTCATGGGACTTCTATCATCTGGCCACATAAAGTATTGCTATCGTATTATCCTATCAGGTCAGTGGGCACAGGTAATTTGACAGCTCTAATGAGTTATATACACACAGTCCTGAAAATTCAGTAGAATTTCCATTCTAATTCATTCGAATAAAAGGTCAGTTTACATATTCTGTCACATTGCTGTGCAAGAAGTGTATAGTATGTAATGACTAAAGGCCAGTTCCTTCAGTCATTAAACATATAGCACCTGTGGCATTATAAATTCCACAGTCAAAAAAAAATTATTTATGGACATTTTTCTATGGCATTTATTTCCTAAGAACCACCCTGTCAATAGAAACACTGAAAAATTTTCCTCTAAGTGCTTATTATTGAAAGTTAATAGGCCTTGCTTTGATAGAAACAGATTTTGTGTTCACTAGGGCAGCAGTATAATTCCCGGAGAGCTGAAGGCACAGAATTCTGAGGGACAGAGAATATACTGATATCCAGAAAAAAACCCATATCCCAATATATTTTATCATTCTATAAATCTATACTTTCACAAAAGAGCAGTATTTCTTCTTTAGTATTCAGAAAACTTATTTGAAGAACCATAATTTTTGTCATAAAATATGTCAGAAAAAAAGCAATGGCATTTTCTCAGTTTGAAAACACGAAAAAAAGGTTGGTTACTTATTTTTGCGCATAAATGGCCCTTTATCCCCCAAAAGTAAATTACTCTATGGCATCACTGACAGAAGCTCTGACTGTGTTAGCAAGTATTAATGCATGTTACTGGACAATTTCTAATTAATTTGGCGTGTCTCAAACCGTAACACAACGGAGTGACAGATGGAAATGACCCAGTAGTAGGATGGGGAAAAAAATAATGTTTGCACATACGGCCCCAAGCACAGCTGATCAGGAGCAAATACTGCACGACAACACAGGTATGCGGGGAGGCTTTCGCAGGAGCTATTTCAGTGTATTTGGATCTATGTCAGTAATCATAATACCCTAGCCCTCCGTTTTCTAAATATTCTGTTCTTGTATCAAAAACTCCCAAGCCACGAAATATTTTTGCCGTTAACATTGCGCAAAGAAGATATTCAGAACTGAGTTATATGAAAAGAACTTTCTAGTAAATGGTTTCAAAACAGAAGATGACTGTGAAAAACAAGTGTTCTAAAACACAGTAAGAAAAGCCTTGGTTTTAAATCCACAATGGCTTATCATGTAAACCTGTATTCAGTGTCCTCTCCACAGGTTTTTGAAAAGGGAAAATGTCACTGTAAACTGACCTTTTCCTGAAGCATTTGCTAAAACTTTACAAATGTCAAAACAGCAGTTCGAAATGAAGACAGCATCATCAGAAAGGAAAACTCCAAGGGTAGCTGTGTAATTTAACAAAGTAACTGAAGGCATAAACTCTGTTTTTACTTCCATCTGTAAGATCCCCTTCACACTAATGATTTTCTAGCTATATATGAGAGTAAAATGTAGCAAATATATTTTTCCACCTTGCAACATTCAACAGCTTTCCTAGCACTAAATGCTGTTCAAAAAAAATAATGAGAAAAGCAAACTAGTAAGATTTAATTGCCAGTGAATAACATGCAGTACCAAATAACATGATGAAATTTCAGAGCAATCAGACAACAGTATACGTTGTCCAGTTTTTTTTCTCCTTTTTCATCTTTTATTGTAAAACTTTTTGCCTTTTGTATCAGACAGCATTAATACATTTCTCTGTCACCACAGTAAATGAATCCTCATTTTGTTTTTGAATGAGTATTCACCACACATCAGGAAGACCTGTCAATTGAAGTGGAAAGCTGAGAGAAACAAAAATGTGTAGAAGTACTACCTATTTTTTATCCAATCTTGTTTTCTCAAAATTGCATGACCCTAGGATGATGGCTAAGATTATAGGTTTCTTCTATTTAACTATCAAAATATCAGAGATCTAGAATGGAGAGCAATATAACTGTATTGGAACCTAACAAAAATGTCATTACCTTTGGGATTACTGGGTAACTTTGAGAAAGAACTCTCATGAGAGTTTCTTACAAACGTCTTTGATCAAATGAATCAAACAAAACCCCTCAGTGTTAATCCTAACCTCATTCTTTTGGATACTTGTCCATCTCCTGCCTTTCATATTTGCTGTTATATGCATGAGCCTCACGAGACATTACAAACCCCATGTTCTTCCAAGTTACTGCAGAAAATAAACCCATCCGACCACACTCATGAAAGCCTCTAAAATCACTGAGGTTTATCAATTCACTTAAGATGCAGGAATAAGTAACATGAATGAAAGCCAAGCCACCAGAAAGTTCCAGTGACTGAAGCTTGCAGGGCAGCAGGTAGCACAGTAGTCTCAGAATTAATAGCTCCAATATTAGTAAGTAGAAGCACATACATGCAAATATTTCTGTGCAATGACTTTGAAGAAGATACTACTTTAAAGTATTTATCCTAATATAATTCCAAAATACTAATTTACTACAGAGATGTAACGAGTAAAGTAAAATACCAAATACCTAGAATTGCCATGATCCTTATGGGTCCCTTCCAGCTTGAGATATTCTATGATATCCTAATTTATCAGTACAGATTTTTGAGGACCACTGGAGGTAAAATTATGTATACATGGGATATCAGGTATATGAAGATTCTGTGACTGGTGGATGCACAGGTTTGCTGAGTCTTTTTCTAATCATTCAAATAAAGAAAATACTTACTACAGAATGTTTATACACCCTGTAATTTTCATCACAATGCCTTTTACCTGGGGCTAACATTTTAGACCAAATCACTGACCTGCAGCCCAACTTCCTGAAGTTGCTGGGTTGAAAAAGTGTTGGAGAAAACCAAATATGACCTCTAACTTAAGAGGGATCATGAAATAAAATAATTTCTTGTTAGGGAAACTTAAAGGGTAGGTTGATGAAATACAGACTGATGGGGACTGATAAATCCTCACAGTATAACATAAAGATATCCAAGCTGGTAAATGAATGCATTCTATTAGAAATATATCTTATACAAAAGTGTGAGGCACTGGAAATCTGTAGAGAATCAGATTGAGTTGGATAATCAAGAAACACTAGATGTTATATCCTGTTTGAAGAATTATGCCTGCTGCACAGCTTTATGGCTGTCTAGAAGCCATTAAAGTGCATTTAGCTGGAAGTGAAACAATATTTTTCAGTGTTCAAATGTGGCAGTTTTGAGTGTGAGACAGAAGACAATTTAGGAACCTCTGAAACACTCGTTGGCATAATAGCAGCGATCTATCCTCCCTAAAGCAGCAACTGATGTTTTAGTTTTCTCCTCCATTTAACTAGCAAAGTGCTCAGATGAGCTTTTGGTAAGCCCTGGTTTTGCAGTGGCTGAGCTTGCAGGTCTTGACTCCCAGGATGTTTTGAGTCTCACCTGTTCTTTACAATGCTTTGTCCCCTTAATTCATGCATTATAAGGCATTTCCTCTGCCTTGTAAACAAAGTGGGAGTTCATTTCCATAGAAACAACAAAAAACCTGGAGCTGTTTCTGTTTCCACTAGTGTGAGGCCAGTTTGTCTTCTTAGGAAAAGCGTAAGGATCCCACACCATGCCCTCCGTGGAGGGGATGCGACACCAGTACTTGCCCAGATCAAGTCTAATTCTCTTAACTTTTATTTGAATCATAAACTGATCTTCCTACTCCTATGTTTATTGGGATGTAAGCTACAAATTTTATATTTCATAATTACACTCTTATTACCCCATCACCGTATTACAGCTTTTGGCTCCAACAAAAGTTTTAATATCATTGCACTTTAATCAGAACTGGGCCCTTTCACATTATTTCTTTGGCCAAGTAATAAAATTATTCAATAATGCCAACATTCAGCACAAAAACCCAAGTGTCAAAACAATCAGGTTACCATATCATATAGAAGCTGACCTAAATAGAAGGAAGTCATTTTTATATCACGGTTTACTTTTCCTTTTCTTTTTCCTTTCTCTGCCCATACTATACACATGAAATATTAATTTCTGTTTGCTGCATCTTCACTAGTATTGCAGCACAGCAAACTCTGAACACTTTAACTCCTTTGAATCCTCAACACTTGTTTCACGTAGTGATTTCTAAGACTACAGGACTGACTCAAGTCCTTAATTCAAGTCCCTGATAACTATGGTATTTAGAAATTAGTAAAACTTTAATTTTTTTTTAATGGCCATATATTTACACTATCAACTCCTTATTTAGCTGGTTCTACCCGAGCCCAAAGCTCTAGATTCTGCCCTGCCCTTATATGCATTCAACATGTGTGCATCTTGTTTCATAACACAGACATAAATTATTTGCACAATTATACCATAATCCGACAGTAACATTCATTAGAAACACAGGTACTCTGTGTCTTCATCAGCAAGTGATGTGAAACAGTACAAAGAAAAGATGTAAGGTCTTTGAATATGGAATACTACAGTGCAGTTTTCAAATTCCATATTTTTCCTTTGATTTTCATAAAATAGCTGTTTTGATAATGAGACCTAAGCTTTTTCTCAAAATGTGCTAATGGATCATCATTCCTGATCACATACTTTTCCGTCTTAACTCTTCTGCTGGTTTTAGTATCATTCTCCCTTTAGTTTTGCTTGTATTTTAGTTTAGTGTATTGCTTGCAATCCATACTCATTCATTCCTACTCACTGGTACTATAACTTACCTGAATTCATTATAATGTCTGTCCTGTTAGGATCTGTTTTTCTGAAAGTTTACACTATTATTCAGCTGACTGGTTTAATTGACTTCAAAGGGCAAAGAGAGAGTACTAGTGATTAGTAAGTACTCAACACAAACCCCAGTTGCAGAAAATCACTCCACTTATCTCTATTTTCTGCCTTGTCCCCTTTTATGCATTTTAAAAAATTCCTGAACTTATGAGCTGTTTTTGTGATGCTCTTTACAGAGCAGGGAGGACAGTCTGAAATAAAAAACAGCAGGTCATATCTCAACAATTCTAAGCCTCAGAATCTGTACTGAGACGCAGGGATGGAAATAGGATGCAGGAAAGGAATTCTGCTCTTTTTAGGGCTCAAATGAATGAAAAGGATACTCTAATCAAAATCTCTAAATCGATTCACATGTTCTTCAAGTCCCTGTACAAGACTAGCCTTGACTATACTGCAAATCTTGGCAAACCAGAGGCTTCTCAGAGATATTCTCGATCACGATTCATCACCTTAGTTGACTTAAGGGCCCTTATGGAATACGATAAAATCTCCTGTCTCAAGACTTCACATATCATTTATAGAACTACAAAAAGAAAGTTGGCATCACCTTCAGCAGATTCCCTAACTAGACAGAAGCATGAAAAAAATAAATCTACCTGCCTATCATGGTTACATAGCTTTTAACTTCAAACAACACGACACACACACAAAAAAAAAAATCACCCCAAAAAAAACCCCAAACAAAAACCCCAAACCTTCTAACTCCAGAAAGCAGAAAACACTCTGTGTGCTACAGATTCTACTCTTACTGGATAAATTAGGATAATCTTCTCAATAGTATACAAAGCCCTACTTCTTTCAAAATTACATCAGGAATACAGGTCCAGTTGTCAACTGCTCCAACACAATGCTTGAATTACAGAGAAAGACTTGAGCTTGTGACATCTAAGAAATTTATAGTAAAGAGAACGCAGTTAGAATGCATATTGTGTATAACATCCATAATGAATCACAGGGTGGTTGTGGTTGGAAGGGACCTCTGGAGATCACCTAGTCCAACCCCTGCTAAAGCAGGTTCTCCCAGAGCAGGTTTCACAGTCACGTCCAGGCAGGTTTTGAGTATCTCCAGAGAAGGAGACCCCACAGCCTCTCTGAGCAGCCTGTGCCAGTGCTCCATCAAACTCAGGGTAAAAAAAGTTTCTCCCCACACTCAGATGGAACTTCCCATGCTGCAGTTTGTGCCTGTTGCCCCTTGTCGTGTCACTGAGCACCCCTGAAAAGAGCCTGGCCCCATCCTCTGGGCATTTGCCTTTAAGGTCTTTGTAGACATTGCTATGATCCACTCCAGGCCTTCCCTTCTCCAGGTGAAACAGTCCCAGCTCCAGTCCCCTCATCATCTTTGCAAAGTGGACACAAATGCTTCCTCATAGCAGCTACTGTTCTCAGGAATAAAGAATGTGACCAAGTCACAAACAGCAGCATCACCAATAAAATACTGGGGAAAAAAAAAAATCATAGCAAGAGTTTCCTGTTCTTTTTTTCTTTTTCTGTATCTTGGAAATGTCAGATAGTGGGCATTTTTTCCAAATATCTGGTTTCTCAGTTGTCTTCACCTGAGCTGTCTTAAATGAATTCCTCATGGTTACAAAAGCTTGCACTATTTGTCAATGAGACCATGTCAACGTTCGCTTTTGAGATAATCCTCCAATCTCCACTAACAGTCAATGGAATAATTATCTCTACAATAGATTTTTAATAAGCAGAGCCTAAAGTGACTAGTGCTTGTGTTCGTGGCCACATCACAGGTGCTGGAAGTTCAATGAGATGAATTTCACTCTATAATGTAGATCTGTACTGTGACAGGTATTAAGATCATTAGGTAAGAATGTAATTGATGTCATGGATGGACAGGGCACTTCAGTGTTTAGGATGCAGACCCAGGAATGGGAAGACACCACTTCAACTTCCCGTTTTGCTCTGGTTTGGTCTTGGCCAAGTTATCTAATTGCTTTGAGAGAGATCTGGCTTAATTAATCATCTTCTCCATAGACATCTCAGCTAGTTATCCAGACTCCCCGTGTGATTAACAGGCCGAGAAGACTCATGCCCTCAACACCCATTTCTCTGAGGGCTACAACAGGAGTCTAGCAACTAGTTCAAATGTAAAACTTGCATTATAAATGTAACAAGGTAGGTGAGAGGTATCTCATTCTCTGTTACAGATCTGGCTAGACCAGACATACCGGATATAAAAGAGCTTCTATTCTATCTGAATTTGAAAGCAAAACTTAAAAGTCACTTCAAAACATACAGAAAACTGAAAAAAAAAATCCAAAAAACTCTGAAACATGCTAGACACACTATTATTTCCTTAACCATTTCCTAATGGTGTGCCTAAGTTCCTAATTGAATAATGGACCAAATTACATTTTCTTTCTTGCAAAGGTGCTGTAAATTTATACAATAAAAATAGTGAAGTACCCAGATAACGTGATAATGGGACCATATAAGTACCTGGGAGAGCTTTTGTATACAGCAGTACCTGTATATGATCTTGTAAAGGTGCTGAATGGCCTTAAAATTGAATGAAATAAATTACTTGTATTATGTCATTATGCTAAGGCTGAACATAATAAAAAGCTATGGTCAGAAATGAGAATTTTAAATCCTTTATATTCATATTTTTGCTTTCTGCCAAGGCATGAGTGTCCCCAATATGGTTTGCACATACATTATTTAGAAAATTCACTATTTGTCATTTTTCACCAAGCAAACATTTGGGGAACAAGCAGACTGGCAAACAGATAAAGTGAATGGAATAATAGCTATTTTTACAAATGCTTTTGTGACCTTCACAATTCATTCATCAAATGCTGATTTTCTTCTTTCTATTTTATATATAGGAAATTTGTACACCTCTTCATTCTGCTTGGTTAAATCAGTTAGTAGAGGTTAAGGATTACTGAATTCTTTCTTGTCTGCTATTCAAAAGAGCAATCCTATTTCACATGGGAAAAAAGAAATATTACACTAATGGTTAAAGAAATACACTTAACTGAAGCTTCTAGAACATCATGCATTCCCCGTCAGTGGTACTTGCAAGAGCCTTAGACCCACTGATCCATGGGGCTATGGTGGCTCTATCAATTTTATTTATTTAAGGCTTTGTAGGAAACAGATATGCATTCTGGATTTTGTACTTGAGCAGGTACATTGCTTAAGGCATAATAAGCACTACAAAATTATCTTGCGGTTTGAGTGCATCTTCCTGGCTCAGATTGCAGAGGGCAGTATTCACAGAAGGAAGTGAAGATTAAGCATGGCTGGGAATGGACGCCAAATGCCAAGAGCTGCTTCTGAGCTACTGCTTGGAACATCCAGTCTAAACTCTCTATGTGAGGTCAGCAAATGACAGGCCAAACTGTTACTTAATCAGGAAATAACCTCAGTCACATTTCTGTACCAGTCACCAAGGTTTACATGCCATGCCAGACAAGCGCTTGGGTTTTATCTTATTTCGCACTTCAGAAAGACAAGAATTGCAGACCTCCTATTTGTTCAGCATGTCAGTTACCTTCTGATGCAGAACATTCAATAAATATTATGTTACAAATATAAATGTAGAAGACAAAACCCCTTCGAGTTAGTAATCATGTATTTAATATAAAACTATAATGTTGTTTAATACATTGGATTTAGTCTCAGCTTCAGTGACAAATCAAATCACTTGCTAAGAGCAGTAGCTTTAAAAAAGCCTGTTGCATATTTTCCAGTAAAACAGATTCAGCCATGCCACCGTCTGTATCATTGGCATCAACTGCATATAGGGTATAGTATAATCTATTAATTAGTAACATTTCAAGCAACTCAAGATAGTAATAGTTTTAAAAACATCTCCATGTTTTCTTCAAATATAGCAATATTGATGTACTGACAAAATTCATTAAGGAAATCTATCATTCCTGAGATCCAATGCTAGCACCGTATATCACAGAAGTCATAACCAAAAAAAAAAAAAAAATCTATTATTTCAGTGTTTGTCCTTTTACATCTGTCCTATTGCACACATTTTCATTGGAAACATAAATACTAACGCTCATTTCAACATGCAGAATATAAAATGCTCCATATACAAGAGAGACTCCGCAAGCTTGCTGAACTGTAAGCAACCATGTGAAATCTTTAATACAAATCCATAAATCAATGTACAGAGCTTCACCTGGTTGCTTATCATTAGTTCCTATTTAAATGGAAATGTGCTTTAAATAATTTAACAGAGATCAGATTACCTTCCTCGTGTACATGTGGCCCTCTACACATTTCCTTTAATATTGTATGATGTGCCCTGCATTTACTTTAGGAAATTATTATCCATTCCATCACTTAGAGTAACACAGTAACAATCCAAATCAATTTCTAACATGGTAAATGGGAAATAATTTCAGATCATAGCAGTAGCAGGAATACTAGAACGTAAACTGGCAATCTATCTGCACAGATTGACCATGCACTGCATCTACAGCAAAGGGTTTACCACAGAAGAAGGCTTCCTACGCAATTGGTAGAAGGCAACAAAAGGGAAATGTTCTCTAGAAAATGCAAGTGCCACACAAGCAATCTTGTATCGTTACAGCACTCCTCCTACAAAGAACAATCCATTTATGAACAATTCATGAAAATAAGTCCTTACACATTTTCCCATCTTCCCCCCCCCATCCCCCCCCCCCCCGTCATCCCGCTCACTATATACTGCGTTCTTATCTCTGTCAATACCAATTAGAATTGACACTTTGGAGGAGACACTGAATTCAATACTAGATGAAGTACTTTTCTTGCAGAACGAACCTGCTTATTTGATCAAAAAGATGCTATGGGAACGTTTGGTGCTCATTAATTGCCTCTAGACATAGATCAGAAAGCAACAAGCGAAAAAAAAATCAGCAAAAATTATCCTGAAACAAACAACAAAAGTACATACACACAAGACGTGGTATGTCAAGGCTCTACAACTATTATCATTTAGCATTTGTACTTCAGCAGCTAGAGATATCTGTCAAGCCTGGTGCTTTCAAATTATTTAGGTGGATAAATATGCATATACAGTTTCCTATTTCTGAAATTGTTTTTTCTAAATAAAGCAAGCTATCCTGCTTTGCCATCCTGAATGGCCAGCGAATAGAAAACCCAGCCTGAGAGTAACATTATCACAGCACAAGTCTGCTGAAGAAGGGTCATATGCTGACTGTCCACTTTATGCCTAACACATAAAATGAAATATCTGGCATTAATGTAATCATTCAGGGAGCCTAAGTGATGTTTTTGAGACTGACACCACTGCAGCACTCTCACCAACAAGTCCAACCTCGCTGAGGCATCTATTTCTCCCTCTTGATTGTAGACACATTTAAAAGAGGATTTAAGGCATTTAATACATTTATTGCAGGATGTATCTAATAGAAGGATGCTCCACAGGAAGCTAATACAAAACACTAAGCACAGGGAACTTATCAACAGGCATGCAGTCTGGTGCCCCTGGGATATCCTTTTCTGGTTACAATTCAGAATAGCAGGGCACTTAACAGGAATGGTTAACAACATGGTTATTACTACCACAGTAATACTGCGGATCTCACTTCTGTATCTGGAAATCAATGCATATTCTGAGTGCCCATGAAGTAAAGGGTAAACATGAAGTTCATTCCTCCTTATTTTTGGCAGGTTTAGCTACAGCGTTCTCAGGACATCCTGAATTGACCTCTGGAATGCATGACTTCATTTTCTCCTAGGTTTTGTGCTACATCATAGAACTAGCATTTTAGACTAATTCCTAGTGAAGCAGGATCTGCTTCATCCGAACTCAGTACATTATTTGAGTACAGAGAAAGACGACATTTCTATACCTTATTTGGTTCAAATGTTCTTCAGAAGTTCTACTCCACTGCAATTACAAAGTATTTTTAAATATTTTAATTTTAATTTAAAATTAAATTTAAATAATTTAAATTTTAAAAAAATTAAATAATTTAAAAATGACATGAATACCTGCACCTTTTTGCCTCTTGGTTCTGCAGATGCTAAAGAACAGCTTTGCATTGACTTTAATGGCATTAAAGATCAGACTTTACATAAGGATGCAACCAAAATAAACCCAGTTCCCTGAAACTTCCTTTATTAACAACAATTTCTAGACAACCCATAATGACTTCCTTTCCAAAAAAGTTACTACCTAATTAGAATGGAAAGCTAAGCCAAGTTTCATCTGAAAAAAACAACAAACAGTACTGCATCGCACTTCACGAAAAAGGAGGATTAGCTAGCTACTATGCCAATCCTTCTGCAACTTTAATTCCAGAAATGCATAGAAGCAGGGCAGAGGGAACTGTATTGTGCTTCAGCGGGCATGGCTGAGGCACTTGCCATGTCCACAGTGGATGCTGGGTTTGACTTGTGCTGTTTCACAGCTGTGCAAGGGGTCTGAAATGCTGCTACTGGAAATATTAACACATCATATGTGCAGGGATGTTTGTCCTTTCTGTGAGAATAAATACTCCTTAAAACCATTTTACTCAACCAATTCTCATGTGAGATCCTCATACTGAATGCCTCAACCTATGTGCGCATATTTTGAAAAGAAAAAAAAAATATCTTCAGTGATGTCAGTGAGTTTTGCATTTTTTAAATGTTTCTTTATCTTTTATAGAAGCCCACAGAATACCTCAATGGGTAGAAAAACCAAATTGTCTCAATGTAGTGTAGGAGGAGAAGTAAGGCTATTTGATGAAGACAGGCCTGGGAAGGATCTGAAGTTCAGGTTGCAACAGAGAAATGTTACATCTATTTCATGCACTTGCTGACTTTTGACAGTTCAGAAGAAACAAGAAATTTTTTCTCTAAGAAACCTATTTAGTGATCAAACCGCATGGTGACATTTTATCCCTAAAGGAAAAAAAAAAAAAAAAAAAAAGCAGTAAATGACAGAATGGTGACTGAGTGAAGGCATCAAGCCTTAAAAACAACGAAACGGTGATACACTAACTGAAAGTATGTTGAGGTGACTAAAGGTCAAAAAGGAAGAAGGAAAAAGGAAAAAAGGAAAAAGAAGAAATAGAAAAAAAAGGAAAAGGAAAAAAGAAAAGGAAAAAAAGAAAAAAAAAAAAGAAAAAAGTGAGTTTGTTTTGGGGACCTTCCATAAAAGGCATCTTCATATAATGCTGGGAGTTTTGATGACTACTATGTCTTACAGTTGTAAACTGTTCCTCTCGCCTCCAAAGGACATGTGCCAGTCATTCTAAGAGAGACTACTATCTGCCATTATGTCACATAATTGTGACATCTTACAAAATAATAATAATAAAAAAAATCACAAAATTCTAACTTTTTATTCTGGCCAAATGTCAACTAAATGTAATACGATCTGTAATACTTATGAACTATTAAAACTGTTTTACCGTCATTGGCAATCCCTTCCTTAAATTTGGCAAATGTATGTAAACTGTTACCACAGGATGCAAGGAAAACAAAAGGAAAGGAAATAAGCCAGCAGGTATAAAATCACTAAATAATACATGGGACATATGAGGTAGATACTTTGCTTTACACACGATATATGACATGAATACGTTTTACACTTTGTCTTGTCTTTGCGATGTTACTCTATTCTGCAGCCCCAGGTCACCTGCCATGTACTGTATTAGAGTTCCCTCTACTGGCTGAGTTACTGAAGCTGTTCCTTGAGAATTTCCAAAGTTTTACTAGACTTTTACTCACTGTGTTTACTGACTTGAACTTCTTACACTGAAACATTAAAACCTTCCCTTGATGACATACTGAACCAGAAGAACAACCCACATATAGACAGCAGCAGATTTTCCCGGTCATTTTTCTTAGAAGGAATATATTGTTCGGTTCACCAATAATGCGGTGTTCAATATAAGAAGTACTGACCGGGGAATGTATTTATTCCACAACGGAAGCTTAGGAAAATTCCATAATCTGAATGCCTCAGGGAGGTGGGAGGATTTGAAATGGAAATAGTATCTCCAATGTCAATGATATACAGGTTGAATATGCAGATACTTGCTTAGTCAACAATTTAGAAAGTTATATTGGTTTTAGTCACTGCACAAGAACTCATTGGGGTGAAGGAGGATCCAAAAATCTGACTTCCTTAAAGAACTCTGCAATTTTAACTAGGCCTAATCCAGACTTCTACTGCATTCTAATAAAAGCAGCAATTTCTTGGCCGTGGTACTTCACAGCTACTGTTTAAAGTTTCAGGTCCTCTGCTACCACTCATCTCTTTCATCTTTAGTAGCAATGTGACACTTCCAGAACATATTTTGTGCCAACTGTTTTTCTGGAACTCAAAATAAAGAGTAAGCCAGGTGCCCCTCACAAGCTTTGCAGGTTTCATCACTTACTCAGTCACAGGTGACTACGCGTGAAGATGGTGGATGAGTTACTAAAATTGTTGGAATTTCACCTGGTACCTGAATGTTCACAGCACAGAAATACACGAACATGCTTACAATATTCAAAGGCATATGGGGACCACTGCCACACCAGCAGGAAAAATCCACTTACTAAACTGTGACAAAGGAAATATCCTGCTTAGAATATTAACTATTGGAAAACTGTAAAATGCCAAGCAGTTGTAAGGTTCTTTCTGATTTCATTCTGTTGCTAACTTATCATACAGCATTGAAATCCACAATGAAGTCTAACCCAGGCTCAACTTCTATCTCGTATACCAGTTGAGATCTACTGCCTTGTCTTTGGGAGCTTGAATATCATTGCTTAATTTTAGAGCTTTATGTACTTTCATGTCCAAATCCTCTGTACGAGGACATTCACACAGTTTGAATGTCAAGTATCTATGTGGAGGAGCGGAGGTGAGAAGGAACTGCATACAAATTACAGATCAGCTAGGAAAGAGTTGCACAGCATTAATGAGGCTGTGTGCTTCCTACAGTCTTAATGAAGAAAGGATAGATTACTAGAGTTGCACATATTCAGATTTTGCCCCAGAATGAATTTGCTTTTAAAAGAAACCCCTCACGTTTAAAGTTTTAGCAAAGATAAAGTATTAACTGGATTTTATAAAGTTAAATTACATGCTGCAACAGATTCCCAAATCCACTGTCATATGTTCAAACAGTGCCAATGTAAGACACTATGCTGACACCTGCAACTGAGTCATTCTCTCCTGTCATGTCACGGGTGAATGTCCCTATCCTAAGAATAATTAATGAAGATACTATGTAGGGCTTTGCATTTTTAAGATCTTAAATTCAATCCTTGTTGATAGCGTGGTGGCTGTATACCTTACACGTGACCAGACATTTTTTTACAAGATAATTCTCTTAAAATTTTATCCTTGAAAACCATTTAAGAATATTCTCCAGGTACCTGTATGTGGTTTCACTGATGTTAATAGGACAACTCACAGATTTAAACTAAATTGTCATTCAACTGCTTCTGGTACATCAGGGTCTTAACTGTTTTTTTAAGGACTGATGTATTTTGATGGTGTCAGTTCAGTAAACTTGCCCAAGGTTAAATCATACTTAAAAGTAAGCAGGCAGTTTCATGTATTATCTGTTTTTAAATAGCTGCAAAGACAAACAGACTATTCACTGTCACCACACGCATTAAAATAAGGCTGACTGGCCTGTGTTATGAGCGTGTGGTCCTTCATGAGCTGAGGTGACAGAACATAGAGATAGTTAGATGGAGTGTTTGAAACCTATCATGGAATAGAGGTAAGAAAGAGTAAAGCAAAAAGAAAATAAGAGGTTGGAAGGATAGGAGCCAGGCCAGGGCCCAGTTTAGCAAATCCATCTACAAAGCACTCATTCTGCATACAAGATGACACCAAATGAACCAGATGATCCGTAAAGAAAATGCATAGCCTAGAAGAATGGAATGGCCTACATGTTAGTTAAACTTCTTGTTTTCGCCTCAAAAACTGAAGTAATTGAGATTTTCTGGTAATTAAAAAAAAATGAAAAAATGTGTAGAATAACTTGCCTGCCCCTCTTAAACTCACTTGTATTTCAGATAGCTCCTGAAGCAGGTTTAAAGATAACAGAATATTTTTGCCATTAGGAGGTCAGCGTACCTTCTCACACAATAGAATTCTGCACCCTTGGATTCCTGCTCCTTGTCAACTGTGAATGTAAAAAATGCAAGGGTTTAGCTAGACAAGCAGAAACAGTGGGAAGACAGGCAGCCAGATGACAGCATCAAACAACTCTCTGTGCTGTGAAACTGCTGACCTGGGCCTCCAATAACAGGACAGTGGTAAAAACAAAAAGGGGCTACATGCTTTGTACCATTAAGGATAGTGGTAGGAAGACCATACACGAAAGCATGCAGAATGAAGGGCAGAAAAGCTTTTACAGTAGTACTAAAAAAAGACAAGAAGTCTGGTTTTGGTTGACCTTAACGTTAGTACAGCATGATATGAATTAAACAACTCAATGTTAATCATATCTGCTGAATTAATTTTGTTCAGATATGCCTATCCTTCCAGGTGGATTTAAATTCACACAGCCCTCTAAGGAAACGATCTTTTTAACATTAAAACAAAAATGTCTTATGCCTAATTCATCTTGAAGCTTAGGTTTCTCAAATGAAACTATTGCCTAAAGCTAATGTTTGCTTTATGTGATAATGGCAAAAAAAGGAGCACAGAAAAAGAAGAGGCACGTGTAAGCTGAGTTTTCATATATGTGGGTTCAGATATGTTAGTTTAAACATTTAAGTCGTGGAGAAGTGGAAGAAATTTGAAACTGAATGGCTGCACCAAACACACACCTTCATTGCAGTTGCTCCTGACCTGCAGTGAAGACAGCCCCAAAATATTTGGCATCCTGTACGTGCATTGCCTTTGATGCCAATGGCTGTGGGAGAAGGGATCTGTTTTGAAATCCCTCTCTCTCCTGGCATATCTACATTGAATATAACCACAATAAGTAAAAATAATTTAATGGAATTCTTAGCGTTGTATGAAACGTAATATTTTTGAGATCCATTCAAAACAGGAGGAGATATATGGCTTTCTGCGGTAACAGCATGACTTTCCACCTCCTAAATTAAAAATAATACTTCACAGTCCTCAGAAAAGTATTATTTTCAATATGCATTTCTGGAGAGGCATTATGATGCATCATCTACTGGGTTTCAATTAGACAGAGATATGCTAATGAAGTGCTGTGTCATAATTTCATAGAATCAGGTTTTGCTAATTTGTTTCACACCAAACTTCCTAGCTTTCATTAGCAAGAAGAAAATACCCATTCAGCCTGATTAAAGATCCCCAGGTACACTCACGTCCATCTGAGGAGGTTCTTGTGAAGATTATGATAATGAGTAATTATCTTTGGATAAAAGCTGGTTTTATTCCATTGTTTGGAATGAAGAACTTGAACTGGTTGCTCTCAAGAAAGAAAAAAGAATGAAATATTATGTTACATTCAATTTCTGGTTGGATAGTAAAATTTACCTCTGCATTTTCTCTCTACAGTTTTTTTTAAAAGAACTTTTTCCATGACTTATGCTCATACCCTGCATATTGTGGATGGTAGAACCTCTCTCCTGCTTAAGACTGATAGAGATAGTCTCCCCGGATGTATTCACATGCTCTGTAGTGGTTTCCTTTTCCTTTCTACTTTTTTTCTTTTTCTTTTCCATGTTGCACCTCTTTGATAAATACTGACATTTTTTACCTAGATCTAAAAGGAAAGAAACTACAACTGCTCCTTTCACTGCTTAGGAAACACAAATACTTTTTTCACATGATAATTTTAGTGGTACTGAGCTCTCTTGCCAAGTCAGATGCTTGATTTAAGGTTTCATACAACCTAGAAGTACAGTCATAAAATGCCATTTTCAGCTGACCTTATTTTTTCTCAGATACTTTTAATCCCACATTACTAAGCTCAAGAAGATGAAAGAAGCCCTCACAGAAGCAAGGGTAAACTGGAAGAAGACTTGCCATCTAACACATCCCATGGAGGAAAGCGCAGATTGGGAAGCAGGCAGATTGCCTACACACAGGTAGAAAGCTAGATGCACACCATCGTCAGCCCTGGTGTCTTGGTGTCTCCAGACTGGAGATCACCAGTTCCTTTCTAGGTTAAGCTCTTAGGTCTCCTTTCCACAAAAAAATAGAAGTAAAAATAACAAAAACCCCGAACTTCCTCAAAACCCCCAAACAAGCTGGGGGAGGGATAAGTGCTTGCCTGGGCCCTACCCTATTGTGGCATTTTGACGTGACTAGGTTCCTATCTGCATTTAGGAATGCCGCAATTGACACCAGTCCACTCGCCCAGACAAAATCTGAGTGCCACTCATAAACTTATTTTTGTTTTTAAAAGGGAATTATCTCCTTCATCTTCTTGGTAGTGGTGGCGGGATGCTGAATGAGTGTGAGAGTGTGCATGTGTCTGTGTGTGTGCGTGTAACCAGAGAGAAAGAGCAGACAAAAGGTATTATCCAAAGCCCCCTTCTCATGACATTCACTCTGCTGGGACAAAGAGTTACTCCCCAGCTCTTGCACGCCCTGTTTGGACTGATCTCACAACTCATTCCATGATTTCTTATTACCATAGAAAAATGGATTGGGATTCATCCTTAAGGAGAATATGTAACAAGTGCTCTAAGAAAAAACCAAGATCTGTGGACAATATTTCCCTATTAATTTTTAATTATTTTTGCATATCACGCTAATTGAAAATATGCTTGGATGCACAGCATGCGTTAGGTAGGATAGCAGTGGAGAAAGAGCTGGATGAGAGGAAGTGGGGAGAGAGTTGGTCCTTTAAACTACCTGCTTCCAAGTACTTCAACTCTTTGAAACTGTAAAACATATCTAAAGTGGTTAAGGACTGATTAAAGACATACACCCTCTGTTACAGTGTGCAAGCACTATGCACATTAGCATATTTTTAACCAATCTGTTACCCATGGGACAGGTGGAAACAAAGTTCGTACGCACAGATCCACCCTCTCTTTGTATTGGTTCTGCATTTACTTCTGCTTTAAAGGCCAAGCTTGTATTTCAGTGTTATCGTGTCTCTACCAATGTCACCTAGCTTTGCATCAGGATAAAAAATGTTCATTACTGAAACTGCTGTTGCTCCAAATGAAAAGACCCGCCTGTAGAGATACCCTGCTGTGACTAGTTTTCTTGAAAGCAGAGAGGATGCTGAAAAGGCTGTTCTACCCACAAAGGCACTTTCTGAGCATTGAGAGCCAAACTCCTGCTCGTGGTGCTGAGTTGTTTGGTGACAAGTGCGTGCCCACGACAACCCTGCGGTAGGGTTCAGAATGGCTGTGAGACTCAACACCAACAGCCTTCCGTGGAAGGGAATTTTTAATGAGCTGTTATTACTACAGGATTTTCATTTTCCTGAGGTGGAATGCTGGTGCATCAGCTTCAATGAAGCTGACATCTGTGGTTATTCTGACTCATTTGCAGTAGACTCACGGCTGTGTGTGCCAAAATCCACAGCTGTTTTACGCAAAGTAAAACCTCCTGTGGAAGACTGGCATTTGCAGGTCGAGTTATTCAGTCAAGTGGAGATTGGCCTTTTCAAAGTCTTTCAGGCAGATTCCTATAAACACAAAAACGCAAAAAGCAATACTGTCACCGACACTGTGAAAGCTAACTTAGAGCGCAACAAACACATCCATGGAATCACGCTCTCTACCCCCAAAAAATCTTGTGCTGATTGGTTTTCTTCTGATGTAAAGGCCTCCCACTGTGTGCTGCTATTTCTTATCAATCAAACACTTTCCAAATAAAAATAATCCAGTGCAAGCTCTGGACACACAGATAAACCCATTTCTTTCAAAGAAACAGTTTTCTCACCTAAGGTGGCAAAGAAGGAAGGTAAAAGCCCTGAGTAAAGACATTATATCAAAGGCAGTATACCCAAAGAACTATGCAAGAAGCCCCAGTTTATTTTCTAAAGTGACCTTCACTGCCTGCCTGTACTGGAGTATGACAAACCAGCATCTCACTTGGGAAGAAGAAGTGGCAATTGCCATGGCAATAAGCTCCGTGCCATCACACTGAGGAACTATAAGATACCTTGAAAGTTCCTGGCTTCCAGGAAGGGCTCCTCTCCAACAGGAGAAGTCATTTGTAGCTGTTGCATTTTAAGGCTTTTTTAAAAATTTTATCCCTAAATGCCTCATCTACGTACAATTACAGCAGTTCCCTGGTCAGAAAATGGTGGTAGTTTCATGAAGTCACTTCCCTCCAATTCACCGGAGGTAATTAGCAATCTGTCGAGATAAACTGGGTACCTGCCATATAAAATGGAATGGGAAGCTCTTTTAAAAGTTTCTTGTAAAATAAGCAGTCTAGTAATAGCTATTGAGCAAAGACAATAGGAAAATCCAAAACCAGTGCCTCAGGTAATTACCCAGACCCTTTTCACAATCTCCTTGCTCCTGTGGTTTTGAAGCTCTTTGGATTAGGGATTTTTACTGTACAGACTAGGCACATGTACAGAAAAAAAAACCCACAAAACCAAAACCCAAGAAAAATAAAAATCCCAACACCCAAAAAAAGCCCAGCTTGATCTGTTTCTATGGTATTATTACTTTGACTGAAATATAGCTGTAGAAGAGGGGGTTTGGTTTGTTTGGTTTTGGCTTCTTTCCATTTTGGGTTTTGGTTTGGTTCCTTTTGTTGTTGTTTTGTTAGAATTGGGGTTTTTTTCACTTTTTTACAGGAATACTGAACCCCTCCTTAGGTCTTAGCAATTTTCTAAAAATGGCCAGTATGGAAAGTTGTTCTAGATGCAAGAGAAGAGATGGAGAAGATCAGAAAGCCTATAGCTACCCTGAGAAGACCATTAGTGGTTATTAGGTGGTATGTAAAGCAAGTTCACGTTCTCCATAAACTTCATGGGTCAGGTAGCAAATTGGCTTTGAGTGCAGCTTGGGTGATGCAGGTCACTTTGAAGTAAAATTTCTGTGATTCAACAATCTCAGCTGGCATCTCAAATGGCCAATGCATTAGCTTGTACAAGAAAACAATTAGACACCACTAAGAAATTTTTAGAATACTTCATTCAGTACACACAATGAAAAGCAAAAGGAATGATGAATGCAATAAGTACTCTGAAGACACTATCCCACATTATTTTTTCAGCAAATATTTTTAAATCATACTAAAAATAACATTGTTCTTTACTCTTCTGCGTTAATAAAGATAAATGACAAGCACTCTTTGTGAATGAATTATCAGAAGGTACTGTGGTAGTCATGAAGTAATGTGTTCTGCAGGAAACAAGTAGTTCTAAGGATGTCCAGATACAGCAGGCCAATTGGGTATGCAAAAAACTTAATTAAAATTAGCAATAATTCCTTAGGCCATTTCCTCTTAAGTAAATATTCTGCATCTTTCAAATTCCTACATGATCTACTCTGACAGTTTTGGAAGGGTTGCTCTTTTTAACAGACTGCAGTCTAACCCCAAAATAAACATTTAATAAGAGAACATTTTTAATGGAACAGTTCATTTAATCTTCTAGTGGAGCCTATTAAAAACACATTCAGTTTAAAAACAAATAAAAGCAACATTATTGAAGGCTTCAGTTCAGGAATTAAGAATATCCATTAATTTTTCATTCAAAAAAGCTTCGTATTTATTCCATTGGCTTTAATGAAGGCATTGTTGGTATAAATCTGTTTGGTTTGGGTTTTTTTCCCAATTGCTCATGAGTTTTATTCTTCTCTTTACCACTTGTTTTTCTCTGCATTACTTTATGCACAGTGGTTACGGTAGTATTGGATCTCGTGTTTTTCTAAAAATGGTAGGCACCAGCCTGCATAACTTACTTTAATATTTGGGTACAAAAAGCCGGAGACGTGCAAACTGTCTGCTGGCACCAGTATTCTGTCATGTTTCAGCCAGAAAAGGGCAAGGCACTGCTATTCACTTTAACTATGGAGCAACTGTTCATCTCACATCTCTCTAGTTAAGTCTGACCCGGGTAAAAAGGGAGCACTCCTGCAACTGAAACCTTTAACTCAAGAGACATTTAAAAAGGAAAAATATAAGAAGTGTTACATTGTATAATTCCATACTCTACTCCAGAAATTTCTAGAAAATAGTGGCTTTAAATACAATTTTAATAAAAACAATGTTGGAATAAATGATGATTGTATGCACTTTTAGGTTTTGTTATGCAGGCTATTTTAGAATTACTGAGAAGAGCCAGTTGCCACACAGGTAATTGCACCTCTGAATAGGGGTTTCTCAGAGACAGCTGAAAGCAGAATTCAAGCTGTTAAAAGGTCTCTAGAAATGTCATAGGTACAACAATAAAAAGAAAAAGTGTTCCCTGAGGGGTACCATGTTTTTCTGTGGGGAAAAAGTATCTAATATTGCAGGAGTGCACCTGGAGAGGACACAAAGGCTGCAACCTCCCTTCATGGTAGGGCTGAGGGCACACCAAAAAGTGGGTCCCTGTATTTTTGGAAAGAATCCCTACCTAGAACACCACAGACTGCCCATATCCACTGCTCCTGATTTTCTTCTCCCCTGATAATATCACTGCTTCTGGGACTTCATTTCCTTGAAATAAAGCTTCATGCTATTTTTGATGAAGGAGAAGACTCCCTTTAGTAATCAGCATACAGCTTGGTAATACTTGTGAGCTGAGGAAGACAAAAAGGATCAGGAAGCCTTGAAAAGATGGTAAAATTCCATGCCCCACTACTGAAAACACTGGGAATTACAAATAAAAGGCTTCAACATACATTTTTTTCAAGTAGGCTATAACTTCACAGAAATGCAAGAATAAAACATGATGTCAACATGTCAGATGACATTTTAACATCTCAAAATTGTCAACCATGTTGTTCAACATTTTTCTAAGGGCAGCAATTCAAAATTATAAATGACAGTATAGCGATGTTTAGAGCTTATTTAAGTTCCCTCAAATTAAGAAAAAGTAAAAAAAGCCACCACCCAAAACAATGTCTTCCCTTCCACATGGGTGTATTTGGTTTTGCCTTCCTGAGTGTTTAGGATGCTCACTTGTGACATCTCTATCACTACGATTAACTAAACTCTAAGCTGAGTTCTCATTTCTGGCATATTTTTCAATTCTTCCACCATTTCTTTGGCATCCCTGTTTTTAAAAATGACGTGACAGAAAGGAAGTTTTCCTTGTGATTCATCATAAAGAGAAGTTAATTATTTTATGGATACTATTCCTGACACTCAATTGTTGTTATTTAATAGGCCAAGGCCTGCAATTTCATTAGGGCTAAGTCAATACTAACTTTTTTTGCCCGTGTACTCTGGCAATCAGGTGTTCTAAGTCACTTAAGGCATGACAGAATTGCTTTTTTACCTTGGGACTGCTCTGACACAGAGAACTGAAACCGTTCATGATTCAGCTCCATCACCTTTCTGCTGCCCTGCACCATGGCACCCTCGATACCCTCCCCCTGATTAGCTTGCAACTGGGGTACTAGGTAGCACTTACCCTGCTGATTTGGGATTTTTACACACATAGGCACAGCTACATAGGCATCCGCACTCAGTTTTATTTATTTACAACAAAGAGCCTCTTAGCTTAGTACTGCTCTTTGAAAATTTAATCCGTTCCTGCTGTTCACTCTGTAGTCAAAGGATATGTCAGACCCGCAGGCTGCTCGCTACACCCAGTGCAGGAATGCTCCTTTCCATCGTGTGCTCATTTCCAGTGCACCCATTTTAGCTCACATCCTTTGTGTCAAGCCTTGGTGACACAGTAATGGAAAGCCAGGAAAAGATGCACCATTGTATCGCGAGGACTGCGAGAACAGTTTGACATGCAGTTATCTCAGATAATGGCAAAATCACACTTCTACATAGCTTTCTCTCTCAAGTAGATTACCTTAATTTTGCATGCTAGCTGCCTTTTCTTCAGCTTTTACCTACCCTCTCATTGCTTTTACTGAGCATGCATTCAAACTGTCCTGCTGCCCATTCAGTTCATATTTATTTTTCACTTCCCTGGTGACAAGATTATCCTTCTTACGTGTCTAGTAGACGTCTTTCTCTGACCTGGAAAAGCCACATTTGTTCTCAAAATCCAGCTCCTCCTTCAAGTAATTGCCAATTTCCTCCACCAGGAGCTCTTCCATTTCAGCGAAGGCTCAAAGCAGAAAGTAAATACTATTTTTCTTGCAATTACTTTCGAGGTCAGTAATGGGGTCACCTGCAATTAGCATCTAGAATGTTTCTAACCATTTCTGGTTTTATAAAAACAGGGAAATCTGACATCCTTCTGCTTGGGGTGGATTACATGTTCTTACATATTAAAACTCAGAAGACACCTACTACTTCTAAACTAGGTGGCTATCATCAACTTTTGCTTTTAGAATGAAAGCTGCTGCTTACTGCCTTTCACTCTTCCAGTGTCCTGAAAAGACATTAACCAGGTAGCACATCTCTCATTTCTGACTGATGGCAACATTTTAAAGTTGCAATTAAAAATAGAAAACTGAGTCAACTATAATAGTACTTATTTATTTTGTGAGAACTAATTCAAATAATGAAAAATTGCAAACTTCTTTAAATTTTTGATATTATTTTTTTTTTGCTATAAGCACTTTGTTTATAGCAATAAAACAATTAATACCTTACCACTACTTAAACCATGGCAATACTTAAATATCTGGTCATTATTGTTCTGTTCTGAACTTCATGACATGAAATGATGAACTAAATTTACAGATTTGGTTAGCTGGCAATGCCTTCATTTGCTTTTTGAACATGAATGAAAAATAAAGTAGAAAAGTACTAAAATGCAGTTGTATTTCTGAAACCCAAGCCACTCTTGCTGATGTGTGTTAGGTATCTCACATTTTTTTGGCACAGTATTAGGCCAGAACAGTTAAACTCATCATATTGACAAACCTATACAATGCAGCCCCAGCAAATAATTCAATTTAAAGAAAAAAGAACTACTGTTTCCAATTACAAAATTAAAAATAATTTTATAACTGAAGAAATTAAAATTCTTTCCAGCTTATGTGGATGGCTAGCTTGACAAGGAGAAGCACAGAGGAACAACCCCACACACCAATACATGCCGGGGGACGCCCAGCCAGAAGGCAGCTTGGCAGAAAAGGACATGGAGGTCCTGATGCACACCAAGTTGAACATGTGCAGTGTGCTCTTGTTGCGAAAAAGGTGAACGGTGTCCTGCGCTGCGCTAGGCAAAGTACTGCCAGCAGGTCGAGGGAGGTGAGCCTTCCCCGCTACTCAGCCCTGGTGAGGCCTTATCTGGAGAACCATGTCCAGTGCTGTGCTCACCAGTACAAGAGAGACGTGGACACATTGGGAAGAGTCCACTGAAGGGCCATGAAGATGAAGGGGCTGGGCTGTCTCTCCTGTGAGAGGAGGCTGAGGGAGCCGGGACTGTTCAGCCTGGAGAGGAGAAGGCTCATGGGGATCTGACCAATGTATGCAAATACCTGCAGGGAGGGTGTGGAGAGGACAGAGCCAGGCTCTTTCCAGTGGCGCCTGGTGACGGGACCAGAGGCAACGGGCACACGCTGAAACACAGGAGGTGCCATCTGCACATCAGGAAACACTTTCTTACCGTGGGGGTGACCGAGCACTGGTACAGGCTGCCCAGAGAGGCTGTGGAGTCTCCATCCTTCAAGATATTTTTTAAAAAAAAAAATCATCTAGACGTGGTCCTGGGCAATTGGTTCTAGGTGGGGCCCTGACTAAGCAGGGGCTTTGGACCGAGCAACCTCTGCAGGTCACTTCTAACCTCCACCATTCTGTGATTCTGCAATTACTGACTGAAAAGAAAGATTAATTTCTCATTTTCTCTGATCAGTTGTTCCAAGAACAAATCTTCAGTGGCAAACTGCCCTCATTGTTAGGAGGTAGCATTTTATTTCCAATCTGAATATTTCAAATTTCTGTTTCCAGCAGTTGGATCTTGAACTATTTTTTGCCACAGACACAAAGATAGGCTACTCAGGTTTCTCTCCAGGAAAAGAGAAAATGAATTAGTGTTATTACTGATTCTGAAATGCTCGTATAATAAATCTGTTCTCTAACTCTATTCAGTGGCACACAGATGCCAGCCACCACACTGAACAGATGAATGACCAATCATCTTTTTATTTTCTTCCTTGGAAATGGTGAAAATGACCGAGGAAAGTGATTGTTGTTAAGTTTTTTCCAAAGAGATTATTTTGAAATTACTCCTAAATTGAAATCATAAGCAGAAGTAATTTGAGATGGCTTTAGTTCTGCTATAGAAGATTCCAAACAGCGGTAATTTTACATCTTTCAGGTTCAGAGATCTAAAGAATGGGCATCCCAGTGTGGTGACATTTTCCACAAGCTATATGAAGAATGGGCGTAACAATGGAGTGATTCCTTCCTCACCGTTATTACACTGCAACTTGTCAAGCAATTATCTCTGACAAATGCACAAAGCAGAAAGATCACACCCTTCCATACTCCTAGTACGGAGGTTATGATGAAAAACAAAACCTAAAATACACAGAGACAAGACAGAAACAATATGACACCAGGTTGTAATTCACTCGTGAACATTTTTTAGCTGGCTCTAACTCACATTTTTTTAAGACCTGCTGAAACATTGTTGAATTAAAAGCATTCTCAATAGATTCCTTTGCCATGACAACAGCTTGGAGGAGGTTTCAGAACCATTTTATGATACAATTTTTGTGCTATGCCATATTATTTTCATGCAAATGTGGAGCATGCTGTAAGGAAAATATTCAAGTGCCTGCGTCTTTATGGTATAGTTTGTGGCAATAACAATCATCCCTTTTTGTGCTGGTCTCTGCTGCATGCTAGAAGTGACCTTGATTCTGCTCTATAGTCTTTGATTTCAGATGTGTAATCCGCATCACGGCCAGTTAGCCAGTAGTACAAAGTTCCTAGCTGACCCAGTTGCCTAAATGCCCTCAAAACCGAATGGTTTCTTTTCTAGAAAACAATACTGTATTCAAATGCAAGTTGACTAAAAGTCCCAAAGGCATGGAACTTCTCACCTGTGAAAAGTATGAACAATTTTCATATGCGGCAACAGAAGCAACTGGACCACTGTATTTGTTTTCTGTATTTCAAGGGACAAATGATACATACGTTTGTCTTGTGTCTCTACAACAATTCTCCTTTAACTAAAGTTTTTGAGGAAATCACGTAAACTTGCTTGCCGCAAACTCTGTGGGCATCCTGCCTCGCACTCATGCAAGAGGAGGGGGTGTTCCACACACCTCAGAAAGTGATCTATAACTCAGTGACCTAGACTTTGGGTGCTTTGTGCATTTAATAATTACATGATCCAGTTCATACCAGGATGCCATTTTAAATCATTGAAAATATTAGGAAAAGTAAGGAGAGTTAGTTGTTGTCTAAACAAATAAGCACCGTGAGATAAAGCTGTACTTTGTTTTTCTGTTCCCTGACGTCTTCTTTTGCACGTGCACATTGGATAAATGGATGAGATATCAGATAACTTACTCCTTAGTCCAAGAGAAGTTTTGCATACTACCCAAACCTTTTTTTACTACCGACTCTACCCAGTGAGACAGATTAACGGGGTATCACCATGTTTGACAGTCAGGGAAAAATTACATTCTTTATTTTTTATTATGAGAGTATTTTATCAGTATTTTATTTGTGGCTCACACCAAACTAATTCTGAGTTACAGTACATGCTCTTTTAAAATTATCAGAAATACTATGAAGCTGTCAAGCTTCAGCGTCTTGATTTGAGGGAAGTGTTAACTCATTATTTTAACTATACTGTCAGTATAGAGCTCTTGTTGTATGGGACACACACACAAAAAAAAAAAAAAAGAAAAAAACAGACTGCAAGAGTCCATAAAACTAAGACATCAATACTTTAAAACTGCATGTTTAAAAATAGCAGCAGCTGCTGCGACACACGATTTTTAAGACTTCCTACAAAAAATTTGCAAATCATATGTATGTTTCTGGCTTGCATCCAAAATCAAAAAGATGAACCAAGTACATGAAATGCAAAGGATTGGGAAACCACATAGAAATTAACTCTGGTTCTCTTCAAAATTAGAACCCAAATATTGAAATGCCAAAGGTTTTCTTGTCCACCAAAGGTCAGTTTCCAAATTTATTCAGACCACTTAGAATCTGTCGCATTCCCTACACAGCACCTGTCCCCTGTAAACATAGGGGAACAAATAGGCATCTGTGGGGGCCTTTCACAGCCAACCCTTGACAAAATGGCCTGGGTAACCAGGGCTGTTAAGAACATCTGAGCAGATGTCTTCCAAAAATTAAGAGAAGACGATCATTAGCTGGATTAAACAGTAATGGGGACTTATAAGGAGACTTTCAAAACAAAGAAGGCATCAGCTGTAAAGAAGTCTAAAAGAAACATGGGAACTTGTAACACTGGGGAGAGACCTGGGAGCGGGGACAGCAGCAGCCAAAATTGGGTCCGCCACTGCCAGCGGTTGCCCCACAGCATCATGAACTGCCTCCCCAAGTCGTGCTGGGGCAAACAAGCACCCCACTAGAGAAGTGACTGTGGGGCAGCACCTGGGGACCCATGCCAGGACTGGCGTGCCTGGGACCTTGTGGGGGTGGCCACTGCTTGATCCTGCACAGTTTGCTGACTGACAGAAAATTGCATGCTGCTAAAAAATAAACTGCTTTGATCCTGACTTGGTTTGAACTACGTGAACTGACAACGTTTTCCTTGTGACAGGCATGTATGGGATCTCATCTGCCTCTCAACTTTGTCTAAATTGTAAGCACTTAGTGACCAGGTTTCTCAAGTACCTTATTGAGCTATGTAGTGAATAGAAAGAGGCAGACACCTTTAAAGGTCTTCCGGGCTAATTTAGGGGCAGGTAATCAAATGGATATGATTCTCTGAGGGTCTTCAAAGATATGCACAACATAAGTTTATCTATATGAGATACCTTTGTCTTATGGCTTGACTAGGTACCCATATGACTGAGATTCAAGTTAGGTACCCATGAAAGCAGACTGAGTTTTCACCTAAGCTTAAGTGAGATGAATGAAGGTCTTAATGCAGAAAACTATAACCTCTAAAATAGCCAATTCTACAATTTTATCCAGCTGGAAGTTGCCTCATACCTTCAACAGCTACTGATTTGAGTGTCACAGAAGGCTTGAATCTTACATGAAGACTTTATTTTTGAGGTATTTGCTTCCAGTGAGCAACTGATAAGACATCAAAAAATGGAACTGACAAATATAAAACCTGTATGTATAGGTTGCTGACGAACACCTTCATAGATGAAGACAAGTGTGTAACAGTTGATGCAGTACCTGCTCTCTCATCTCTTACATTTCAGTCTGTATGTCAGAATTTTACAAGGATGTTGTTAAATCCCCAGACACTGGAGATATTTTTCAGAAAACCTGACAGCCCCTTAATTATACATGTCCTAGAGGACACTGGTACAATACCCATTTTGTTTCCTTGGTAACTCACTCATGTAATCATAATGTATACATTCTACCACAGCATTATTATGACATGCCAAAGAAAGCATGTCATTATTCAGTCTGGCAAACACTTAATAAAAAGCAGCTGTACATGACTTTAGATTTCTTTAAATTATATCAGGTGTTCTCCTTTCATTTGACTTAAAGAAAATGGCAGCAGTAAGTCAGAGAATGCACATGAACTAAATTAAGATTATATCCATTACATTTTTCACCAGTGTTATTTTTATCATCAGCTGTATACAGTGGTATTTCTGAAGCACTGAGAGGTCTCAGTGTTCAGTCACAAGTCCTGTATGGACACAAAAAAGATTCAGTTGGCCAGAATTAGTTTGATAGAACCCTGACCTCTTCACTAGGAAAAGAAAAAATGTCTTAGTCGTAACAAAAATATTTGCAATCTCAAGCTCTCATTAGCATACAATACAATATTTCATTTACCTCAGCTTTTTCCCCTGTTCTTTTCTACCTCCTGGTAAATAGATGAAAACTGTTTTTTACTCTCATATGACACATAGATTTTGGCAATGTCTGTTTAGCTATAGGGTGTTTTCTGAGATCCAAAGCGGATGCCTGCAAAGAGCACACCTCAGAAAAGGCAGACTTACAGGGCAAGTTTACACTGTGTTTCATAGCTTTGTAACTTTACCACATTTTGGGAGCTATGAAGAAACGTAAAATAAGTTAAGGGGATAAGTACGATCCACAGAGTTTGAACAGATGTGCATCACAGCAAATAAACTCCATTAATTCCTACTGCAGAAAGAATTTCACTTCCCATGGAATAAGAGTCAATGAAAACAGCACTACTGATGATAGCATTTTCCAGGTTTTTGGGGGGCAGGGGGGTGTTGGTGAGTAGTTCACCTGCTGAGGAGTCAGCCACAAAACAGCTCCATCTGCTCTCTGGCTGCTTTTGGCAGTACTGAATGCAGTTCAGTACTTGTTCATTTTTTAAAATAAGTTCTGTGCATTTTCCAAAGGTTTTACATTATCCTCCTTTGGAATTAACTTAGAACTGGTTGAAGATCACTTACATAATATATACAAATGATTTTCTATAAATATCGGATGCAAAAACCACTACAAGTGAGGCATTGCTGGGAATCCATTGCTGCAGGGTTTCTTTTCCATGTCCAAGCTCACCTTAGAGAAAAAAGTCCTGAAGAAGAATCAATTGTAACGCAGTTTCCTTCATCTATACTTCAAAGTGAATTAAGTTTTCTTGATAATCTGGTGTATAAAAGATTTTGGCTATTGAAAAAAACTACCTTTGTCAAAGGGCTTTTTGACAGCCAAAGAATTTAAAATACCTGCTGAAGGAAAAGATGAAAAAATTACTAAGCAAAAGCGAAATGAGCATCGTGAATACAAGGGGGAAATTAACAGACTAGTGACACGATGGGGAATTCATCCCCTTGAACTTCATTGTACCTAGACATCCGTGTCTAAGACGCTTACTTAGCCTATGTGTATAGTTGTTGAAAAGAAATGAGCACTTTTTCCCAAGGCAGATGTCAGAACAGATCAGATGCATTGTTTGGAATATGCTCAGAAACCAAACCAAACCAAACCATCACCGTACAGTGGTGCTGCCTTGTTGCCTCAGTTGAGACCAAGGCAACATTAGTGTTCCCATAACTCCTTAATGGGATGTGACCAAAGAAATATTTTGGTACTGAAGGAAGAAGTGTTCACTGATCGATTTGGAATACCAAAATGATGTTTTGGGGAAAGGATTATGGCAGCAGTAAGTAAAATATAAAAACATTCCTAGAAGTTGCTGATATTTAAAGCTATTGGCACTAAGACGACAGGCTGTGAAAATGGCATTTTTTCATGCCAAGTTCAAAGCTGGTAATAAATAAACTTCACATATATGAACATATACATAGAAGAGAGATTCTTGTAAGGAAATCAGCTTATTAGATGTCTGCATCATTTTAGTTGGGGGGTCTGGAACAAAATTTTTATCACCTAAAAAGACTAGCTCCTCAGGTGAGGTGTAGCCATCAGATCAATGTGGCATGCTTGTACTAGGTGGAAAATACAACAGCTTTTAGCTCTGCCTGCACCGAGATGATTACACCATGGCTTAGACTGGATGCTCCTCAAAGTGATGAAGGGATGACTTTGGGCTCCTCCAGGAGTGAGGGGAGGCCTCTGAGGGAGAGGGAGAAGAGCATAAGGCAAATAAAAAGATAACAGTATGTAGGTTCCAGCTTGAAAACTGAGAAGGGAAACTACACTTCTCTTTCTGTGAAAAAATGTAGATCTGCAATGATAGCAACTGTCACTACCATTGATTGGTGGTAACAGAGCCAACTAGACTGGAAATTCCTCCTAACTCATTGAGTAGATTTCTGAATCTATATGAAAGTCACACAGTTTAAAGCCCATTAAAAGGCTCCCTGAAGAGCTTTTTAAGTATTTTTGAATGTTTCCCTTTGAAAGACTTTCATAAATCAAGACATTATTTTTATTATTGAGAATGTTCTGTAATCACTGAGCAATTCTCAAGTCAGACAAACACATAAGAAGCCAGTCAATAAGAAAGTTAAAATGAGGATAAATGCATAAATAGATATGGCATTGCTGATTTTCTAGACTGATTTTCCTAGTAAAAATCCACGATGCAATGGAATAATTATATTTTAAAAACTTACTATTCAAAGATACAGAAATTTAGCAGAAGGGTTTAATGTCCACAATTGAAACTCACAAGCAATGCCGCCACCCTGCCATAAGAGAGAATGTCAAATTTCCTGTGAACAGATTCTGCAGTCAAGCCCCTTTCTTGGTGGGGCTGCTTTTTTGCACTTGACGGGGGGTGGGGGGGTTGTGGGTGTGTGTGCAGTTAACAACCACTTTATGTCAATGTAAGGTCTTCTCAAAAGTACTAATGACAAATTAGTGTGTTTGATGGCAGAAGTGTATATAAATACAGTCAAAACCATAACTGATAAATAATTTTTTTATAGATATAATAAGCAAGGTTTCTAATTTTCAATAACAAAACCACAGTGATACAGATGGAAATGAACAAGTTTTACTAGCAACCATTCCCTGTAGTCAACAAAAGTAATTATGTTGGATTATATACACTCCATGGATGACTGCTGCTCAATGAGCTAAAGAGCCTTAAAATAAGGCTATCACCTGGGCTAGTCACCCTATCAGTAACTCCTAAAGAGAATCACTACTATAAATTCTATGTTGAGACTTTTGTATCTGGAACTCTAGAAGTAAATACCTAAATTACTATTGCCAATGAAATATTCTTTATTTTTCTTGAGTTCTGGGTAAAAAGGTTGCTATTCAAAATAACAAAAGCTTTGTGCTATTACCTATCATGGCACTTAGCTCTTTCTGGATCATTAAATTGATATATTTTTGTTTGGTTTTGGCAATGACAGTCTGTGCAAACAACCTTTTGGAGGTCTGAGCGTATTTATGCAATTTCTTTGATGACTGCAGCCATATTCCTTCTACTGTACATGATTTGTTTTAACGGAATCTGTATTTGAAGCTACTTCTGTTTTACAAAAATGCCTTTTTCCTCCAGGAGACTTGGTGCATTGTGTGGGTGACCATCTGCACTTCTGTACTGATGAGATAACATTAAAGAGTAGAAGTGTTGTGTTTTACCTGCTTTCTCAAGCTCATTTCTAATAAAAAGTTATTTAATTAACAATTAACTTGTACAATTTTTAATTTTTACAGTTAAGTTTTAATTGATTTACACACACACACACGAGGGAATGGGAAGGGAATAGGATAAAAATATTCCTCTGGTATCAGGGAAAGTTTAACATACCAGTCTTTTTTTTTTTTTTTTCTTCTTTGTACGAAACTGTACTATACAAACTACCCTTCAATTTTGGATTGACACATTTTAATCTTCATCTTTAAAGGCCCTTCTTCACTAGACACAGCTGATGGGGGAAATAAAAGGTGGTTTTGCTTATGAATACTCCCTCAATCTGCCTTACACTCCACTCACTAGATTTATAACATTTTTATTTAAGATACTTTAATAACAACTGTCTTTAACTGGTTGCATGGCATTTTGTACATTAGATCCTTTATGCTATGATTAAATAAACAAATAAAAATCTAATAGATAGAAAAAAGAAGTCACCATGTTCTGAAATGTGTTAAGTGGAATGAACGAAATTAGCTGCCATTATAACATTTTTTAAGTTGTTGCCTCACCTGCAAGACATTATCACTTTTTTCCCTAGCTTTCGTCTAGCTTCAGTGAAAAGAAAGTCACATTTATCCTTTTCCTTCTCACTACACCAGTATCGCACCAATTACCCTAATCTGAAGAGGTACCTGGTTTTAATAGAAGCTGCCAAAACATAAACGCATGTACATCTGCCTATTGCTTCCTCTGTTTCTCACGTATGGCACATACACACAAAATTACAGTAGTGACTACATTTCAAATAATTGACCGTAATTCTCTATACATACCATCTCAGCATATAAACAGCCAAGTTAGAGAGCGGCTTACGCTTCTGATATGTTAATAATGGCTTCAGATAATGGATTAACATAAGCACTGTTGTGTTGTCTGGTACAAACAGATGACAATCACAAAACTGTGAATCAGATCCGAGGAAAAGCTTTTTTTGAAGGGCTGAGATACCTTCCACTGTCCCTCAGAGGCTGTATAGGTAAAGTCCTATCTTTACAGGGTTAAAATATCAATGGAATGATCTATATCCAGGTTTAAACAAAAGAATGACATATTTCCTTTCTTTATGTATTTCTGACACAAAAATATATGTTTTAGTAATTAAATTCAGTAACTCATGACTTCACTGGGACTTAAAACATACACTGAAGTCTTTTGCTGATCTGGACTAAAACTCCTATCAAGAAGAATCCCAGTCCTGTCAATGGGGCTATGGCGCACACACACGTAATTGAAGATAAATGGCTGTACCACATGTGGTATAGGAACACAGAGCTAGAAAGAAATTCCTCCTGTCATCAAGTTCAGTCTACAGTTACAGGGAAAATATAAAGTAGCCTCTCATAAATTTAAAATTAGTTTCTTTTTGCTCCCTTTAAACCAAAACCCATCAGACATTGAAAAGTGCCATTAATATACAGCCTTAATAGATTTATATTCAGCTTTTACCTATTTCTTTAACCTCTTCTGTCTTCTTTTTTTTTTTTTTCACTTTTGTATTCATTCCTGAACCTACATATAGAAGGTGAACAAAACCCCTCTTACATAGTGATCTTTACTTTACTAAAGCAATTAAGCTATTTCAGTAAGACAGGTACTTTGCTGAACAGCTTCATATGTCTTCTGAGCACTTCTGCCAATTTACATCTTTTTTGAGCACAAGCACACAAAATATTAAAAAGAATTTCAGATGAGGTTTCACCAGTCTCCTGTATAGAAGCTTTACTCCTCATCTCTCCATACCAACATGACAACAAATTGCAAGCAGATTAATTCCATAGTGCACTTCCTCAGCTGATAAAAATCAATAATTCCATCAAAGAACAGTCAGATTAGTCTTGACATTTTAACCCTTTAAGAAAGTTGTGTATTTTATCTCATTTTCCATTCATCTCTATGACTACTTTGTCAACACTTCGAAACTATTTTAAAGTTTTACTTTCTATAGATTTGAATAAATAAATACATAGTTTCCTAAAAGGTGTTTTTCTCCTAAAATGAGCTATATTTGCTATTCGTAGCATTACTTGTGATGCTATAAATGTGCTAAACATCCCAGATGTCAAACTTTTAATTTCATATTTAAACTCTTCAGTTACTCTGACATGTAGGCAATCTGCTCCCCTACATCCCAATGCTCCCCTACATCCCAAGTCAAGTACTTGGGTTTGCTTCTCTCTCAGATGAAATAAATTGCTTACCAAAAAAAAAAAAAAAAAAAAAAAAAAAAAAAAAAAAAAAAAAGAGAGAGAGAGAGAAAGAAAAAAGAAAAAAATCTCCAAACCACCCAAACCCCATAAATATACACCCTTCCTCATTAGTCATTCTTCCTCCACATCTAGTTTCTGAATGATACTTACCGAACATTTTTTTTTTTTTCTGGACTATATCAAATGCTTGCCTCCCTCTGCTAATGAAACCCCTGTCTTTCCTTATTCAATTTCTATTTATGTGGTCAAAGAATTTACTGTTTTGTTTAGTTCTCTGGAAGGTCTAATTAATCTTTATTTTTCTCAACCTTACTTTCCAACCTCTAGAACAGAGCTTACCTTCTTGGCTGATAAATGTCTTCTCTGTTCCTTGTATACTCTTCACTTCTATAAATGTTTTAGGGTAGTTAAAGATTAAATCTTTCTCTGATTTGCTTTTGCCTGAAGAAAAATTTGGATGGTTTTACATACTCATCTTACAGAAGCTCCAACCAACCCCCTGGCCATGAAATTTCCCGAATGAACTCACAGTACAGCTCCTTAATTTCCAGAAAGAACATCTTTGAAGAAAATGTATAAATAGTTAGAGTATACACTTTAATATGTGAACATACGTGTACTTGTTTTCGTGCTTATTTGTCAAAGTACCCTTCAACCTGGTTTTGCTTTATTGATGTTCAGCTGAGTTATACACTCTAGTCTTTTACTACCATAGGATAAAATAAATTGGAAAAAGTGAAAGACAGACTTTCTTTGTGTTAGTGAATGACATTTTTCTTACCTCATTGATCAAAACACAGAGTGTTTACTCAGTGGAAAGTTATGATGCATCATCCATCAATGGAAGTTTGGAGCTTAATTCACACATATGTGGTACATCATTGAAATGATACATCATATTTTTCTTAGTTGTTACTTTCTCCTATAAAAATGTCTATGGTATAAATGTGTAATTGAGGGCCTTCATAATCTAAGTCACTCTGTTAGCTATAACGCTTTCTGTGCAATAGTCCAACTGGAGATGTTTTTATCTATAGAATAAGCATTATTTTTTAACATGGATTACAAAAAAGAAAGAGGACTGATTCTTGTCCACAGAATCTGTTTTTCAATGTGCAAGTGGCAATAACTGTATACTTAATGAAACAGTTCTCAGGGTGATGAACAAAACAGGTCATAGCACTTCTAACAGCTTTATCAACCTCTATTTAAATATTTAGAATTATGAATATGAAATTTAGTGAACAAAAATCAGAGATACTCTTAACTGTAGCAGAAATGTGCTAAAGACCTATAATGAACTCACAATCAGCAAATTTAATTGCAAATCTTTAACTCAGAATTGAGTAAGAGCTAAGAACTGGACTTTACCTCAGTCAAAGGTAGTGCAGAGTTCCCATTTAACTGAAATTCTATTAGCTTAAACAAATATTGAGCTATAGATCATTCCTGCACTTAGATCCATCTTTAAAGTCTGATATTTGGAGAGCAAGTCTAAAATTTTTGATTTATTTTTCTTTTCTCTTTTTTCATCATACTTAGATGAAAAATAATCAAAATCGATGCACTAGTACAGGCCTAAAATACCTTTTCCTCTATGACTAAGTCTAAGCCTTCACGACTTAAGGGTACCATGATGTTAAAGAGATTACTCACCTGAAGAATGTTTTAGCATTTTTCTCAGTAAACGTTCTCCCTCTTAAAAGGTATGAAATCACTTGTTTAATAGCCATAACCATGAAAATAAAAAACACGTTCTTGGATGAAAAAGAAAAAAAAATAATCCAGTCCTTCCACAATACTAAGAAGTCTTAGAAATTTATGGTTTAACAAAAACACCCTGCTCAATGATTCCAATGCATACCTATTGTGACTTATACTAAAACACATGATGAGGAATTATTAAAGAGAAAGGGTGGAAACAAAACCTAAAAGGACTGTGTGTAGCAGCATGTCATTATCTGAAATATACCTGGGGAATTTTTTTCCTGGTCTGAGTTATTTTTTAGCTTGATTTTGACATTAATACATTTAATTTGATGGCATGTTCCACTTTACATTACATTTGGTGATATAAAACCATGTTATGAATCTTCATTAATCTGTGTTTATAAGAAACCTACAAAGGGTATTATTTGTCTTGCTTTGTATATGAATAAAATGAATTTGCAGCAAAAGTTTAGTGACCTTATTAAGGTCACAAAGGAAGCAAGAGACCTCCTAAAATGAAGTAAAACTTTTTTTCACCCTAAATAACTTTCACCTCTAACCAGAAGTTGGTGTTAATTTCTTACAGCACATACAGCCAGATCCAGCATAAAATCCTGTGAAGCCTTGTCAGGTTTGTATTTCATATTGGGTATTTGAGAGCAACATATCTCAGTCTGCTCCTGTTTTAACTATCGTTGTTGCAAGTAAACTGATGTCTGCATCTTGCCCGTAACAGAAACCATCAGATTCATGATCACTTATTCAAACATGTTTAAATTAAATATGGTTAAATCTTTTCACTACCCATTAATGTGCATACCCTTGGTACAGTAGGGCTATTCTATGACTAAAATGCACATAAAAATACCTTTTAAAAAACATTCTTCTATTGGGCCTTCTGACATGTGACAGATCAAAAATTCCTCATTGAAAAGAAATTCTCAATAATTAACCAAGAAACTATTCACAGGTACACACTTTTATTTTGCTTAGATGCTAATATATTGCGGCAAGAAAAATACAGACACACAGAACAAAGTCAAAGGTGAATGCTGAGTAATAAGATTCAACACTGATATTTCTTGTAAATATTCAGCTACTCTAGAAAGCTTTAACTCTCCAAAGATAAAATAAACTAAATACGGACTTTTTCACTGTAGCAATAGTGTGTAAGTTTCACCTTGACTGCAAAAGTTTGGTCAAAACCATCTCATCTCTCAGAAGAAACATCTTATTTCCCACTCCATTCCCTCCTGCAGACCTTGGAGTCATTCCTGATTCCTCACAAGAGGTGTATGGGACCAGGACATGTCTGAGCACCTCTGACGGTGAGACAGTCCATGGACATTTCTTGATAAGGAACACCTCCTAGCACCACTGTGTGGAGAAAACTCCTTGAAAGCTCAGCTCACACTACCATTTAGACAAAAACATTTCTCAACTCAACCTGCATAACATTGCAATGTATTTCTGAGCTTACCCAGAACCCACAATGCATTTCAAGTGCTCCTGATTTTACCAGAAATCCTGGAGAAATGTTTGAGATTAAAAGAGCATAATCCACATTAACCGACAACAAAAAAATATTAATTATTGTTCTTTTCCTTTACCATAGCTTCATTGTACTTTTCTCAAGATGCTGCTGGCTTCCCCAGCTGGTATATGAATGCCTGCTTGGCACAAAGATCATGAACTAGTTCTCTCAGATTTTATTATTTCATGGCTCACAAAAGCTTTACACAACTACTGTAAACAAACGACATAATCTCTGTTTTATGAACACTGGGCTAGACATGCTCTAAGCAAGCTTCTAATTTTTCAGAATCTATCATTGTTTTCTGTATCACTCCAGACTGTTAGCTGCAATTGCCAACACATATTTTTATATTGCTCTTTCCTCCAACAATGCCAGAATGCTTGCATAAAATTAATTAGACATATAAAAAGAGTATAAATCTATGTGTAGAAAGTCTCCCTGATAAGGCCAACTAAAATCTTTCTTTTAATATTTCAAGTGATATTGGGTCTTCTACTAAGAAATTGTTTCAACATTTACATTTACTGAGAGCTGTAGTTACTTTACATTAAAATGAGTTTTAAAATATTTTCTTTCCAGAGCACTGTTTAGCGTTGCCAGTACTATAAACAGGAACAAAGATAAAAATCTAAAATTTCTTTCCCTCCTCTCCCAAAATGCTGTTGTTTCCTCTAAGAAAAAAAAAAAAAAAAAAAAAAAAAAGAATTACTATCTCTACTCTGTAACTTATAGCACAAGAACATTATTACACTTGTAAACTATAGCACTGAAAAATTAGAAAATATCATAGTATAGCAGTTGTCTTCATTAATCTCCTTTTGGACTTCTATTATATCACAATCTTTAATGATCCTGTGCACAGGGTTTTCCCTTCAGGCTTGTCACTTCATTCAGTCTTGTGAAATTTATACCTTTTTTTTCCCCATTTACCTTAGAGAACCTCACGCCCACCTCCTCCATCTACCCTCCTGCCGCCTCTGAACCCCTGGTCACACGACCCCGCAGCCTCCTCTCGCTCTCTTATGATTCATCGTTCTCCTGCAGAACATCAACGCAAATGAGCATGAGCGAACACAAGCTCAACCTGCCAGCAGTCTGGGTGGGAATCTGGAGAGCAATGTTAGTTCGAGGCACCATACCACACACCAGCTGAGGGCTGTACTACCCCTGGCTGATGCCTACGCTAGTGCTGCATCCCCCCAGACCATCCCACTAGCTCACAATCAGCCAGTACTTCCTGAGGATGCTCATGTCTTACCAACACACCTGCACGTCCAGCACCGTTTGGGCAGCTGCCACCTCTCAACAAGGCTCCTAAGTTTCCTACAACGCCTATCCTGAATTGGTCCAAGCTGCGGATGTCTGTCACCTTCTCCTCTCTTTCTGTTTTGAAGCCTTTCTCCTGTAGCTGCCCTACTCCTTCAGACTGTTCAATGTTATCACTTCGGCCTATTTGTTTATTGCTGCCACCTACAGCCAAGCCATAAACCAACTCCATTAGCCACCCTCCTGGACTGCTCCTCTCGCTTCTCCTTTCTGTGCTTCTCAACCAGTCAGATTCATCCTGCTGACTCCAACAGCCACTCTACAACATATTTTCTCTCTCTCATGTCCTTTTTCATCTAAAAGGTATAATTCAACCTTTCCACATTTACATGGCTTCTGACTTTCCAGAAGCAGGTCAGACCTCAACGGTTGCATCTCTTCTCCATCACCTCTCCATCCTCATTCATCACTGCCAACTTTCTATTTCTTTCATTCTTTTCCCCTCCTGCCTCTGTCCCTGATTACATCTTCTTTACTAAACTGTTGTCCTGGATCACTCTCACCTGTTTCTTTAGACAGTGCTTGTCCTGTGGTGAAAACCCCTGAAACAGCTCTGATTTCTTCTCTGCAAAAGTCAGTCTTAGTCCAAAAATCATCACTGAAGTAATTGAATCCTGTGACTTACATTTTCCCCTCAAAACCTCTGGTTTATTACCAATTTATTCAGCAGAATGGTCAAGATAAAACAGGAACCTTTCTCTTGTCGTAAAAATATACTGTCCCCCTCCAACATCTCCTGTTCTTTCTTTCAAGGAACAACGTTTTGCCTATATGAACAGCCCTAGCCCATGGCCTTACCACTCTGCCTCTGTTCACAGAGGCACACGTGTGCTAAAATAGCCCAAATCAAAATAGTATCTATGAAAATGTGGCCACAGAGAATTGCAGTTTTTCGTAATGCCTTTAACTGAGATCAGTGCACCTGGGTTTAGCAGCGAAGCCTGCACCAATTTTGTAAAAGGAAGAGTAGGTAGAACCTCAATTACACATCCATTCAGGCATGCTATTGCTTATAACAGTGTCTGAGAGAAACAGGACAATTATTTTCAGAGGTCAAGATTAAGGAAGAAAATGAGGGGAAGTAACAGAAACTACCTTATCAAAGGTATCCCTTCCCAGGCAGCAATTATGGCAATCAGACCTCACTGTGCTGCAAAATTACCCTTTAAAAGTGAATTCTTTAAAAAAAAACAACCAAACAAAAAACCCAACCAAAAGGCCCCACCCTGTTTTCTTAATTTGAACTTGAGGGTGAGCTTTTTTCTTTTTCTTTGTGGATTTTTTTTAACTATTGAATTGACAATAACAGCATTATTTAAAGAAAACAATAAAGCCCATGTTTTTCACATTTGCAACCTTTTACAGTTCTATAATTATACTTTTACCCAATTTCTTTTGTAATTCTGGAGAACAAAGCAATTTACAAGTCTCTGTAGAAAAATGCTGCAAAACTACCAATTTAATTATTTTAATATTTCAGGAACATATTCAGCTCAGCAGTGATCACAGCTATTTGTGCCAATCTATTTCAGTAAAATCAAGAGAGCTGTTAGCATTCAGTAACGATTTGGAAATTGAACTTGATGTTTCCCAGCTATCATAACAAGGTTAAAGCCTGAGACAGTGTTAAACTCCCAAACTCCCCAACAGTAATGAAGTTATACTGATTGACATCGGCGGGGAATTGTTTGCTGCTATACGTTCACACTAATGGAAACTCTTAGAGAATACAAACTTAAAATTCATAGTACAGAATAAGTTCTAAAAGAGGATGAGAAGAATTCAAGCTGCACAACTAATTCAGCTATTAAATCAGTAAGGTACAGCTTTTGACACGCTCCAAGTCCCCTGTTCCACCAAAGTCCTTGTGAGTACTTTAGACCTTGACCTCATAGGATGCTGTGTGAGGCTCACCAAGGACGTATGGATCCCTTCACATCTACAGTCCATGTAGGCATTGCATTCTTTCTACACATATGAATACTGCAGGCAGTATGAATAGGCAAACAACATATAATCATTAATAAAACATTTACATAGATTCAAACACCAGTGGATAAATAGAGAATTCAGCCTTTTTAGAATGAAATAGAATTGGGACGCATGCTTTAGTTGTCATGCATTGGATTTTCATTTGAATAATACAATAAAGAAGAAAAAAAATGAAACAGAAAAGAAAATTAAGAAGTGGTTTATTTGGTTGCCAACTCCTTTTCATTGCATTTATGTAAAACAGGCTGTTTCCTCAAATCACCAAACAACTCTAATAGCAATTTTTATTTTCATGGCCTTCCTTATCTGAGAGATCTTGCAGATTCCTGACCCATTCAAGTGTTCTGTATGAACAATACACAATAGCAGCATTATATCAAATCAACAGCTTTATTGCAGCACTACTGTACTCATGGATAGAAAAATACAGAATCAAATCCTTGCCTCTGTGGATGGCAAACAAGCCCAAATTCTTAACAGTGATAGTGGTGCTCACGCCACCTGCAGAGACTGAACAGACAAGTTCTGCTCATTTATTGATGCGCTGATGTATCGATGGCTTAGCGAGTGAACCCATGTAGTTACACTGGACTCTGATTATCTATACTCATCTCTTCTCTGTGCTATCGCAGAACTCACTTGTGGAGATGGAGAGCGATGGCAAGGTGAGGTTAAATTCTCCTTAGTGCTAGTCTCTCCCATGCTATAGGACTGTGGCTGGTTTTTCCTCTGCTCAAGCTTTTTAGTAGCACAGAAAGAGTAGTACATAGGCCAGATATAACAAAGCAGCTGGCCAGAATCATGAATCTAACCAAGGACAATGGCAGCATAACCCAAACTCTGCCTCCCAATCTGTTAAATAATCCTACACAGAACAAGAAAACAAAAAAAAAAACCCTAAAAAAAAACCCTAGATGTGTGCCAAGGGATACATTTTCTAAGTTCTATAGTTGCTTTGATGTAATAGCTGCAGAATAATATTTGCCACGATGATGTGATATTCTTCAGCTCCCAGAAGTGAAAATTGGGCTGTATCATTCATAATCAGTTTTCTCATCTCAAACTTGGCAGCACGTGTCATTGGAAAATAAGCTTGGAAGTACACTTCAGTGAGAGATTCACGGAGCAGTGGAGACAAATCTAATGGAACATTTAATTATGTCATATGTTTTTGTAAGTGGAGGTGAAGGGAAAGAAATCCCCGTCCATCTACAGGGTCACTATCTTCCATTCATCTCAATGTGGTGTTCCTAGCACCAAACACAGCCATCACCTTGAATAGGCTGGAACTGTGTGTTGTTGCCACCCCGTAACTGGCCAAGGAAATTGTTCTTTAAATGCTCTCACGTTTTCTGTGGTCCATCTTTGGGGTACAAAAGGAGAACAGGTGTATGACGGGAGACTGAAGCGCTGTAAAGAGTCCTGTACAGAGACACGTTCCTCTACCTGCTACACACTGCACTTCTGTGCAATACTGTCTGCACGGAGACAGCACACAGCCTGGGGGGAACAGAGCAGCTCTGCACAACGACCTACATACGTGGTATGAACAAAACCACAGATCAACCCATTTCAAACCATACTCTCTCTCCAGCAAATCCCCATTTTCACCTCCTTCTGTGTTGTTACGCCACTAAATTAGAAGCAGTTTCTATCAGGGATTACTTAACACCTCTGATGGAGCACCTCACAGGAATAAAACACATTTTCAACCTTGTGCCATGATCCTGCACCAGAAGTGGACTGGAAGAATGCAGTAGCAGAGCACTGCAGAGCCTCCTGTGCATGACTTCTGGAATAAATAGGCTGAGAGTCTAGTTTCTGTAATGACTCATGGTTTTCTTCTTTCCATGTAACCTACACCGTTACTAATCCTTCTGACCAGCAGCGTGCTTTGTACTTTGAATTTAATGGACCTGATGATATCAATCTGTTTAAGCTTTAACTTGGAAGGATGGTTAGTGGGGTGCAGATCACATCTTTATAGGTGCTATATGGAATCACATAATGAAAGAGAATTCAGCTCCTATAAACATCACTGTATTGTCTGGGGATGCAGTGCATTATTTTACAAGATGCAGAAAGTTAATGCCTGCAGTAATTTAACAAAATTCTACCAGGGACATAGACAACTAAATTAATTCTCACTTCAACTCAATGAAAGTTTGTGATGATAGTTCACTTGAGCAGCAAAAATTGCACTCCAACTTTGAAACTGTACAGAGACACAGTAGTATCTAACTTTGCTTACACTCTTATCCAGTAGGTTAAAGTCATACCTCAAATGACTTATGGGCTTTTTTCCAGTGTCTAAGCCAGGCTAAGGTGGTAGTGTTCTTGCTCCTCTTAAGATCAGTCACAGCAGAAATGGGGAAATAAAGAGTAATCACTTCAGAAAAGGCTTCAAGAAATGAAACAGTGTTCTGCCTTACTTTTTAAACTGTATTTAATGTGATTTTCAGTCTAAAACAATGGTGTGGTTTCAGACTGAGTTTCTAAAAAATTCAGAAAACTGTAGAAAAATTTAAATGTGTCACAGAATCCTTTATAAATTTATCTTCTGAAGTCACCCATGCATTCCGTCCACCACCCAAACAGCTTCACAGAAAACTGCCACATGGTCTAATTCTGTGTCACTGTCCTGGTTTCGGCTGGGATGGAGTTAATTTCCTCCTTAGCAGCTGGTGCAGCTGGCGCTTTGGATGTGGTGTGAGGACACCGTTGGTGGCACACGGATGGTTTGGTCGTTGCTGGGTGGTGTCTGTACCAAGCCAAGGACTTTTCAGTTTCTGGGGCTCGGCCAGCGAGAGGGCTGGGGGGGGCATGGGACACTGGGAGGGGACACAGCCAGGACAGCTGCCCGAACCAGCCAAAGGGATGTTCCGTGCCATAGCACGTCATGCTCAGTGTATTAACTGGGGGAAGGAGGAGGAAGGGGGGACATTCAGCATTATGGCGTTTGTCTTCCTGAGTAACTGTTACATGTGATGAAGCCCTGCTTCCCTGGAGGTGGCTCAACACCCACCTGCCCATGGGCAGGGGTGAATGAATTCCTTGTTTTGCTTTGTCTGTGTGCAGCTTTTGCTTTACCTATTAAACTGTCTTTATCTCAGCCCACAAGTTTTTTCACGTTTACACTTCTGATTCTCTCCCCATCCCACTGTGGGGCAGTGAGCGAGCGGCTGCCTGGGGCTTGGATACTGGTCAGGGTTGGACCATGACAGCCACGTATTCTGAGACCTGGGACATCACTCCGTGGGAGTGTAAGAGGTACAGGTTTTTTGCTCAGGGTTTGCTGTCTCTCCAAAACCATAATTATCCTCTTAAAATTCAGCTTTCATCTAAGTCTTTGGTAACTGTTTGTGAGCACAGACACTTCCAAAGCAGAGCAAAAAACCAGTTACCGTACTTTACATTGTAGACCATGCTATAACGAGTCTTCAATGATAACAGCAATGCTGTGAGCCTCAGAAAGCACCTGCCCAAGTCAGAAAAACTTCTGCCCTTCTACAAAAGCATGATCTGGCCTCTGGCCGTAATGTATTTAAACACACCCTCAGCAGCCCCTCCACGTTTCCAAACTCAGTGAAATTTACCATTAGGAAGTTGTAGTGACTAATGAGCTGTACGGAATTTATAAGGGGAGTTTTGCTTTTTGAAAATGAAAGTGATATACATAGCACATAAGTGTTTAATGTCTTTTTACTATGCTTTCCCCATGACCTTGAAGGCAACTCTATAAGGGTTGCTCCTTCAGTACAAAACATTACAACCTTATTTCTAGAATTTCAGTTAGGATATCTAAATTTTGAAGTCATCATTAGGTTCACTTGACCTAAGGTTACCAAAATAAATATATCATTGCCACAGTATTATGGAAACATCGGTATACAGGCAAGCTGCTCACCGCATGAAACCCTTACTGAAAAATGACAACATCACTTCCAAGGTCTGTACTGAGTTAAAGGACAAAGCTGCACTTGAGTTTCCTCCACGATGTATCTGCATTTCAGGCCATTCCACTGTCTGATGGACAAAAAAAACAGGTACAAGAAGCATTTTGTTTTTATAACAAACCCTTCTACTTTATCTTTTCTATTTTCCTTTATGCTTATCTCCTTTAAAGGTTCCTTCTTTTGTAGAAGGGAGAACTTCAATCTGTAACAGGATTTTTTTAAAAAAAAAAAACAACCTTTAATCTTTATTCAGAATTCTCTTTTATGATGCTAATGGAGGATTACACAATAACTAACATTTTCTTATGTTTATTATTGTTGCCAAAGTCTTCTACGTTTAATAAAAGAGGGACAAAGAGAGACAGTATAATTGCATCTTGCAGAAGCCTTCTCTTTTCTTTTAGACTATATGGCTTTTTCAGAACTTCTAAAAGAATTTTAATAAAATAGGAGCTACTTAACAGAAATAAATTCTTTAAAGTGTAGAGCTTGTATATCTTCCTCAACTTACTAGGCAAAAAAGCTCTTAGCAACACAGTGCCTCATGGACTTCAAATATTTTTGGGAAAAAACAGAAGCTAGTGGAAGCATGGTCACCACTGAATCCCTCAGATATCCTGGCCTTTCTTCCACTTCTTTTCTGCGGTTCAGAATGAACAGCCCTGACCCAGGCCATAAATAATCTTGCACCTTACTCACAAGAGTCTGAAAATTAAAAATCTCTACAAAAGCCGACCAGACATATCAGAGTTAGGAGATGCAAATTGAAGATAATGACAGGAAAGAACAGGAGTAATTAAACACACTCTTCTTGTGAAGATGATGAAAGGAAGGACTTTCTCAAAAATTCATCTCTCTTTTCCAGAACATAAAGTACAAAACCAGAATGACAGCTATTCTCCAACAGCTTTAAAATCCAGACCAGTTAAATTGTTTCTGGCTCAAATTGCCATGTTTCTGAGTCAGTGCAATTTTAACTGTGTATTTAAATAGTAGTGAGTTGGTGCACAAACCTTGATGAAGGTACAGATGCATTTGCATTATAGATAAAAGTGAGCGAGGATCTCATGGCAAGTTTTGAAGCACTATAGGAAATTGAATTTATTTTTGAAGGACACAAAGATACAGATTAGCGAACATATAGCTATCCCCTTTCTATATGATGAACAAAGGAAAAAAAACCCTGCCCCATAGTTTTTGGTAATCAATAGGGAACTCTACGTTATTTTACATATTCCTTGAATTAAACCCTGAATAGTAAAATGACTCAGCTGTACGTTTCACCATCTCCTTACAGGACTTAGAAGGAAAGAAGAGAAAGAGAGAGATATGAAACCAGCCTGATTTTTATCCTATCCTTGAGAAGGTAGCTGTACTAGATTATCTACAGGACATAAACCTTGAGGTGTATTTGGGAAAGAGCCTTGGTAATTGTATGGACTAGACTTACAAAAGTTCCATCACCTGGGCATTAGCTTTAGTGCAAACCACCTTCTCTCACCTATGTAACACCTTCAACCTCCAGTCATAAGCATCTTTTCCCTGCCTAGTTGCTGAAGTCTTGGAGTCAGACACCAAACCACCAGCTTGCTGAGCAGGGAGTCAGCCAGGGTTTTAGTAATATTGAGTCAACAAGATAGGGTGTTTCTCTCTTCCCTCCACCAGCATTTTTTTCAAACAAAATTAATTACTACTTCTGTGCTTTGTATGGTTCCTGCTTTATTTTACATGAACATTTAGAAAACATGCTCCTTGGGGGACCTGAATGTTTGCCTTAATAGAATCAATCCTGACATGAGCTAGGACATTCACATGACTCTGCAGATCAGTGTTATATGTGCTTAAGTACTTGTACTGATGAAAACTTAAGCAACTAAGAATTTAATTTCTCTGTAAGACTAGCCTTTTTATTATATGAGACTGCACAGAACAGAACAGCTACAGGGAGGTTTTGCATAAGTAGAATGAAAAGGTAGTAGCCCAGCTCTTCATGCATGTGGTACCCAAAACTGTGGAGGGAAAAGAGCTGCTACACCAGCAACGCAAGCCCCGTCAGCAAATGTAGGTAGTGCTGATAATGCCACAAGCAAACAGAACCTGCAGAGGCTCAGAATCACTCAACTTGTTAGTGTAAGACAATGCAGAACATCTCCAAACTAACAAGATTATTTTTTTTTCTTTTTTTCTTTTTTTTTTTTTCTTTTTTTTAACAGATGCTGCTGCTGCTACTTCTACCAGGAAATCTTATGTAAAAACAGCTTCTGAAAGGAAATCTTGCCAAATCACCATTTTGAATGCTACCATAGTTTACACGTTCCAAAAATTCTAGGTCACAGGATGACTGGCTATTCTCCGGATTCTAAGAGCTTTTCAAGGAGTGCACCATGTATTTGCCAATTGAATTTTTCTGTGAAATGAGGGAATTATAGCAGGACAGAGCTTTACTGCATGACTCCTGACACACCTGTGATCAAACTTTCCACAAAGTGCTCCACAAATTCATCAGAGAATAAAAAAAATAAAAAAATTCTATTTTTGCAAGAAAGGCTAGTGTATTTTCAATTTAAAGCTTGTGGGAGCCTGGGGGAACCCCAACATTTCTATTTTTCTCTAAGATTAACAAATGCCAAACAGAATGACAGATAAAGCATCCAGTCAAGTTGGTACCAATACAAGTTGAAGAACTCACATCGTATCAAGATGAGTTGAAAAAGAAAGCTTATTAGTCTGTCAAAACCAAAAATGGTAATCAGAAAATACAAATGACTTGAAATGAGTGGTGGTGTGCATTCTGTCATTAGCTAAAGACCACTAGAACGCACGTAGTGCCTGCACCATCAGCAGCCTGCAGCAAATTTCATTCTTGCCTACTTAGAAAACGATCCACCCTTCTTGTGAACAATGTGAAAGTATCTTAGCAACACGTCGCATGTATTACTGATTATTTTCAACAGAGATACAAAGGAAATACATTGATAAAATAATGGCACATATAATTTATTACTACGAAATCTGATACTAATCTCTTAACTGGGAAGCATGTTGTTGTCTCCCAGGCCCTTTTATATGTGGTCCATGCCAAACTTTTAAAATTCAAACCCAAGAATTTTAAAACTGAAATTACAACAGTGTTCTGCATTTAAATCCAGATCACTGCTTTCATTTGAAATACAATCTGGAACTTCTGCATTATTATAACTATTTTTTTAAACCAAAATATATTTCTGCTGTCTCCACAGTAATAACATTTGCCTATTCAGAATAATTGAAATAAATTTGACAGAATGATTGGAATAATCCATATTAGATTGATAGCTAGTCAAGAGGTTGATGTTTTAATAACAGTAATAAATTGGGAAAAGAAAAGTTCATTGGGTAGAATCAAAACCTCGAGATACAGGAGTATTATAAAGTTGTGACAAACTGTCATGGGACATAAACAGGGCAGCAGTACCCACAAGATGAAGGGAAATAAAAAGGAAAGGACTTGCAGAAAAGAGTTGTCCTCAAAACAGTTTTCCACCAGTAAATTATAATTTAATCTCACCCCTAAGTGGTGAAACCAAAGTTTTATTCACTATCAGACGTTAAAAAGCACATCTTTAATCTTCATTCTCTATTTTACTTTTTTCCTCAAAATTATGTATTATAGCCAGGCTACTTTTGAATCTAAAACCACGGTGCCACCAGAGGCACTAATCCTTTGACCTTGGTCTAACATGCACAGAAGTTTTGAAATTCTTTTTTCATAAGACACAGAAGATATGAACAAGGGGTACCTTGTTCTCTAAAGGTAGGGACATGACAAAAATCTCAAAGCCTGAAAAAACCTTTACAGTAGCCTCAGTTGTGTAATTGTGGCATAGAGCATGGAGTCCAAACAAATCAGCAAAGACCTGGGCTCCAGTCGGTGTAAGGAGGCTACTGAATGGCAGGCACACTTCAGAGACACAGATGTGAGCAAGCTGGTCATTTGGTGAACCCAAACTTGGCCAACTGCTTAACAATCCACATGCATTGCTCATTATGCACCGGATGATCTATTCACCAGGAAGCCCATCCTCACTATTGCTGATTTTCTTTTGTGTGATTGTAGATGAAAGCCCCAGAAGAGAAAAACAAAAGAACACCCTGCCAAAATTCATGCTGGACCTTTTTATTCAATGATGCAAATATGGATTTAGTAGCTTAATTTGGTGACCCAGTTCTGAATATTGACTGTTTTACTTAGCTCCTGTTCTTCTAGTCCTGTTCTTTTAGTTTTGTTGCTATTGTTCTGAATTTCTAGGATCAGCTGTTGGTGCTCCATGTTCACTGTCCCATTGTTCTTCAGATGAAAGTCACCAAGTAAAGATTACCTGTTTGTCTGACAGTTTGTCTTCTACAGAATGAGACTGAGAGAAGACAATGAGGATCAAGGGAAAAAAAAAAAAAAAAAAAAGCTTTACATGATACTAAGAAAGGCAATAAATGCAAAGGTCATCCAAAGGCATGAAAAGTTCCAAAATGAAGAAGCTTTTTGAGGCAACTTCAGTCTAAGCAGTTCTAATGTTCCCAGGTGAATTGCATTATCCATGCTTTATCAAAAAACTTGTACAATCTGGCATGAGCTTCTGCCTTTATGTAAAGTACCTCAGCTTCCCTCAAGAAAAAAAAAATAATCAATTTTTTGACCTATTTGACTGCAGATAGAAGCTAAATTTATCTACAGGATATATTTTAAAATCTTTTAATATCAAGAAGACAGTTCAGAAAGATCATGTAGTAAATAAAAAATGGTTTGGAAATCATAGGAATACTTACATTCAATAATGCTGGACCTTCTGTTAATCATATCTGTAAGTATCATAATTTCAAAGACAATTTTGTTATTTCAGGAAAAAGGTCAATCTAAGGTCATTTAAGACCTTGAGGCTGGAAAAGCCTACTGTCATAGGGTGATCTAGTCCCTACCCAGACTTATAGCTGCTTTATGCGAGTCCAGAGCTATGACTTGTACTTGTAAAATAAGGTAATTGTGGCCTCCTCTATTATTTGCTGTTCTTGTTCTGCAGAGACAAGGTACTTTATCAGATTTATGCTACTGACCCTCCAGTTTCCTGCTAGTTCTCAAGTAATCAATAAGATTAGTGCTATCATCAAAATTCATTTACAACTGCCACTATCCTTTAGTTATGTGAATTAGAGAACTCATTTTGCAATACTAGAAAGCCTCCTCAAAGTTTAAAGAAAATGGATCGATTCTTGGGGGCAATCATCACTAACATCACAACCGAACTTCTCATCTGGCATTATGCATGTGTTATATCACACATAAATAATTACAGATAGATATGATTAGCAACCGAAGCTTCTTACCAGACATTATTTTTTATATCACATGCCACTTAACTTGAGACATGTGATATACTTTTGTAGAAAAACTGCTTTAAAAAGGTCAAATTTGCAATGCCGTAACTTTTTCCTGCCTTATCTCCCAGCCACCGCGCCCCCCCGTAAAAACTTCAAAACTTCTGGTGACTTTAGTGGTATTATATCAATGTTCCCTCTGGCAGCGCATCAGATTACCTGTTATAGAATAACTTATATTGGTGCTGCAGTATATATATATATATATATAAAAAAAAAAATTACTGATTTTGGATGATTTGATTTTGAAAATGGGAGAGAAAAGCACAGTGTTTAAGGGAGCAGAAAGGAGGGAATGAAAGAGTGGGAAGAATGGGAGTTGGGGACAGAATTAGCAGTCTCAGTTTCTTACAGATGTGATTTGGGTGCAAGAATCTCAGAGAAACACAAGCTGTTCTAACTGTATAGCCAATGAAGATATCCTAATGCCTTCATACAACCTTTTATGAGACATTCAAGCTGTAATATCTTAAGTGGCACACAACTCCTGCTCTTTGTTTCGTTATGTCTTCTCACTTCATACTGCTATTACACCACATCAGACACATTCCATCTCCCCTTTGCCTTGAACGGTATTTATTTTCTTTGGATACCTTTTATTTTAAAGTATTTAAACCAGATATATTAGCCACAGAATAGCTGAGAGTTGATGTCCTCAGTATGTAGAGCTGAGAAATTTCTGAGAAAAGGTGACAGAAATTAAATGTTTTCTCTCTCAGGACTAACAGTACTGTATTTTCTAGGAGCATTGCTATTTATAGTTCAGGCATCCGTTTATCCTAGATCTTAATTAAATATCATAATTCACGTTGATAAATAAATAAATACCCCAAACCTGTTTTTTTCTTTGGTTTTTTTTTCATCCGTTGCTTCCCACCGATGGCAGTGCAGTGCCCGCAGCCCACACACGCTCTGACCCTCAGCAATACTTTTTGCCCCTGACTGAGGGACAGCACAGTACCGACTGTAACCTTTACCACCTTGCTCTGAAACAGATAAAAAGCCCCATAAAACCACAACAGAAAAGTCAATACAAAGACACATAAGCCAATCTCTTTTAACCAGACATTCCCCGTGTCTGCAGAGAAACAGGTCAGTGTACGGTGTACACTTCTAGGAGGTAATTAGGAATCCTAAATGTAGTGAAGAAGAAACCAAGGTCTGTGGGCACCGGGTGAATCACTACACCTCATGCAAGTCAACCCAGGCACTGCCTGTGCAGTGGGTTTATTTGTCAACTGTTCTTTGCCTCTTATTTAGGCTGTCAGTTATTTGAAGCAGTGACCTCATCATCATCTTCTGGTACACGTGGATGTGCTGCATATAGCACAGCAGGGCCCTCATCTCATGTAATTACCTGATTTTGTTTAATTTTGCTTGAGGTACAAAAAAGGCTGAATATGCATGCCAATGTTTCCATTTTAAATACATCTTGAAGGTGTGCTCCGTTAGATACACAACAAGAACATTTCCCCAGAGCTCTGCATTGTTCTATTCTGAGCCATCAAAGACAAGTCTAAGCAATAACTAAGACTGTCTGAAAGAATAAAGTAGTCATTAAAGTTAGGTACTGTTATTTCCAGTGATGTAGACATTTCTTGACAGTATGGTGTGCTAAGCACAGGTTGTTTTATCCTAACATTAGTACCATATGATGTCAAACTGGCAGATCTTTTAACTGACAATATCTGGACTTCCTGATTTGCTTTATTTTAAGAACAACGCTGTGCGCTGAATTTCCACCCTTTAAAGAAACTTTTGACACTGAAGAAACTTATAAGAAAAATATATGAAACCACTGGCAAGTCTGTTTCACACATTTCCCTTTGAATGTTCTTGGCTATATACTTTTTAGAGGAGGAAGGAAGTATTTTACAAACAAAACTTGAAAGGCCTCATATTTGTCCACTTATAGATCAGTCAAATATATCTTGCATCCTTATTCAGAGTGGCAGAACTACACACACAGAGAGTTGGGTGCACCCTCACCAATACACAGTTAGTGCCCACTTCTGCAAGTCTTTCCTCAGCTTGAAACTCAGAAACCTGAGATGAAAATCTGGGTATGTAACTGTGATATCCTTCAGTATTTACCCATCATTGTCACTCTCTTGTTATAGTGACCAATATGAAAGGTATTAGAACTAACACAAGCTATGATACACCTACGAGCTCTAACCCCAGGGAGGAAAGCTTCATCAAACCACAATACACGCATCCAGAAGTTTCTTACTTCTGATTAGTACCCACGAAGATGACCACGAATGACTGTGGTTCCCTAATATAATACATTTCTCTGCCAGAGGGAAAGACCTTGCTCGTTTTGTAGATGGAAATTTCTCCAGGACTGAAAGTGTGGAGTGAATTCTCTAAAGTGCCTCGCCACCCTGCCACACTTTATACTTCAAGTAGAAACACATTTTATCAACTTCATTATCTCACTATGGTATGGAACTAGCTTTGCCATACGTGACAAACAAAAGCCCAGAAAAAAAATAATAACCACTGCATATACTTTCTCTTCTGGCAAGAGAACCAGACAATAAAAAGAAGCATGCTGTAACATAGAACACTTCAACAGCACACAGACAATAGTGCAGCATGTAGGTTAAATTTGTTTATACATAGATCCGATTATACTAAAATAGAATAGAACAAAACCATATTTGAAAATGAGGCTCTTAAAGCCACTCTGAATGACCCCAGAGTCTAATTATTCATGGAAGATGAATAAAAATAAGAAGTCACAGCAGAAAGGAAGGATATTAAGTGTTCAAAGGTTTCATATTTCCAGTTCAGTGCATTAACTATATTCACCTAACACAGAGGAATCATAACGTCAATAGGCAAACTAAGTAAAAGAAGTAATTATTATCACTATTTGGTATGTGGGGAACTGCAGCACAGAATGACTGCATTTCTTGCCTGTGGTCACTCACGTATAGCACAGGCTGAGTCACAAACAGAACCTTTTTTTCCTGCATTGCTGACAAATGTCTTCAATAAACCATCCCTCCTCCAAGACTTCTGTGTTAATAGTAATACTCCATTATCCACTGCAGTAAGCCTCAGCCACACACCCAGTTCTCTCCATTCTTTCACCGTTATTTTTATCTGAACACAAAGGCTAAGAAAGAAACTTCCTCATCCCCATAACTTTTCTACCCCCTTTTTTTTTTAATTCTTTCACATTATCACTGTGGAGGATGCATTTCAGGGCTACATCCTCCACTGGAGTAAATCGGTGTAGTGGAATAGAGTCATTCACCTCAGCTACTGTCAATCTGAGGTTATATCCCAGAGGATCTCTTCAGATTAATAGATGATGTTTTACTTTTCTGAATCAGCTTGTCATTGTGATTAAACAGCACTGTAAGAAGTCAATGTCTTCCACTATCATTTCATATTCCTGGTCTCAAAGGAAGCATACAGACTCTATTTTCAACCACAGCTCCACTATTTTGCCAGCTCTTAAAGAAATGTAATTTGCAATTGCTTGGAAGGACGTATCAAAGGAGACAGGTCTGACCATGACTGTCACTACCAAAACTGCTTTCCTGTCATGTACTCCCCTAAAGCTTTATTCCTGCAATGACACAAAGTTATTGCTATCCCTCCTCACGTCAGTGAAGAATGGAAAGCTGGTTGTCCACATGGCAACTGCAGTTTGCCAAGAGCATTTCCAAGTAGAAGGTGCAGCATGACTAAGTTGTTGTCTGCCTCTGGCATTCAGAGTCTTACATACGTTTCTTGGCCTTTCTCCAGATCCCTGGACTTGGGCAGAGCGTGTCAGATACTGCTTACCTGTGTTTAACAACTGCCACTTCTTATGGCTATATTTCTGTACTGTGGGAGAACTTCAATAGTCAGTGCTCCTAGATAACTTCAGGAATAAGTTTTAAGGTGCGCAAACTATGCTAAAAACCCACACAACAGAAAACAGGGAAGAAAATGCATGAGACAAACTTCAGTCAGGTCTTCTGAACCTGGAAAACTCTGCACCTTTCTTTCCCTCTTTTGTAATTTTTCATTTTCCCCTGAGATGCTCAGAATATTTTTCATCTGTGTTACTTTTTGGTTTCCCAACACTTGAAGTCCAGTCCTCCTGCTTGCTTTAAAGCAAGAGCTGTGCCCTGACAGAAAACCACTGTCCAGCCTTCCTTCTTAAGTGCACATTTTCTTTTATATTATTTCTATCTATATTATATTATATACTGTATCTTCAAAAAACTTCCATTTTCTTGACCTTGTCTGCTGGAAGCTTTATTGCTTTTCTAACTCAGTTTCAAATTAACTGAACTTTTTCTTCATTTTCTTGTTTATGTATCAGTTTCATTACTGCTGGCACACAGCTCTAGGGACAGAGCTAGTTAACGGTTGCATCCCGACTGCTGCAAATACAATCGCACATTCAGCCCTGGGATATATGCGTGTAATTTCTATTGACAATGCAAGGAAAATCAATTTCATATGGCACCAAGAACTGCAACCACTTATGGAAGGTAGCATTTGACTTTTAGGGTTACATGGTCATTTCTAATTTGGTAGAAAGTGGCACCGCATTAGTAAAAATAGAGAAATGTAAGGATCAAAAACCCAACTGATTCATCCCATCCACACTGGCCACAATTTCCAAGGGCAGAATTGATCCATTATCCTCATTTCATGTGTTTTTGGCTCATCCATTCTTTGTTGCACACAGGGACGTACACTGGTATCAAGTACAATCCAAATTCTTATCCAGTAAAGCACTGGTTTCCCTGTCCTAACTACATTTGGCTTATCCTGATTTGAAACAGGTGTGAATTTAGTTCTCTGCTTCCTAGTTTCACATAGGATACTCACTCATTTAATGTAAGTGAAAGATGTCTTAGTCTAACCGAGAAGGCTGAGAAACCAGTAGCTATGCCCACTGTGCTGCTAGGGCCAGTGCTGTCAGCCTGAACAACACGCAAAGAACAGTAAAAACTCAAGGTCAAAGACTTTTTTATAAAGGTTCTCTTAGTTTCACTTGCAATTATACTTCTATAACTGAGGAAAAATTGTAGGTACATTTTTAAAGAGAAAAGTTTGCCACCAAGTTTTCAGATTCTTTTCCTCTTTATGTGTCCTGGTTTCGGCTGGGATGGAGTTAATTTCCTCCTTAGCAGCTGGTGCAGCTGGTGCTTTGGATGTGGTGTGAGGACACCGTTGGTGGCTCACGGATGGTTTGGTTGTTGCTGGGTGGTGTCTGTACCAAGCCAAGGACTTTTCAGTTTCTGGGGCCCGGCCAGCGAGAGGGCTGGGGGGGCACGGGACACTGGGAGGGGACACAGCCAGGACAGCTGCCCAAACCAGCCAAAGGGATGTTCCATACCATAGCACGTCATGCTCAATATGTAAACTGGGGGAAGAAGGAGGAAGGGGGGACATTCAGCATTATGGCGTTTGTCTTCCTGAGTAACTGTTACATGTGACGAAGCCCGGCTTCCCTGGAGGTGGCTCAACACCCACCTGCCCATGGGCAGGGGTGAATGAATTCCTTGTTTTACTTTGTCTGTGTGCAGCTTTTGCTTTACCTATTACACTGTCTTTATCTCAGCCCACGAGTTTTCCCATTTTTACTCTTCCAATCCTCTTCCCATCCCGCTCTGGGGCAGTGAGCGAGCAGCTGCCTGGGGCTGGGTTGCGGGCAGGGGTTAAACCACGACATTGTGTTACAACCTTGTCACTGGAAATAAAATACGTTGCCTGCAGTTGGCTTTCTCGATATATTTTTCTGCACAAGAATTTGAGCAAATAGAGCGCTGCCTTTGCTCTTTTGGCATCTGTTGCAAGATTTGTAATAAGCACATGGTTAGTCTGTACTCATTATGTGAGTTTGTGGGCAAGGGCTATAGTCATTTAAATATTACTGCTGCATACTAAAGAAATCTCTCTACCTGTTGTAAAGTATAGTGTTTTGATGGCTAATCATTGCAACAATTACTCTTAGCGTACAGACAGAACTTAAATTAAAAAAAAGGGACCATACAAAGTAGGAAATTGAATACCAGCACCCTTGAAAAGTTCACAATTCAAAAACTAGTTAAGTTATATGAAAAAAAGAAAACATTGAGAACATTTTCCCTCTGAAAAATGAATGATGGAGATAGAATAAAATTTCATTAGAAAATATTAACTGCCGTTACGATTGAGGGGATATCTGGGTGGCAATATATGCAACAGTGTCCTTTTCATTCACGTGATTATGGAAGCTTCTTTAGCTAACCACATATCACCCTCTCTGCATTTCTTAGTTTCTTTATTTTAAATAAATTAATTCCCACATTTCAGAAGGGCTACTTTCATAGGATTTTCAAGAAAATTTCAAAGAAAATATACCACATAGGCACTATATTTTTTCTTTTTTTTCTACCACCACTATTGAAGAGCCTTTTACTTTATCCAAGAATATGCCTGCTTACCCAGCAATTCAGCTGCTGTCATATGCACTACTACGCTATTTTTTAAAATCTCGTTCTCACTTAAAGATGCTCAATATGTAATATGATAACAACCTAAGAATCTAACCATGTAAAGTGACACAGAAGATGGATAAGTTAAAGCAGTGTTTATATGTTCCAAATTGGGATCTTCATGGTTGTGGTGCTACTTTTTGAACAATAAATTTGCTTCTTTAAGTCCTGTGTTTTACTTGACAAATGAAAACAGTTTATTATTGCCTTGATTAAAAACAAAACAAACCCCAAAAATATGCATCATGCCCATACTGCCAATAAACAGTATCTGTTACATGTGTGCAGCAGTCGTAATACTGTTGGGTTTTCCTTCTTTTCAGTCTAGATCTCTGCCATTAACAAGTGTATGCTGGGGCTATAGTAAGTATACTCCTATGCTAACGACTCTCTCAGACATCCTAAGAAGTGGGATTTAATCTCAAAAGCATATTTGCACTTGCATTTGCACTTCAGCTGTGATTGTTTCTCAGCACTTTCAGACAAACCTAATCCATCATAAATCTCACATAAACGTAATGGTTTTGATTTCTGCATACAGGTAATATTTTTTAAATGTTTTTCTCCACCTTCCTTTCTAATCAAGGGATTAATGTAACTTGTGAAATTAAAGACTTTATTTATCTTCACCTTCCAAAGGAAAAGGGAAATGCCTGAGCATCTTTTTTTGGTGGAGCTGTTCAAAGCTTCATTCTTTAAAGTAATGAAAGAAAAAATGTACACCAGCACTCACAACACCACAGCTTTCACTCATTATCATGTAAGTAGCACAATCATTTACTCAGTGTACCTTCCTCTGCCCATCATTCCAGTGTCAAGCCTGCAAGTTCAGAGGTGCACTCTTTTTTTGCCTAATCTAGAAGGTCCACTTTTTGTCTACCAAGTGATTATTTCATAAGGGAAGAATAATGGAACTTACCCACTTTAAATTATATATTGTCTGTCAACCAAGTAGATCTGCCGTGAAAGACACAGCCCTGACAGTCAGACAAGGCTTACGTTACTCTGCTTAATTCCACGTCTACTGCAGAAATAGGTGGCTAATGTCAATAGCTATAAAAATTATTTTAGAAGTTTCAGAACATTTCAGAAACAGACACCATTGACTTATGTAACAACAAAAGAACATGTGTGCAAGACAATATGAACTTTGATTGCCATGCCTGCTGCACCTAAACAACAAAATTTCCTAGTTTACATGTTTCCTCTGTTGCCCTACTGTATTCTAAACCCCAAAGTATTATTATGTAAGGTATAAAACTGTTAAACACAAGGCAGATCAAACTCTCTGTCTGACATCAATTTAACCAGCCCATAAACCTCAGGGTTTCTTTTCCTTCAAATGTGTGCTTTCTGAAACTGCAGAATTAAAAATATTATTACTCTAGAGCCACAGCTTTAAGACTGCAACTTCAGAAACACCATGCATTTTCAGAAATTAATTCAGCATTACACAGTTTGGTTTCTCAGCAACAACGCAGAACACATGAACCAAGCCACAGACCTATTTACAGGAGGACTGCTTCATCTAGAGTCCACCTCTTCACACATTACAAATGACCTCAGCAGCATTAATTCAAATAATCTGTAGCCACTAAGAAAATAGATTTGTTCATCCCCACCCTACTCACATGGCACTGTGCGGAGGTAGAGATTGTCTCTTATGATCTGCTGGAGCTCATGGTCTACCGAACCCTTCTGGAACCGTAAATTGAGGTAGTGACGAAGGTCCTTATCAACAATGCCTCCTGTCAAGGAAAAGACAAATGAAAGCATGATTTTAAAATATATTGCTTTGACGGAAGCAATGAATCACTTGTAAAGTCTCAGTGGCTCATTTTCCTTCATGTTTCTGTCACAATGGATGACAGAAGCACAAAGAGCTTTCTGGTTAAGGCATGCAGTAGGTATAATGTTATTTAATATTGGTAACTGTCAAGGTTAAAAACAGTTAATGACAACTAAGTGGCCAAATCTGTACAGTTCAGAAAATACATACAGGATTATAGTCAGTAGGATCAATTTTTTTCTATACAAAACTGGAACATGTCATTATTATACCTACACATATATCCAAATGACACATTATTACATATTATGTTCCCCATGACCTTGTACCGATTTCCCACATGCTTATTAAAACAAAAAATCTTGGTTCAAAATGTCTTTGAAACCTTCGGTGTTTTCAGTCCAAGTGTAACCAGAATGAAATGTAGCTGTAGTTAATGATCATAAAATCATAAAATACGACATAATCTTTTGTGTTATTTATTTCTAATAGTACTCATATCTGAAAAAGGTACTATAGCAAGCAAGGGTACACATCTTATTTCTACTACTGAAAAGAGTCATTACTAATATAACGCCTTAGCATAGCACTGCAAAAATGGGGGGAAAACAGTTTAAAATCCTCTATTTGCCACTTTCATTACAAGTTTAGGATGAAACATCTTAAAATATAGTTTAGCCACTGCCCATTGTCCCAGGTTCCACTATTAAAGGCAGGCCTATCAATCTAATCCAACATGATTAATAAAAATGTCCTGATATAGTTCCTCTCCATTTCTTTAAACTTTCACATTTCTTTTAACCTTGAGTATGGATCATTTTTATAATTATGGAAAAAAGTCCATAAATAACTCAATTTCTTCATTCTCTGAAATTCTGACATAAGGAAAAAATATAGAAAATCATTACTACACTGAGTTTGGGCATATATTCTCAGCAAGAAAAATTGTAGGCAGATAGATCCTTAACTTGTTGCTTCACACATTCGACCTTAAAACATTTTTTCAAACGGCTTTTGCTATTGAAACCTTTGCAAGAAGCCTTATTGACAGACTGCATAAAGATTTTCCTGTAAAAAGGCACAAATAACATCCCTACCTAATTATTTGAAAATCACCGCAGAGCATAAATAGCTGTAAATTAAAACATTTCTCCTTACAGCTATTCCTATCAATCTGCCAATTACAAGTCCATAATCTTATTATTGCTGCTTTCTGTCAATAACTTCAAAACCTTTTGTTCCAGGTTTTTAAAAAGCTCATAAATAATTATTCTCATGTTTAGCTAAAGGCAAAACCACAGCAGACTCTCATAATCAAAAGAAGAAAAAAAAAAAAAAACCCAACTCATAACAGACACAAAGAAATACCTGTGTACCCAGTTCCCAGAGGCTGAGAACTTCCATGCAGATCTCCAGTCTTCCAGGATCCCAGCTGAGCCACTTAGTCTACTACTTTGGTACCACTAACATTGTTTCTAGCAACGGGCTCTGTTTGCAGACCAGAACATCCTCACTCCTGCCAATTTCTTATGAGATTTCAGAGGAGGTGAGGGCTAGAGGAGGCTGCAGAGAGATGCTCTGCTCCTGATCAGGATCAGCTGTCCTTTCTGACTGGCTGCAGAGAGTAAAGGTCCTGCAGCTCTTGCTCTTCTCACTCTGATATACAGGACATGCCCAGTGATGCAGATGCTTTCTGGCAGCCTCAGAAAATGCCAGCTCGAGAACAACAGCTGTAGCCTGCCCGCTGACAAAAACCTGAATCATTCAACTTACGACACAAGTAAGTTTAGGAACCTACACAGATTTCTGACCCTCAAAGTGCATTTTTTATTTACAGCTTTTTGCTTCGAGCATGGCCATTTACTTCACCATGTGTTAATGAATGCACTAAAACCTCCCAAGCACTTAATAAAAAGAGTAACCTGATATTTTTTGCAAATTGCATATTCCAAACTAGAGCATAAAATATATATATTTACAAGAAGAGATACCTATAGCCTTCTATTTGTTACATACAGATTCAAAAGCAAAAGTTTGCAACAGAAATAAAACCTGTACACAGTGCAGAGGAAAAAAACTTACCAGCTTCCAAGCAAAAGGGAAACATTTTTTTCTTAATATCTGAGTATACACTGCAACATTAGCAAAGCTAGTTTAAAGAGCAGTCAGATGAACTACAGACAGCACATGTACTATTACCAAACATTCTTCTTTGAGTCATTCTGTTTTCTGACCCAACGTTTTTCAAATCTTAGGGTACAAGCAGCCTTTTTTTTTAGAATCTGGTAAAGCAATGAATTTTACATCCTGGCAAGTGTAAAAGATGAAGTAGTTTGAGAATCCTGAAAAGCAAATAGAATCTTTTTAATTCATCCTTCCAATTGTCATTCTTCTGCTTTTCATCCCTAAAAAGCTCTGTTGTTTTACCTGATGCTTGTCAAAAGCATACTTCACTCCAAATGTGTTTTCCAGGTATCTGTAGTACCCGAGCTTTTCAGCAGCCTGATCCTTTTAAATTACAAGCATAACAACATCTTGACTGCTACTATGGGGCCATAAGACTTTCTGCAAGAATCTATAGTGAGTTGCAAGTATGTAAACCAGCCTTGATTTAGCAGCACTGAATTAGATCTTGTATTATAGACTATATAAATCAGGAATAACATGAGTAATAACAACAGGACTATGTCTTCCAAAAGGCAGAAATAACAGGCAGAAAATGTTATCATTTGATTTACTCTGGAGGGAAAAAAGAAACTTAGTGACACTGTCAATAAGTTCATAGAAAAAGAGGCAGAAATAAACTGTTTTTACAGGCAGTAACAATACTCCACTATTCAGTGGTCCAATCCAATCCAGTAGACATGTGACTGACTTGTTTTCCATAAAATTCAACTTTCCTTTATTTTGCTTTTTTGCAGTACACTGAAAACCATTTACATGCTGGAAAATCCCTGACATGAACCTAAGCCCTTAGTTTTCTATTATTCCCAGCCAGCACACAGTGAGGAGCTCGAAACGATGCTGAGGGGCTGCCAGCACCTGTCACTTGGTACCACCAACCCCACCACAGCCGCGCAGCGGCTCACGAAGAGGAGCTCAGGGAGAACCAGCTCACGAAGGCCACATCCTGCTCGCTGTGCACGGCATGAAAAGGAAGAGCTGTTGTGTGTCCGAGGCATTATACAGCACAAGCTTTAGAAACCCAGACCCAGAGACCATAATTTAAAACGTTTGTTGGCCGCTGCCATGGGAGGAGGCTGACAACTGCACCATAGAGTATGCCCTGGCTTGTAGCCATGCAGGGCTTTTTTCTTTTTTTTTTTCTCCCCCCTGGCTTGAGGCCTATACTCCGTTTCAGTTTCATTTCACTCCAATGAATCCCATTGCTTTGATAGCTTGGAAATATAGGATGTGAATTAAATACTTCCAGTAATAATCTCTTGCATAATGTATGCCTGGTTTAGGTACAGCTACCAATCATGATGGCAAACTCATAACCGTGACTGAATTTGATTCCAGAGGTTATAAAATTAGATACACTTGGATGAACTAAAAAATGCTCTGTTTGCATGTTATACTTAAGAATTTAATGAGCAAAGTATATCTTTTTACAGTGTTTTAATGTATTTCTATCAAGTTTCCTTCCCTTTATAAAATGAAGTAGCAAAGTCCAGTCAGAAAAGAAAGAACACACATACAAAATGGTATTGAATAGTGTGTAGCTCGTTAAAAGATTCAAAACTGAAGAAGATAATTGCCATTTCCGAGAAAATGACAGGGATAAAGGTTTATAATTTTCTCTAGTCCTAAACGTTGTAACTGCTTTTCTGTAACTTTCTATTCAGTAACTCGCTGATGCTGCACCTGGAGCCCACTCTTGTATTTCATTTTTCAGTGAAAGACTACTTGTAAACACAAATGTCCCTCTTGTTCTTACCATGTTAGCTCTAAATAATTTATTTCCTACCCTTAACACAATTTTTGCGGTTATAACTTCTCAACAAACATTTCTGAGTATTCACCGATTACTATTTTCTCATCTTGTATCATAACCTTTCAGCAAATTGACTTTCCAAAACCTGATGTGGTAAATTATTTGTTTTTCAACAGTATAATCAATTGCATCTCAGCCAAGAATAATTTGCCTTAGATATTTTATTTGCTGGGATTAAAATTTAAAAGATTCCTGTTTCCCTGGGTTCTATAAATATTCCTGATTAGAAATATCTATAAGTAAGACTCACATCTAGATTTGCATCTGTACACAACCTGTGTCTGAGGAAAATAAAGGAAATATCTCAGGACCTGTACCCTATGAAAAGACAAGCTTATAAACTTCTAGTACAAGCTGCCTCCCTTCTTCTGTTGCCCTGCTTGCATCAGCCTGTCTCCCCTTGTTTTCACCAAGCTCCCACTCCTGACTGTAACAATAAGACATGTATTTGGCAAACTCGAATGCCTTGGTGGACCAGGTTTTCACCAGCTTCAGTAGGACTATTGTACTGGAGAGTCTCACCCCAAATATTTACTGAGGTGCTACCTGAAACTTTGCCTTAATACCGTGGTATGCCCCCGTGGGCATATGACAGTATCTCAGGTTTCTTCTGCACCAGTAGAAGATACATAGTTCAGTGCATGCTAGACTAACTTATCTTTCATCATTCACAGATGATCTAACTGACCACCTGAATTATTTAAACCAGATATTAGGAATATCTGCTCTATTAGTTCTTTTCTCTAGTGATAATATAAGAGAGGCTTTTTCCCATGAAACTGGACGTAAGAAAAATTTTTTGGGTGACTGTCCAGGATATAGCAAGAAGATCATAGCCATCGTAAATAAAAAGCTGTGTACATGGTTTAATTGATCATTTCTGACTATTTTTTTAAATGGCTCCCTAAGAATTCAGAATATCTGTAATTATCATATACAACCCCTTTCAGTCATCCCCATCAATTCAGTGACACCATGGCCACTTATCCATAAAGACTCGATGAATTTTCATTCCGGTATATACAACCTAACCCGAGGTGACCTGTAATTCCCCTCTTCCAGCCTTGCTCTCCAGACCCACACAGCTCTAGGCTGGTGTGTGCACAAAAATCAGCAATGCAGGCTTGAGCAGCAGCGAGGGTCTGGCACTAGCCAGCTGTGAGAGAGCCTGTGCCAGCCAGGGCTCCACAACACACTGGCCAATACAAATTTCTCACTGTGAGCTTCCTAAAAGTAACTGAAAAGATTTTAAACATAAAAAAATATTAACTGCCACATCCTCTCTTCTCTCAAAGTTTCTCCAAGTGGTTCTCTCAGGAGAAGAACATCAGACTTTTTTTCTTCCATAGGTTCAGTGATATTTTTTTGCATTAACTTCAAAAAAAAACCTTAAGAAAGCATTCATTAATGATGAATTGATGATTCTCATTACTCATATGAATTGCAAAAGTGTTTGTAGCACAAACAATACTTTTAAAATAAATTAAGTATGTCTTATCTTAGTACTGGATCAATAAAGATGTCATACATTTAACATTTCTGAACCAGTAGGAGATGGTCTGCTTTAATAATTTCTTCAACTGGCAAAAGTAACCAGAAAAATCACTTTTAAGTAAGAATATGAAAATTCCAGTATCAAAAATCTCAGTTGGATTTTCTAAGCCTTTGTTATTAAAATACAGCCTGCAGCTAAGCCTATTATTTAAGGGAAATTATTCTCAACAAACCTATCCAGTTCTCAGAGGAGTATAAAGGTGAGTGTTAGCATTTCACTAACCATCGTACATTGGGCATATTCAACCCTGGAATTTCCTTCAGGTTTCCATGTAAAATATGAACGCACTGTAACAGCAACCTGAAAGCAGTACTAAAAAGGTTTAGTAAATTATAAGGAACATGTATTACATTCCAGTCATTAGCTGACGACTACACATTTTATTTTTAAAGCCTTCCTATCCCTAAATTAAAGTGTGTGGGTCTTTTTGAACTTCTGCCTTCCTTCCACCACTACCTTCAGCCAAGTCTGCCATCAGACTTATCCGCAAAGTCTCAAACCATCAAGTTTGAGCTATCATCATTGTGGAACGTGTGGCAAGATGAAGTGTGATGGAAAACCAAGAGGGAATTATGCAAGAAAATTAAGACTCCTCAAGAAGAAAATTAATTTCTTTCTTACTTGGGACTACTCCAATAAATTCAATTTCATGATCTTTTACTGAAGATCTAAACAAATTGCAAGAGCAAAGGCTTTGGAAAAATGTACATCTTTGAGTTCTTATACGTGCCTTATATGACGAAAAACAATTTAAGATACAGTATACTGACGGGGAAATGGCCTTCTCTTTTATAGCCTTTTTTTTTTCTTTGTTCATGGATTATATTACTAGCCTCTTTGCTTATTGATCTTTTATATCATGTATCATATACATGTGTATTATATTTATCGCACATTTACACTTTGATCCTTAGATATACCCTTTGATTTCTCCCTCCTACCATTTTAAATTCAAAGTTTTCAAATACAGGAGTGTAGTGCTTACAGGATAAATTCCATAGGGATGGTACTATATACAGACTATAGATTGTATTTAAAAAGCCCAGCAAAATCTAGCCAAACAATGAATAATTTTCTCCATGATGAGAATTCATATTTGGATGTATATCTCTGTACAAATATGTAATTCCCTAATCTCTACAGGCAATGTATTTCACCAGCTCTCCTCAGACATGGAGACAGGCTGAAGTTTGCATACTCTTTGATCTTCACAGTGGAAAAAGTTTCCATTTTCTCTTTTGCTGGGAAGGGAGGAACCCTCACTGCCTAAGGACAACTTGGGTTCAGTTCACCGTTGGGTTACACTTGTCCCTGCAGTACCTTCTACCCTGGCAGTCCGAGTAAGGATCAGATCAACAGGACACCCTGAAGCAGCGATGAGACCAGCAACACCAGGCGTAGACTGATCTTTGGAATACTGTGAAAGCACATCATGCCCTGGATTTATTTTCTTGGATTGGGGCTAACCTTAAACCTCTGTTTGAAATACGAGACCCAAGTGTGCACCATGCCAGAAGCAAAAATGTGGTTTGTAATGATACAGGGAGACTATATCAGCAGCTGAGCCAAACTCATCTGCGCTCTGTACCGTATTTCAGACTACTGAACTTCAGTTCTTATGGCAATAGTAGATCTCCAGTCCTTGTGGCTGGAAAAACAGCCTTCCATTGTGACGCCAGTTGCAGCATCTTCCAGAGCCTGCTGGCAGCATGCAACATTGACCTTGAGATAGGCACTCCCAAGTCAACCTCAAAAAACTGCCATTTAACTAGTAAAAGCATTGCGTAGCTTTGCTATTTAGAGGTACTTGGTTTTGTTCTCACCCAGCACAGCTCTTGGCTGGAGTTTCTGGGAAATACTGTGATTGGTAAAAAGAGGAAAGTTTGGGGCTCTTTGCTTTGAGAATACTTATTTTTTATTTGGTGTTCTAGTTAGTGAGTGCATAAATGAAATAAAAAATTATGTTTGAATACTGCCTGCTTCTCTACAAAGCCTGTCTGATAATGAACTGCCTTTTACTCTGGTTTTGGAATTTACTAAAGCTAATTATGAAACAGCTGTTTGTAGGTGCCTCTGGTATAATACTGATTTGATTGATAATTTACACACAAACATTAATGATTGCTACTGAGATATTCAAAAGGCTGTGACTGCTCCTACAAGTCTTACCTTTACAGATGTTTTTGACAAACACTAAATTGTAAGGGATTATACATTTACTTCCAAAGTGAGAATGTAAAAAATGACACTCAACCTGCGCAGTCACATATAGCCCAGCAAGTCTGCAAGGACAGACTTCTGCTCTTGAAATGTGAATGTATTTACAGAAGTCTCACTTCAAATACTACCTGGCATTCACATGTTCCCACTCACAGAAATCTCCTTTGATTTGGTCAAAGGGTACCACAACAGAGCTTGAAACTTGTTAAGGCCCATGTTTGTCATGACAGAAAGGTCCCGACTGACTTCCGCAAGAACGGTTGGCAATGGAAATAAAGCAGCTTATTGGTATTCTTCTAAAGGCAAAACCTCTTTGAAAATTGATGGCACAAAGACGAAAACCCATAGAATAAGGTTAGTAAGAGAACAACTGTAGTGTAGCATACTGAAAACATTTGAACAGAACTAATAAGGCTGGATTTGGCTTCAGAAAAACATTTATATTGTTATTTAGGCTGCATAAATTGCCAGGAAGCTGTTTTGAATTCTAGGAAAATCCGCATCACCCACAAATGTCCAATAGCCAAGTTGACTTAAGGGGGGAAAAAGGCATAAAGATGTAAGGTTCTATTTTTTAACTGAACTACAGTAAATATTTTTGTGTGTATATACTTGGAAAAGAATACCCCACGCTTCTATTCTGTGTGCTGCCTACCGACATGCTCATTAGAAAAAAACACGATTACAAATCAACTTCTCTGAAAAAGCTCAAATGCAACATTAATCTCTGATACATAATAACGGTGATAATGTGGGGCTCACTCATTCTGCCTGGGTACAAATTAAGCATCAATCACTGTGTCAGTTTAATTCTCTGTGCTGCAAGGGTGAGTCACCTAACACTGAAACCCTGCAACCTCTCTTGGGGTCATCTGGTGGAACAGCAACTCTAACGCTCAGAACACCTACAAGAAGGGCACGTTCAGACAGTATACGTCAGGAACCAACCACACACATCTCACCTGTACCCAAAGCCACCCCTGCTTTCCACATCCAGAGCCTCTAGAGCCCTCTCTGTGCTCGCCTCTGAGCTGCCTGCTCCTGAAACTCTGTGTCAAGAGCTACACAGAAAGATTGTTGGTCTTCAGGAAGAATCTGTTGCAGGTTTTATTATTCAACCAAAAGTAGAACTTACAATAGTATGTTCAAAATTGTCTTACTGTGAACAAACACTCTCCTGTCATTGCTTTGCAATGGGCAAAACAAACTCCTAGAAGTAGGCAGCAATTGCTCCTCACCTTTAATGGAAAAGTTACTGTTCTGTTTCATACTCTTTTTCTATGAATACAGCAATACAATTGCTCATCTTCTAGGGACGGAAATGATATTTTTCTCTAATACTCTTAATTTTATCTTCTTTGTGGAAGACAACTGTGATAGAACTTTGAGTTTGACATGTATTTGAATAAAATATGAAAGACTAGATTGGAATAGTAGCACAGTTTTACCAGACTTGAATTATTTCAAAGGTATTTTACTGAAATCATAGCTGCACAATTTTAATTGCTTGAGACAGAGACTTACTTTCCTTACTTCTGGAAAAAATATTGCCATATTAATAGGCTGTGAATTGTGTGCTGACATTTTGTAAAAAGAGAAAGATTAATCCGGGTAAAAAAATCCCAGTAACACACAATTTATGAGGGAAGCCAGCTGACAGAAGCTACCATTGTGTAAGTTCTAATAATAGTTACAAAATATGATTTAGGTTGGTATCTGAATCATGGGAGCCCAGTTTTTTAGTCTTTGCAGCATCTCAGTCTGAACCCATAATGTACCGTGAAAAATCACTACCATAATACATTACTTTCTGGCTTTCCTAATAGCTTGCTGCATAAATAGCAGAACACCATTTTGCAGACTTTATACTCACGAAACTTCTCAGCAAACTCGACTAGCAATATATAAACTGAACTTTGAAAGCAGAGTTCACAAAGTTATTACTAATCTCTGAGACTGAATTGCATATACATTATCAAACGTATAACCTTCACCCAAAAACTATTTTCCTGATTCAAATGTCATGGCACTCATATGAAGTCAAAGCAAAAGGAAAATGCTGAGAAAAACTTAAATCGGGAGGTACTTAACAGCTATTTTTCAGTAATGGAAAATTAAGACAACATAAAACATGCAAATAAGCCTGAGGTCAAAAAGGTGTTCTCTGGCTTGATACACAACACAGTACTCAGCATAAATAAGTGGCATGGTCTTCTCTGTTTCATCCCTGCATGATATTACTTTCAGCCTGAAGTCCACAGTGATACCACCTTACACATGTCACCCAAGTTAACCAGGGTTGTGCCCAGCCACTAACAGAACAGAAAAATTCTCAGCACATGAACCTAAATGAAAGTCATGCTAGAAACTGAGCAAGTGATGCTCTTTCTAAGCCAAGTGTGGGCAAACGCCTCCGCATGTGGGGCTCACAGGACCAGTGGATGCACTATTCAGTTCTTGTAGGATAGTGTTGAAGTGTTGATACATGCTACATGCTAAGAAACCTGCATTTCAGTCAAGACAGAAGAGCAGATTAAGTCAGTGGAGTATTTGGAAATTTCTGGAATGGCAGTTACAGTACTAATTGAACAGGTCATTATTAGACTTACATCAATCAGAAAGTAAGTAGACTAGCAGTGGACATAATTAGAGCTTTACAAGAAGACTGCACTGTTAATCCCGTTGAAAGTATAGCAGGCATATTTCTAAGGCTATATATTATCTAGGTTTTCATTTTTATCTGGCTTGGAAATTAGAGCCTTTAGTTAAAAAGTTTTCTTTCCAGCCTGGGGCAGGGGGTGCATTCTCTCTAAGGCATCCAAGATGGCTAAATATTATATAGGTGACTGTTAGAAAAAAAAACAACAACTGTTAAAATGTATATAAAAGTCAGAAATAATACACAAATTCACTATAAAACTATTTTCTTAAAAAAGCTAACTATACCTAGAAAAATCTCTATAAGAAAGGATTTACTGTTTAAAATGACTGCATAACAATGCATAAGTAATCCTATTTTCTTTTTTAAAGACATCCAAAACTTCATCATCCTTAGTTTGTGCAGTCTTATAGAGCAATTAATAATCTTACAAGAATAATTAATAATTTGTAATTAACATTAAGAAGTAAAAGACTGGTATAAAGAATAAATTTTAGTTTGGGAAAGAAAAGTGAAGGTATTAATAAGGCAAGGGGGTTGCTTGGTTTTGACGTCAGGTTGAAAGAAGCATTAATTTGTCAGTGAAACACCTTATATCGTGACAAACCTGTCGCAGCGCAACAGAATGACAGATAATAACTGTTACCTTAATATAAAACCCATTCAGAGTATTTTCTGGCACCATCCATCACTCTAGGCAAGCTTTGAAGATGTACAGTAAAAATACAATCAAAGCAGTCTAAATTTTGGTAAAAGATTCAGTCATATTTTTCAATATGAAAAATGAAGATGAAGTTGTTGAGGCCTCAATAGCCCTGTGCAGAACCACACATTGGGTTTGGCTACAGAACATCTCCAGAACAACTCTGATGTTTTGCCCCTACTTAGGCAAATCTACCAATTAAATCCAGCAATGTTTGTCATAAAATCACTCAGCTACAGGTATCAGGACATTTCAGATCAGAACTACTGCTGTGGGTCAAAGCTCTGGGCCATTACACTTAGTAGTCTGTCTCTGGTAAGCATTTTGCTAAGGCAAAGGAAGAACAAGAACCAAAGTGCCCATCAGAGCCTGGATGCTCCAGCTGCTGCAATGTGGCAGGGCAGCCATCCTCTCCAATTCTGCCTCTGGACCACTCTCACTGAGACTACAGTTCCTACAGTCCCTCTTTTTTCCACATATGAAAACCTTCCTACTTTTTTCAATGAGAAATCAGCAGGATAAAATTCAAGCAAACAAGTAACTAAATACCAAATACAACAGAGATCTGTAGGTGACCAAGAAAATTACTTCCACGTACTTACTGCTGACAGTGTTTTCTATGTAGCAACAATATGGTTTTTCACTTCTAGGCAGGGACACAGACTGTATGAACTCACATCTCTGTATCAGTCACCCGTAACACATCCCCAGCACACAAAGACAGGTAGTATCAAATAAGCTTGCTCTCAGAAACAGGTTTGATTTTTTAAATAAAAGAAAGAAATTCTTTATAATATCACTCAATAAGCACTTTCAAATTACCCTGCGTTGCTACGTCCAGCCAATAAAACAATGTTTTTAGGCAATCAAAGGTACCTTTTGTGTAGTACAGTACTTGAGCATGAAAGGCAGCACTTGGTCATGGAGCACCGAACCAGCTGCTCAGAGCACGAAGAAGCTGTTATATTCTGGGACAGTCTCAGCTGGTTAGCTGAGTCCCCTTGTGTTGATTTAATTAGCACTGCTGGAAAATGAAAATGACCGAAAGAGACACTGTGTGTTGTGCAAAAATTACACTGTACAAAATATGTGTGCTTACATAATTTGTTTCAACAAAGAAATAAAATGCTCTTGTTCCCAGGAGCTCTGGGCAGGCAGATGGTGGGCACTCCAGCAAGATCATGCACTTCGCCGGCAGAGATGTGATGCCCTCAACCTCTGGGGAAGAGACTGCTGCTGCACTTCTGTAATACCCTGGTTTGCTGATCCACAGAACAAAACGCAGGATTACAGCTGCACTACAATTGCTCACTCTGTATTCCCAGAAGCAGGAAGGTGTCACAACAGGGGACAAAAATGAGATGACAGAGTTCTAGGTTCACTTTGTTACCCTCCAGGCACATTGCCCCCATGGCTATGATCTACTGGACTGAAATCAATATAGTCTGGAGCTCAGAAGTATGCTTAGTTGTTTCATACAGAATTTATTACATTTTCACAGTTGTTACTTAATTAAAAGAGAAAACTAGTGGGCTAAAACCATGGGACAACAAAGAATTTGGCAAGCCACTGAGGTGTGGATTAATAGCTACACATTTCCAGCTTTATCTGTGCATGTTGAGGTCAGTATCAGTGGGCATATGGCACAAAGCCATTAAAAGTGCCTCAGATACAAATATTGTCAAGGAGGATGTGCCTGTAATTTCACCTGCCTTTCTCTGTTGATACTTTGATACACATCTCACAAAATACTAGATTCGTACTTTCCCAATGCCATTTCCTTCTTCTAGTGCTACAGACCCAATATACAAGTAAGCTTTACACCGTGTAAGAAATGCCAGCAGCTCCCTGCCCCTCCTTCACCCACCCCCCCCAGCTTGATATTAATCCAGCATGCAAAGATAATGGAGAGATTTATGTTTTAAATCAGAAAGCTAATAAAAATTTATCTTTCTATAAGACTGCAATAAAAAAAGGAGATTAAAACAATAAAGGGCCAGATTCTTGGATCCTTATGCAGCTATGGTAAAGAAAAAACTTCTACTCATCTCATGGATTCTATTCTATACACGACTGAAAGGAAACACTAACTTCAGCAGCTGGCTTTAATTATTTTACCTATACCTGTTTTAAAACACTACTGTGAGGCCTTCTAGGACATATACTGATGGACTGGGTCTCATATGCAGAACACTACTAGTGTGCAAGCTGAGTTGTTTACTCACCCTGTACTAATAAGCTCAAATAATGCTTATGCCAGAATGGGTCCGCATTCAGATTTTGGGGTATAAGATGTCAAAGCAGAGAAAACAGAGATGCACCCAGAAGGTTATATTTAGGGAATCTGCAAGCCTCTTGGTTGCTTTAGGAAGACAGACAAAGGATGATAACACAGGAAGAAAAAAATTACTTCTCTATGCATATTTCATGCAATAAATAAACTGTATCATTCCCCGTACATTAGGAAGGAATGCTTTTGTTCCAGGAGTTCCTTCAGACCAAAATGTGGTAAGCATTTGATTTCAATGTTGAGGTTGCTTTCTGAAGGCTCCTTGAACTGCCAAATGATCCCCCAAAATCATGTTAGTTTATAGGACAAAAGAACTGAAAGACTGCATCAGACTTAGTCTATTTAAAGTTCTCAAAAACTGCAAGGGTATCTGAAAAAATGATGTGGCTTGGGGATCACTGAATGTCCTACCTGTTGACCTTCCATATATTAGCAGTTCTGATAAGGAGTTTGTTATGCTTGGCCTGAAACGCATTGGACATATTAATACATGAAGAATCCTGCACAAGAATTTGTATCGACACTACTATTAATTAGCTCAGTGAGCTAGCTAGAGTAATTTAAATATTTGAGACTTCAGTTCACAAAAATGCAGCTCACTGCTTAAGGGAATGAAATGTGTAACAAGACCCTGCCTAGAACAGCTTTCTTTTTCTTCCTTTTGCTCTTTAACCTTTCCCTTTACCTTGAACTCTTGTTTCCTTCTAGTCTCTTCTTCTTCCCTTTTTCTTCCCATTACACTCTCATTTTGCCTTCCCCACATGTCCTCCCTGGTTTTGATGCTCACCGTACCTGTTGGCTTTCTAGCATGACAGGACAAGCCTGCCATAAGGTGGTGAGTGCTGGCACGAGCACCAGCCATGCCAGTCATATTGAGTCACCTCTGAAGGGCCAATGCTCTTGATGTCCCAAACAAGCAAGCATGTGGAAGTATTAGAAAGGTCTGTATATATCTGCATGAATCCAATGCATCTACATCCTTATACCTGTTTCATGCAATAGATGTCAGAGCTCAAGAAATACCTTATAAAAAAGGAAAGATCTATATGTGTCTGTATCAGTATAGTACAAGCCAACAGGCTTAAGGATATTCAGATTGTATCATCGACGTGAAAAAAAATGCTTTACCTTGCAATTCAAGAACATTATAAATGAAATATCATTTAGAGCCTCTGTTGACGATCAAATTCTTTTTGCAGAAATACCTACAGCAAGTTGCAATAGTGTTAGCATGCCAGTTTAACTCTGATACAGTACTAGCTTTTTGCATCAAAATAGTGAACTCCTGAGAGGGAATACTTCGAGCTGAGGAACTCTTATTTTAACTGAGAAGGTGAGGGAAGCAAAAATCATGTTTTCCCCAGCAAAAAAGAAAAAACTCAAAACATATCAAGAAGTATTTAAATGTGTAATGTTGGTTGAAGCTTGGAGCCAATCATTAGAAAGACTGGCTGGCTGTTTCAAGACAGCCTTCAGTTGAAGCTATGCCCTTACTCACGAGGTAAATTCACAGGTATTCCACAAAGGCTTCTGATTTTTGGTGTTTTGATTAAACAAATGGAAGAGAGACCGCTCAAACAAAACTGAGTAGAGCACTCTCTCCTGTACTGCAGTCTGCAGACATCCTTCCAATCAGCAAAAGACCAAAGACACCAGGAAAAAAGGATCTGGTTTTTGTTCTGAAGGAACAGATAAAAGATGTACTAATTCACCAGTTGTCAAGGAAGAGCTAGCAGATGCCCTAATTCAGAAAGGGAATTGTCAGTGTATGGAGTTATCAGGTTTTTTGGTTGGAGAGATTTCAACAATAAAGGCAATGCTGTACATCAAGGAAAACCAAGAGGAAAGTTAACTGAGGACACTACCAGCACTGTAGCATCTCCTAAAAATAATCAATACTGCATGCTTTTGTGAATGGCCAAAGAGAGGATGTATCTATATCCCTTGAAGTGTTTAAAAAAAGTGTAGTTCCAGCGCTTAAGGGACAGAGTTTAGTGGTGGACTCGGCAGTCCTGGGTTAACGGTTGTACTTAATGATCTGAAAGGTCTTTTCCAACCTAAGTGATTCTATGATTCCCGAATAGTGCAGTTCAGTGGCAGCAGACTGGTAGAGCAACTTGGTTGACGACCTAATGTCCAGACTTTGGGGGGTTACTTAGTACTTGTTCTAGTCTAATCTCTTGGACTCAGTGACCACTCATAGCTCGTCACTTCCTGGTTTATCTTCAACCAAAACGAACCCAGTCAGTATCCTGTGAGACTGATCTGCAGGATGAAACACAACAAAGTAGGGACCGGCAGGATATTTAGTTCCAAAGAACATTCCTGATCCAAACAGAAATGCAAATGCATATGCAGCCACACTTGCTTTCTTGCTTATTGCAAGTACACTGAGCTTTGAAGAACAATGCAATGACTTTAGATTTCATCTCTTCATCTGGCACCTGTGGAGATGTAGAACACTCACATTCCACTGAGTGTTTGAACAAAAGCAGTGACCAAAGCAGGTTTTGATTATATTATAACCTTTTTCAGTAACAGTTCAGAGTAATTTAGATTATGATCATTATATAAATTTGATAAATTTGTGCTGGAAATAAATGACTATCCGTTACTAAATTAGAATTGTTCCGGTAATAATATAAAAATAATCTCTCATTGCAAGTAGATTTCTCCTGCTACAAACTCTTTCTTTTCATGCTATACAAACTTATGCTATGCCTCTGTGTTTCCTTCTATTCTACAGGCAACACATAAAGCTTATCTGTTGCCCTAACAAGTACCTGAAGAGATACTCAATACTATTGCTACTGTCTGTCGTTGTTGTTGTTAGTAGTAGCAATAACAACAACAAGCCATGTATTAATTTGTGCCCAAAATAGAATACCGCAAGGCGAAGAAGGTTCTATTTTGGGATGGCAGCCAACTACTATACTACATATAAGAAAATCTTACTGAGAAATACTGGGTATTGTAAATGATTTATTCAGAGTTTCAGATTCAAAGTAGCCAGGCTGCCAAAGGCTACTGAAACAACAAGTGGGGTAAAAAAATGTCACAGAGTAATTTGTATGTCTGTAAATATAGAACAAAGCACAAGACAAGCTCAGTATTATTTTTTCTTTAAAAAAAATATGTTTTAAGGCAAATCAAATTTTCTGTAATTTCTGCATCACATGTGGAGAAATCAAAAGTGTCACACAGAGACGTTAGATCAATCATTTGATGGTTGCAGATTTGGAAGGATCAAAAACTGCTCCAAAGATGGGCAAAGGCATGTGGTGATATTTCAAGATTACACATATTAATGCTTGATGTTCAAGGTCAGAAAAAAACCATTAGTCTGACCTTCCACATGCTGCAGGAAGTGCTATTTCAGCCAGTGACCCCTGTATTAAGCCTATTAATTTATGCTGTTATAGTACTTTCCAGAAAGGTTTGCAGGCTTGAACATAAGAGAAGATGGAGATCCTCCCCACTTTCATTAGTAGTTTTGTTGACCTTACTCTTAAAAACACATGCCTTAATTTTATTTTAAACATCTTTGATTTCTATTTCCAGTCCTTGCCTAGAGTACCTCTCCTTCCCTGCAACAATTAAATACCTGGAGCTGCTTCATGAAAAAAAAAAAGTTTTAAATAAAACCACTTTCTTTTCCTTTGTTTCGTTTTTTCTTTTTTCTCCCTGTTATTGTTGAGCTGAACAAACCAAGGGACTGAATTTCTTTCATTTTACATCTCTTTGATGTTTTTCCCAGCAGCTGATTTCTAATTTGTCTACATCACACCTAAAGAAAAGAGCAGAGCTGCACACACACACTGACCCACCAAGAGCTGCAGAGCACCCATGACTCTGTCACCACTGAAACTACAGGGAGTTTAATGCCTCTTTATAGGGGCCAACTGAAATGAACTTAGCTCTTCTAACAAGCCACCTGTTTTTCCACACTGCCTTAGAATGCTGTATATTTAAGTGTATTTCAGTATCAGAAAGCTCTTTACGGTAATGCTCTTCCAACTGGCAGTTACAGGACTCGGAAAAAGAGAAGGTGCAAAGCAACTATTTAGGGAAGGTAAAATGTTGGAAAGTTAAAATACAAGGTTGGAAATATTTTACTAACACCATCAATCATGCTGTTCAATAGCACAGGTGACCAGTAAGAACCATGCCCTAAGGCATTATTTGAAAAGACAAAGATATTCACTGGGATTTCAAAGTCAGGCACTAAAATAGGAGGTGGATCTCTATACTATTTTTTTCTGATCTGAGCCTAGGAAACTTCAGCATGACAAGATAAAAAGGAGGGAGAAAAGGTGGAGTAAGTTAAAACAAGAACGGTTGCAAGAAGTAAGAATAAAGTCTTAAATGTTATTTCCTCTACGAAAACTAGACTTGCACATTTCTGCACAATTATATCTAAAAACTCTAGTTTCCATTTACTCACATAATTCCATAATTTTCAAGTTGCTTATGATGCAAAACAAACTCTGTATTTTACAGCGCAAAGATACTATGGTGGAATCACATTTCTCATTATTCTTGAGAAAGTATTTATTTAAATCTTTTAAAGCTAAAAAATAATAAGAAACCACAATTTGATGAGAAAATTGGTGTTTTGGGATGCGCTAATCACTGAGATCCCCCACCCCTTGGTTTCTTTTCTAGCAGATATTCGCACAAATTTAAAAATATTTTAAATCTTACTCACTTAAATTGTACACATAGTGGGAAGGTCAATAGAAAATCAGCTCCTTTTAATTTTTAATAGTTCTGCTATTATCAGCCATATGTTACATTAGAGACAGATCTGAGGCCACAGAAGAAAAATATATGACTTTATACAATATTAAGTGATAAACTGTAAGCAATCACATCATTAAGGAATATCAGAATATATATGCGCACAAGGGACAGAGTTAACTATTCATTCAACCTTAACTAGCATTTCACTGCTTCTGAAGGCTTAATTGTCTAACGTTAACATCCTTCTTACACTCTAGGGATGTCCTTTTTTGCTAGGGCAAACGTTACTGCAGCTAGGATGGTTCCCCCCACACCATTCTGTAGATTAGTTCAATAGCTGCTACACTTACAGAGGAGTATATGTGTTGCTGATGAATAGAAGAAAATAATGAGACAATTATTCTAACAAACACAAGCTACATCTTGAAATGTACAAGCTCATTTTGGCACACCACAGAAGACAGGACACCACTTTGCTTAACAAGATTACATTAAACATTCTACTTGACACGTGATTCTTCTAAATAATGTATGATTTCATCTTCATATCTGCTTTTTCTCAAGATCTATGTCCTCAAAAAAGGAAGGTATAGCAGTCAGCATCCCAAGCACCAGATCATTGATTACCCAATATCATAATTCTTAGGTTTTAATAAATTTCTCTCAGCCTACAGTAAGAAAATTTTTTATTTGCTTTTCTTAGACCATACTCTAAATTACGGCACATGCCTATAATGATGGGTATGGTCCAGCACTCCCACCTTTTCTGTAACCAAGACCTTTTCCAGAACCAAGCTTTTCTAGGAGCAATGGGTTCTCCAGTGCCTTCCCGCACCTGAAAGACTGCTGTCTTGGTCAACTGAAGTGCTGTTTTTCTGAATTGCTCCTATGGCATAACAGGTCACATAAAATTAATGATACTCCAGCTTCAGCAGATTTTTGCTATAACTATGTTTTTTATCTTGTTTGTAAGCACTGCAATTAAAAGTTTTCATCACTCAAGGCATTAAGATGCCTTCCTTCAGCATCCAGAAGTCTCACTGCTTTTAAAATTAATTGATTTTGCCTTGGCCTCCATAAACAAGTAGGATCCTTTCTGACGCATATGCTCATTTTTACGTTCCAAACCAGTTAAGACACCAAATGCTCTTTGCTGCAAATAATTTTCTGCGTTTTAAAGAAAGGCACTTTGGTTGGTTCTTTCTCCAATAAATATGACTTATCATTCCCTTAGGAAAATGGTATCAGAGAGAGAGGCTTTTTGACTTTTAAGCCTGTTTCACAACCAGGATTTTTTCTTTGTTTGTTTCCAATGCTGGTATGATTAAGAAAGGAAGCACCAAATTTAATTTCCACCTGTTTTATTTAAAAGTCTTAAGAAGGAAAGCAGTAAATACGGCTTGCTTGCTTTAATTACTTAAAGTTTTTACAGGTTTTATTTTAAAAGCAATCTAAGTTTGGATGTAAATGGTATTATTTTTCAGTAACAATCTTCCATTGATTACAATTTAATACATTCCTTAAAAAAAATATTTTGGAAGATGTTTTTCTTGACACAAAACATTCCTTTACACCATATTTTCATTACAAGATATAGAGCATCAGTGAAATGTGTAACCAGATTCTTAAGAATAGGATTTCACACACTGCAGTGCTGTAGCTGGTGACAGGTTTTGAAAACAATTGTTTAAACAGGAATTCCTGGAAAGGAGCCAGATTTGTTACAGGCACCATGTCCACCGCTGGTGAATGCATTAGAGGTAGAAGAGACATACTGAAAAATCAGTGGACGTCTCCTTACCTCACAGTAGTACGGATGACCTTTCTCTGCAAGAATGAACAACTAACAAGTGATAAAAGCCTATAAAAAGACCAATATAGCTATTTATTTGATATTACGACTACCTTAAAAATGTTAGATGCACCAGAAAGCTGAAGTATCCAGCAAAGTATTTACTCTTTTGAAAAAAAATCTTGTTCTCTTTCTGTTGTATATTAGGTGGGTCAAAAAACTACTTGCATTTATGTGCTGAAGGTCAATTAGAATGATGCTGTCCTCCCGTCCATGGAATGGAATCAGTTTAAGTATGCACCTCCTGGGCTGTCTAATAAGTTCCTGCTGAGGTGCTCTCTGAGAAGATCATTCACCAGCTTCTGCATTTGAAGCCACTATTTAAAACCAATTTGTAAAACCAGCATGTTTACGAAGTTGCATTCTGGACAAGGCAACCGCTAAATTTACTGTGTTTGGAAATTCTAATTCTACACATACCTACAGAAAATGAGCAAGATCAAGTTCACAGATAATCTGCTGCTCTGCTTAATAACATGTGATTTGCACATGACCATCTTTCAGAAAGATATCTCAATGGTGTTTTCACATCAGTAGGTTTCAGCTGCAGCATGCTACACTTTAACAAAAAGAAAATTGTTGCGTTGTTAACAGAAATACTTTGACGAGTCTCAGAAAAGTCCTGAGAATTCCTCCCAATAGGATTTTTACCATACCTACAGAAATACTATCTTTAGTTTTCTTCAAAGCAAGCACTCTACAATCTCATAGATTCAACTGTACAGAAGTAGAGGTATTAGGCTGCTAGCACTTATTCTCCTCAATTGGTTTGCTTCTCCCCGTACTCTTTTCTCCCAACGTAAACCAGCATTGTAGCTCTTACACTGAGTAATCCTGAATAAAAATACCGCATTTATAAAACAGGGGAATGACAGTTACAGAGAAAAGGTATTACATGACTAAACTGAATTATTTTTATTCTACTTGTTATCCATTTGGGTTTGTCCCCACTTCTGAATTTCTCACCTTTCACTTCTGTATTTATAGCAAAAAAAAAAAACCCAGAACTCTACGTGGCTTGTTATCTGTGAGGGTATATATTTCAGATGCCTCTCAAAATCCCTTTAGAACGTTAGTCACAAAACTGAAGGCACATATTTTTTTGATGCAAAAGAAGATACCCATGTCTAATCTTCTGAAGTTATAAACTCCAAACAGGCCACAGAGGCCTGATGGCTGATGCCTGGCTGCTCTCTGGGACCACAGGGCATCACCCGGGCTATTTGCAATTCTTGCAGAGGTCCTTGTTCCTCATCCTGTTTTCCCTGTTGTATACTACTTGCTTTCAGCCTCTTTCAGCTTTTAATTTCTTAAAGGCCTCCCTGATGTAGTTTTGAATCATCAGGGAATTAATGCTACAGATATTGGAAAAGGAAAATTAAAACTGAAAACAACTCAAACCACTGAAGCTGAAGGATTCATGACTCTCACAGCCCCGCTCATCTTCCATTCTTTGCTTACTGGGGATAAATGAAATAGTAACATAGAACAAATATGATTCATCTTTAAGCTATCTAAAAGTCAGCCATCCAGTCTGACCTAGTCATTTGCTCTCCCTCTGTAGTTAACACAGCGAGATGGGTACCATCACCCCAATATTGAAATAGAGGATGACTGTTTTGGACAGACCGTGTCTTTCCAATGCCAGTGGAGGGTCTGAGATTTATATGCCCAACTTTTACATGCTTAAACAGAGAGGAGATACCCCACGCAGCACCTCAGCAGTGCACAAGGAAACCAGTGCTCAATGCAGCTGCAGCAGCACGAAGTTGCGCCCACGTTGCAAATCCTGCTTCCCAGCAAGGCTGATCTGCTCAGGCACTACACAGTGCCGTGACAGTGACAGATTACTTCCACTGCCTGGGCTAAGCTAACTGCAGCTATGCAGGGTGAGTTACAAGGCCTGGCTTTCAGACACGCCTTTCGACAGGATAAAAGCAAAGTGGGATTAGCAACGAGAAAGAGAAAAGATTTTATCCTAGGCTAACGCAGGAAAATGTGACGCTAGCATTCAGAAATCAAAGCGTCTCATAAAACTGCCCACAATGAAATTTTTGTTCTCCCCACTACCAACAGCCTCCCCAACCCTTCAAACGCACCTCTTCCCACCCCCAGCACTTCAGCATCATTCCTAATTAAACTGCATTGTGGGACAGTCAATTTCCTTGCCAAACTATCCATCAAAAATTTTCCAAAGTGTCCATCAAGCTTCATTTTCAATTTCTTATTAGAATACCATATGGGAAGTGTTGAAAGTTTTTCTTGTGTTTTACTGAGAATATCAGGTAAGGAATCCCTTACCTGACAGGACACAACAGGGATGAAGTGACATAGAAACTGGGAACTTTTCATTCATTCTTTTCAGGCATCTACAGAAATGTTAAACCTGCTTACACCACACTACACAACAGTGTGACTAATATCTGAATTTGGTCCTAAATCTGTACGGATTACTCATCCAAGAGGTTTAATTGAAGAAACTGAAATCAAAACAGTATTGGTGTCAACAGAAGTGCTATTTTCCAGAGAGCGTTATGAACATTCAATAAGGCAGACATATGGATGCACTTTACCCTATCAAAAAGCAATGTTAAAAATCGCCTCTAGAGTAGGGACCCAAGGGTGACTTGAGAATCCATTAGAAGCTCTTTTGGAGGGGTGGAAAGAGAGGTATTAAAACAAATAAAATATGTATGAGTTCTACAAAGTCATCTTTCCAGTTCCTTAACTTCTAACCTCTTCTGAAAACCTTAAACTCTGTTATTTTTCTACAGAAGTTTCTGGCAGAAAGACTGACTTTCAAATCAAAGTGTTCTGCACTGCAACCATCAGTCGGTAACGCTTTTTTGAAATGCTTCTGTAGTGACCCACATATGACTTAACCATCATTCTTTGTCTTTTACTGCAAAACTATTTTTGTAGTGTGCTTCTGGCAGGAGTATGGTGATTTAGATGACACAGTACAAGTTAATATTATAAACTTCAGTTCATGGTCCGTTGCACCAGGAAGACCTATTAAGATAACTGTACAGATCAGCACAGAGAAAATAACTTTTAGTAAGACGACTTACTAAAACCCTTGGCTGATTTGTTATTTTCTACTTTCTGAATAGTCAAACACCCGCAACAGCCTTATCCTTCGATTTGAACCATTTATGGCCACACAGCATGACCTGTCCAATACTTTAAAAACATTACAATCCTTACTTTTTGCACGTACTTACCATGGGAAACATCTTAAACTGAATGCCTCATAAAAAAATCTTGATTTCTAAAGCACAAGCACAACACAAAATACTGATAAAAGGAACACCTCCCTCAAATTGCCCCAAAAGGAGTAACCACATGCCAAGAATTGCCAAATCAGACAGAAATATGTGAAAGGAAGCATTAATGCACAAAACACAAGCTCTTGTGGATGAAGTTAAAACATATCAAATCCACATCTGACCAATTCATGTTAACATCATTTGACCTTTCTCCTGGTGTCCCTTTTTTCTAATTGGTGGTACCAGAAGGAGACCATATCTATCTGATGCTATTGAAGAACTATGATAAACTGTTTAGAGGTCCTTTTTTGCTTTGTAACTGCATATTATGTGCTTTGAGCCCAACAAAAAGAAAAAGATTTAACATAACTCACTGTGTTGTACTTTACATACAAAAAAAAACCCAAATGAGAATCCCACAGCAAAGCAGCATTTGCTTCATGGTTTGAAAATTCCTCAGGCACAAACACTTGGTTCACAACCTCTGTGGCTATGGCTGAGCAGAAGGAGCGGAGACCTAAACAAACTGTATCTGGATATAGAAATTAGATGAGAATAAAAATCCCTTCCTTAGGTGTACTGAATATACTCCTTCTTTCACACTTTGAACATTAAAATTATGGCTGCTTGAAGTAGTTCTCCCTCCTTCTACTTCACGGAGACAATTTGGTTGCTCAACTCTGTCTTTAGATTCCCCTCTTGGGATTACGGGCTTAAAATGTGACAACTACTGTTCTTAACCTGCAAGTACTGAAATCCTTTAATGAATCTGATTCTAAACAAGTCTAATCAAACTTCATCTTGCAAGAGGAAGAGTCTACTGAGTTTTTTTGGTAACTTCTCATGTTACGTCTGTAAGTCCTTCTACTATAACCACCTGTTTATGAACGACACCCCTTCCTCCTGTCCCCAACACATTACCAACAGGCTAATTTTACTCCAGTGTTTCATTTTCACAACTAATGGCCTCCCAACACAAAGCTACAGACATTCCTCACCATCACCCTACCATTAAGAAGCAGCAAGTTCCTAGTTCTGTTACTTGTTCAAATTTCTACCAATCATTTTTTTGTGGAAGGAAGGTCCACTTCATAGGATTCCTCACTCCTCCCAGAGGAAATTCTGCTCACGCTATTTTATTTTCAACAGTTTGCGCAGAGCTGGAGAGGTCTTGTTTGAGTTCTTGCACCAAGAGCCATGGAATTCGCACAACGGGCTGTCTGCTTCCAGGATAGCCACTTTGTCCACTCGATCAAAAATATTTCAACCAAACTGCACAAATGCTGTATACGTAAGCAAGAAGACATGGCAAATATGGGTAATGCCTAAGAGTCTGTACCTTTCAAAAAGAAAAAGACAGGTACCGTGAGCTACTTCCAAACAGGTAACATGACCAGGAAACACAGCATGAAGACCTTAAGAGGAGGACTTTTTTCCCAGACACTATCACAAGAAACCAAGTCAGCATTGACTGTAGCAACTTTATAAGATTTAAGAAACTTTCTGTAAATTTTCTTGGTAGCGGTAAGTTGTGCAGAAGCAGGTAACTTTAAAGCTGAGATTTCTAATCATGATTTCTAATCACCAGATGAGTCGCCATCTAAAAGTAGGAATTTGCCACGTTTTTTCTTCTGAATTGGGTATTTTTAATGACAACGCTGAAACACAGAGAGAAGTCCGATCTAGGCATTTTTTCAACAATTTAAATAACTTTTGTAACTAAAAAGCAAAATTACCTATTTGCAAAATGTTAGAATAAAAATATTCGTTCACCTTGTGCATGAATAAGAGTGTACCTAGAGGGAGCATGTAGAATTCAAAACCAGGTGCTATTAAAATGCTATTAAGAAACCATAATTGTATATTAATCAGAGACACAAAGAGAAGGGATAGCTTAGTACCTCAGCTGTGGAATAGCTACTGAGGATAAATGTACTGAACAAATGAACTGAGCTTCCACCTTACAACACACTGAAGCCACAGCCTCTTGTACATAATTACCGAAGATCTACGCAGCTGCTCAGAAAAGCTAAACAGCTAATACTGGCTGAGCAGTTTACTCACAGTTCTGGAAGGCAGTCCTTTAGCTTTTCTCAAGAGATGGTTTCAGTTTTATCTGCGTATCTGAGTCAAAAGACTTCTGAGGTAGGTGTAAGAGCCAATTCTCTATTAGAGAGCTCTTTACTAGAGCTAATAAACTGGAGTCAATTTGGATGTTGCAAAGACCAACTCATTTCTCCTTCTTCCCCAGCATCTGCCAGGGGCCATGCCTCTCACTCTAGGGCACTGCCTGCCCTGTGCACCCTGCACAGGCACAAAACCTGTGACAGAGAGGAAGAAATTGCGGAAGAAGAGGTTTGACCCACAGGAACAGCTCTTTGCTGTCTTCCTAGAAACAAACAGGATTTGCATCTGGATCTATACTAGGAACAACCACAATCAAATGGTGAAGTAACATTCCATATGCCACCAATTGCAGTTGCTCCCAGTGCAAAACTGTGTTCCACCTATTTCAAAAATTCTCTATTGTTGGGTTTTGGTTTTGTTGTGTCATGGCTTGGGTTTTTTTCAAATTTATTGGCTTGTTTTCAGGAATCATAAGAACATTCATGCAAGATTTTTCTGTATCTGAATTTTGATGTATTTTGAAGTTCCAAGAGATATTTTATAGAGGCATACTTCCCTGAGAAAAAGGATATACTCACTTTGAAATGTCTGAACACCACTACATACACATCTGCTAGTAAGTGGGTCCACCAAAACTGAGAAACACGTTTGTGTATTTATGTACATGAACAAACTCTCATAATTCTCAACAGGAATATTTTCCATATTATACAACTACATGCTTGCCTAAGAATCTGGTAATTTCTTCTTTACTCATAGATTAATTTAGAAAACAGCAGTGTCTCTTGCCAAGAAAGAAGTTTAGGTAAAGACCAAAACAGTATTATGGGAACTAATGTTATAATAATATAGTATAGCAGCTTACATTTTCCCTGTTTTCTAAATAAAGTTTTGACCTAATTCTCTGATGTCCAATGTGAAATAATTATTACCACTTTAACAAGTCTGCTAACAAAAATGACAAATTTGGTTTGACAACTGGATATTCTCATGGCATGCTGTTGACACGTGTCCCCTCACTGGAGTCACAGGACAACATTTTTTCATTGTTCTTTAGACAGAAAAAATACTTGCACACAGCAAATGTTCAGGTCTTAACTACATATATATATGTTATTTAGAGTTAAATTTAATCAGCTTCATATTTTCTAAATTGCAATTGGAATAGAGTATGTTTAGTGTGAAAAAGAGTCATTTTTCTTCAGTGCAGAAGTGGGAGTCTTAGAAAGTACTTTTCCAGAAGGCAATAAAGCTTAACATAGTTCAAACCCACTGGACAGCCAGTGGTGTCTCTCAGTATGGCTCAGTAACTTATATGGTTTGTGTTATGAATACTAAAATGTTTGCACTAATAGGTCCCAGAGCAGTAAGAAAAATTGCCTTTTTTTCTGTACAGCTTCATAACAGTCACTAGCAAAACATGATGGTTTGTTGTAAACTATGCTTACAAGGATCTGTGCAGCCTGAAATTAGTGCCAACTAATGAAGACCTATTTTTCCGTGCTCTTATCACACAAAGCAAGATGCTTGAGCTTCAGGAAGATAAAGCCCCGCACGTGCTGTGTGCTGATGTTGTGTGGCAAAGTTGGGAAGCCTCATGCTGAAGGCAGAACAGCCCTTGCAGAGCCACCAGCGCACACAGTAGGGAGCATGCAGCTTTCCCACACACGCCATTCAGACCTACCTACTGCTGAGACCTGTGGGTCTGGTTTGGCCTTTGGTTATTTAACAGGAAACCAGTAAAGATGCTTTCTTGGGACAAAGCACATCTTATGACCAATTTAACAAGAAATAAAAAAGTTGATACATTGAGATGTTACAAATGACTACATAACTACAACGATTTCTGAGAAAAAAAGGAGATAATCATAAACTACAAATGCTTCTAGGCAGAAGCTGCCTTTTTTTTTTTTTGGTATGGAGGCTACATAGCAACTATATAGAAGCTCCACCAAGGCACTCTAAAAAATGCTATTTTTCTTCTTATGGTGTATATATTATTGCAGCTCATATTTAACAAAAATAAAAGATGGGGTTGCTTTTAGGGTCCACTTAGTCCAATGAACTGGGTGTAGCTAATCTCGACGCTTTGAAGAAAAGTACAATAAAGGCAGCATAGATATTATGAGATTACCTGATTTTATGTCTGTCTGAATTGCAAAGTTGCATCCTAACTGGTAATTGCATACTTCACATGCTGAACTATGATAGGTTGCAATTACTTTTGAAAATACATAAAAATTAGCAGAATAATGCTGCATGTTTAACCAAAAAGAAACTTGTTAATTTAAAAAAAAATACACAGCTCAGAGCTTACATTATTCAATTACTGAAGAAACTGAAAGCTCTAACTTCATCTTCAGTGCTACCCTTGGTCCTACCTGGGTTCCCTTACTATTGTTTGGTTCATTCCACCCTTAAATGAAAGTATCTAATTTAACACTTGTGTGACAATAACATGCACATTTTTATTATGATAAATATTAGCAATAAAAAATTCAATGGTAATGTCTGCTTATGAAAGTACATTTACATGGCAAACTGGCTAATAAAAAAAGAACAGTGACAGCATTTAAATCTGATGAGCTACTTCATTAATCCATTCATTCAGATTAAATAAGAGGTTGTAAATCAGCAAGAAGTAATAAGCAAGGCACTGTTTCCAGTGTCTGGCAACATTCTGGTTTTGGTCAGGCGATTCCTACTCTCGTCCTGTTCTCCTGTGTAGCATCAATCACTGTTGCTCAGCTGCTTGTTCTCAGGTGGCACACGAACTCGTTGTTTCTTCACCGAGCACAAAAATAAAAAGTTCTATGTAATTGTAAGATCTTATTGCCAAGCATATTCTAGGCTGAATTCAGTAAATTGATGCTATTCTTTGGTCAAGGTGCCTTGGAAGTGCCTGGGTTTATTTTTGGTTTTTTTTTTCAAGATACAGCATCAGCACTATTGTACAAAATACACTGTCCTTTCTCATTTACTTTGAGGGTAGACTATATCCCTGAGAGATGAATCGGATCACACACAGGTAGCAAAGCAAGCAATGCAAAGAATATAAGGAAGGAGCAGATGCTAAACTGTCTTTTGCTTCTTGAAAAAATAATTTGCACATCTGTATATTCTATTTCCATTTATTTTAATAACCTTCAGACTCTCAACTGAGATTGAAACACTTCCCTGAGCTGACAGAAGGTATGTGCTCTGTGGTTCAAGAGGTCTGGTCACATAGGAAAAGGCTGGAAGAGCTCAGCACTAAAGGAATGAAGGAACACACAGATTTCTCTCTTCTACCACTTAGAATCTACAGTACCAAGTGAGGCTGATGGTATGGACAATGCTGAGAAGAGTCAGATGCTACAAAAGAAAGAGGAATTTGCAACAGATATGCTGCGCATGAAATTACATAAGGTAAGGAATAGGAAACCCCAATCTCAAACTCCAGCTGTGCTCTGCAATGTACAGGAACCTTGCCCAGGCACGGAGGCACCTGGCCCAACCTTTGCAGTTACATAGGAGCCCCGTCTTTCAGGAGCCATGCAGAAATGAATTCTGTCCTTCAAAACATGGCTGAAGGAAAATATGACTGCTGTTCCAGTGGTACTTCTCAGCCTTTCATTTTTTAAGAAATGTGCTCAGAAACGTGTTAGGAGGCCTGCGTTCAACTCCCTCTTCTGCAGAAGGTGATTCAAACACACTCAGGTTCAGCCCAACTAACACGGTATGCCAAGCGCAAGCCCGTATGGTATTCTTGGGGGGGAGCTGCAGGCAACTTTAAATCATTCCTGGTTTCCATTTTGCATAACTATTTGCTGGATAAAAGACAGATTCCACACAAGGCTTACTTTTAGGGCATTTATATGTGATGGTAGTTCTGGGTTCCACCCTTGCTGTACCTATTCATTCAGCATTTCCTGAAACCAGAACTTGTGCTTCTCACTGTACAGCTAATTAACTATGACAACCACATTCTTCTCCTTTTTTATGTTAACATTCATTAATGTTCTTTCTTTTTAGCTAGTGGATCTTAATCGTTTAGGCCAAGGCGAGCAGCCCTTACGAAAGGAATTCAGAATAAATCCCTCATCACAGAATTGTTGATGGCCTAATTATTCTCCTACACAGAAAATGGAGACATTTACTTATGAGGTAGTTATGCAGACTTCCCTTACAGTAAATGGCGAGAAATGAGCATTTTTAAACATAAGCCATTGCCATCCTAAGGCAGCTGCTTAGTATATGCCACACAAACCATGCTCTACAAATGCCTGCAGATATCTAAAATTAGGTGAACCTAATCACACCATAATTACCATAAACTGCCTCTACAGTCAACAAAAGAAATAAGAATTTCATCAGGAAAGTCAATGAGGTCTGAATTTTCATCTGGAATTGTCCCTCTCTGTTTCCACTGCCGTAGTGGGGAGCTAATGCTCTTCCAAAACACCCGTCAGCGGGTGCAATCAAAGGAGCTGTGAGCCTCCAAGGGTAGGGAAGCCTCAAAAGTCAGTTTTCTGCCCAGGCCTGTCAAGCAGACAATAAGTGGACCTTAACTGTCTCCCTCCTTAGCCAATGTAGTTCCCAACATGTGAGCAAAGGTAAAATGGCAACTTCAAAATGCAAAAATCTGACAATTTCATTTTTTTTCTTTCCTAGAGGACAACAATACACTAGTATTATTTCCTAGTGTAATACAAAGCACATGAGGCATTTTACAATGCAACTTAAAAACAGAACACCCACTGATACCACTGCTGAGGAACTTAACATCAAGAGTAATAAAGTCTTCGAAATACTCATTCATGGCCATTGCTACATTTCATGTTGAGCTACTAAACAAAAAATTTCAGCTCATTTCTAATGAGATCCTTTGGAATTGTAAGGCTCCAGAACAGCAAGATTAATTCCTTGGAGATGAATCTGGAAGCCTGAAACTAAAATTATCCAACTGAACAGATCTCTTCTTAAGAACAGGGGACGCAAACCTGTAGGTGCTGAAAACTGCTCACAGACTGATAAGTTTTGGTTTGGACACAGCAGTGAGCCACTGACTGATGTGAGCTATCAAAACCAGAAGGAAATTGAAGGTTGTTTCTGCATGAAATTCTAGTTGGCTCTATATCTTGCTCCTACAGTAACAAGTGCTTCAGAAAAAGATGCAAGAATCCCCTATCATACATATGTGTGGTAATTATGTTTGATCAATATCCATTTCTAACAGTTGAGATTAATATAAACCCTGAGATGTGTACCTTCACAGCCTTTAAAAAATGTTGAAATTAATTATGATTCAATATTCTGAAGACCAATACATATTTTTTTACATTATTAGGTCATCAGTTCCAACATACATTTTCATAATTAATTCCCATTGTAAAAAGTAAAAAAAAAATACCTCAAGAGTTTTTCATGCTTTTTAAATATAAGAATTTCCTCCTCAAGGTCTCTGATCATCTACGTTACTTTTCTATGAAATCCCTCTTGTTTAGTTGCACTCTTTTTGAGAGGAGGTGATCAGCACTGAGTCAATTTTCTTAGACTGTTATCCATTCTTTTATTTGTTCTGATTTTGTTTGGTTTGCTGTCAGTTGTAGGTGATGCAGAGGTCTTTACTTGCCTATGAACGACGCCATTTTGGGGTGGATTTGGGGTAGATGATATAAAACCATACAAATTATATTAAATGCAGAATTATTTCAAAAGTAGACCTAGCAAAAGATGCTGCAACTCATACTTCAATTAAAAACAAAAGAGAAAGAAAACAAGAAAATATTATTTTTAGTTTGTATTCTTCTGTTGCTTTTCTAAGTAGACCTTTTCTACACATTTATCGTTACATACTCTTTTGGCCTTTGCAAAGAAGCATGATAATTGTTTTGTTATCAAATTACATATTCCAAATATATTTCTGATACTGCGATTGTGGCAAAGTATCTATTTGTTTAACAATTTGTTTTACTTCTAAAGAAACATTTTTTTTAATAAAAAAGTATTTCTGAGGTGTAAAGGAAGTGGATTGTTTCACTGTCATTTCCTTAAGGTTTTTTTTCATTAGAAAAATTATCTTACTCTTGTTACTACAGAAAAGTAAGTGAAATATTTTCTTGCTGCATTTCTTAATTAGTGAGGATATGGAATATTGCTTATCATAGTTACAGTGTTCTGTCTTGCTCAATAAATTTTTTCATCATATTCAGTACAAATTGTCTGAGCACAGCCATAAAAACTTTTAATAATGCAGTTTGGAGGACCTGAACTGCTTTATTATTGTAGCTGTGACCACAGAAATAAAGACAAATTCACAACGTGGCTTTTTAACAGAGGACTTTGGCTGTTCCTTTAGCTCAGTTCAGCTCCATTATTTTGATATTTTATATTGTCCACATGCATTTAAACTGGGGTTTATGTATGTACTCGGAAACACAACTGTGAAAAAGCAAAGCTGACATATCTGAGATTAAAGAACACTGCAAAATCTATAAAGAAGTCACTGTTCAACAAACTACTGGGTACTATATGGTGTAATTTTTGTCCCTAAGAGTAACTGGCTTTAGCCTGAGGTTTGCTGGACTGGATCTGCTTTGTCAGGGTAATTGTGTTTTGCTCTTTCTCAGTGCTTTGGCAATTTGGTCAGTAACAACCTGCACATCGTTGAGCTGGAGCTGACAACAAGGGTTATCAGGTAACATCTGTAAACAAACGGGATCTATAGACCCGCAGATACCCTTGCTGACCTTTGTTAAAGCCTGCCACCTATTCAAGCTGAAAAGCTTTCCAGCTGTGTAACAGCCTAACCAGCCCTTGCTGCTCTTGACCAAAGGCTCCTGCTGCACGGTCCAAGCAGCGTTACAACGAACAGCGGCAGCAGCACAAGTATACATCTATTTTCAAATTCAAAGAGGTCAACAGCAAAACTGTTGTGTTTATTGTTCAGATCCAACAATTTCCCATACACCACGCTGCACCCACGCCTGAACAAGAGACCGCACACCCTGACCTACCTGATCTGGGTGGGAGGGGGTCCTGCTAAACTACTGTATTTGAAATTAGATACAGTGCTCGCAACAGCAAGAATATCAAGTCTTTTAAGATTTTATATATTTAATTAACGAGGCAGAGTGATACCTCAACAAAGTTTGGCTTCCTCTTTACATCTCTACATTGGGATTAAGATTTAAATTATTTTTCTCTCAAAATAATCTTAAATCTTTCTTTTTCATTATCCTGCAGCAACTCTGCTTTAACAAATTCTTCTTTTTGTATTATCTCTCTCCCTGCCTTACTATTTCACAGGTGTCTGTGTTGCACAACTTTCCATGGGGACCAACACAGCTGTTTGAAAGCTTTAAGGTTTTTTCTACTTGATTGTATTGCTTATGTTTTTCAGAAGTGACTGCCTAATTTTGCTGTGGAACAAGAAACAAACTCTTTTAGACAGAAAATGAAAATTATGCATAACAGTTGTAAGGACTGTAAGAGTCCTAGTGAGTAACATGACCAACAAGAAAATTAAACATGGTTTTGAACAAAAGGAGCTGTAAGTGGCAATATTCCGCTCATGGATTTTTATTTCTTCATCACAAATACAAAATCTTAAAAGTGTATTTATTAATATAAAACAAATTAAAATAGAAATTCCTTTATCTGTTTGAAGGGTGGTTTCTTGGTTTTATTCAGGTTGGCCATTTGGTAAGTGACTGGTGACAAACGCAAATTATAATCGAGCAAGATCTCTGCTATTTTTCCTTCCAATAAAACACTGTTAGATTTTCCAAATTTCATTAAGGCATCCTTACATGCTTCCTGCTGCTGGCATATCTCCTATAGTAAAGATATCAAGCTACTTGTCAAACATCCATCAGCTTTCACATCTTTGGAGCCCTTTACACAGATGAGTAAGGTTAGACTCCAAGAAGCCCTAAGACCATGCAGCAGGTATGTTTTGAAGGACAAACAATATTACACAGGTGAAAGGATTTTGAAAGATCTGTTATTTGAAGGGTTTTCTTTCACAGCATGCTTCAGCAGACTACACAAAACGCTGGTGGTACTTGCCTAGGTGTGAAGGCAGAAGGCACCACATCCTGCAAGTACACTGCCAGCGCCTGTTAGCAGCATTCAGGGAGCACTCGAAGTGACACCGGGCTAACCGCATCCTCAGATAACATTGCCAGAAAGGAACATATTTCTGAGGCTCAGCCAGGCTGATTGTGAAATCCTGGCATGCTGAACGCAACAGGGACTTTAACATCAGCTGAACGCATCCGAGAATTACCTTACACTTTCTATTTTTAATTATATTTATATAAAAATATAATTCATGGTATAATATGTGATGAATGTATGTAAAGATATTATTTTAGTCTTAAATTACATTTTGGCTTAAGCATAGTAGTGCTGTTTATACATATTGAAAATTTATACATACAATACAGAATGCCTAAGAAACCGCTTTTATTTTTACCTATTTAAACAGTACCTTGAGTCATCTCAGTGAAAGCTACAGTCTACCTAATAAAAATTATTTGCACAGATGATCATTTATATAAAAGAAATTCCAAATACCAAAAGACAGTCTTTAAAGAATAGGAAAACCTGACATCTGCCTTTTCGTATAGCTTTTATAAAGCATGCCATGGAATCAGAAAATCAGTTTTGTTATAAATCTAGCACCTGAGGTCTCTCAATGTATTTCATACTGGATGCCACCTCCTAAACTATTGAGAATTAAAGGATATGTCACACGCAATTTAAAAGTAATTCTTTAATAAAGTCTAGAATTTGACCTAAAACCTTAATGCAATACTCATTTAGGCATTTGCAGAATACTTGCTTCCTGGACGGATACCTTGGCTGCTATTTACCTAAGGAAATAAATGCAATGAAAACATAAAAAAAACCCTACTATTCTAAGTCATTTTCAAAACATGCATAAAATTTAAATGATACAGAAATACAGCTAATGCATTATAGATCAATGCAAATAAACACAAATCAAGCAATAGTTTATTCAGACTTCAGTATTCGATTGACTAAGGGAAAACATCTTGCTGTGGTTCAGTGCTGAAGCCATGACTCACTTATGTTTTTTCCTACTGGAATATTTTAGCAGTCTCCATAGCTTAAGACCACAGAAGCACTGGACATGTTTACTTATAGGGCAATGCCAAACAGTAGCTACAACTGACCTATTCAAAATACACTGTCCAAAATTCACCGAGGTATAAGTATGACACTTAAGAAGTCTATCTCCCATACTAGACACCAGTTACTTGAGGGTAGCTTTTGCAGTACTGCAGGAATGCTTATTTGGAATTTACTGGATGAGAAGAACACCAAGTGCACTTAACAGTCAGACATTGCTGCCTTCTAAAATTAATAATAAATAATAATAAAAATTCAGAAATGTTTAGATTTTGCTTGTGACCACTGTCTAAGAAAAGCTCAGATTTCACTTGCATATAAACCAGAATCCCCTTGTCATTTTTTATAAATTTTACTGACAACAAGAAAGTTCAAATGGCTAAGAGCAAGGCAAGAACCAGATTCCAGAAGACAGCTTTAAATGTTAGTCAGGTATAAGAGATTGCTTATGTACTTTAAGAACTGATTGCTGCCCCTCTCATGAAAACTGTTTGTCACCAAACCACACCACAACCAGAGAAATAAGAATTTTAGCTGTATAGTTATTATTTTAAGGTGACTAAAGCCTTATTTATATAAATGTGCAGTTTTAAAAATCAGTCACGCTGGACAACTGGAAAGAAAACATAACCTGTTAGAATAGTTTCATGTTTTAGACATCTATTTGACAAGTTGTAAAGGAATAGACTTTATTTCATTATGCTGCACGCGGCACATCAAATACTGGAATATTGCCCTGCTGTTTTGTACCATGAGCTGAGATGTATTACAGTAATGACAAACAGGGAATTAATCACTCTTTTGGTGAAAATACTTTCGCATTTCAGTAAATGAACTTCCACATTTTCCCATTTATTATCACTGCACATAATTGTCAGTATTTATCAGTGCCAAGCAATTTCATTTGTTTACAGGTAACTTCTCTCAAAGCCTTTTTCCCATACAAGTGCTAGGTGGAGCTGGATAGCACTTGTCCCTCCTGCCATGCCAGGCAGCAGTCTTGTCTCTGCTAGCAAGCTTTTAATCTTGACGGTAAAGGTTATGCAAGAGAAGAATCAGACATTTTTGCTTCTGTGGCAACTAATATATCAGGCGCACTGAACACCAATGGCAAGAACATGGATAAAATTGTTCCACAGAGAGACTACTCCATAACAATTAACAGTGAAGAATTCAGTCCTGGGTCTTCTACACAGAAAATACTAAGGATTCCTCCTCACATTGCAGGATCCTTAGGGCAAAAGACTGTTAAATTAGTATGGCTCCAATCCTAGAAGTTTTTGAGACCTCTTCAGTAGGATCTTTTAAATAGGCAAATCATGTGTAAAGCTGTAGAAGAGCTTAAATGGGGGAGACAGTAGCTCTTTCTGCACTACATGTGACTTTCCCATGGGAAGCGATTCCCACCCCACTTTGGCACTGGTGAGGCTACAGCTGGAGCCCTGCAATACATGCTGGCTTGGCTCTCCAGCATGAGACTGACATCCATATATTGGAACAGGTCCAGCGAGGGACACCAAAGTGATCTGAGAGCTGGAGCACACAAGGGGTGCAATCAAGAACTGTGACAAAGCATAGCACATCTGACATTTTCCTTCTCCCTTCCCAATGGCATATAATAGATGTTGTTCATTATTAGCTACTCAGGTGCATTTCCCTGAAACACATACTATCTTGATGCTATTTTTAAAATATGACTAACAATAGATCTTTCTTTTGTTACACTACCTTCTCTTTGTGGATTATCCTTTAGAAGTACTGTTTTCCAGCACCCTATGAGATACCAAAGTATTCATTATTATCCATAACTTTCAGAGAAGGAAATTAGAGTTTAAGTGAGTGACTTGCTCAGGGGCAGTGGATAAGCTGTTAGAGAGTGAGAGAAGACAGAACACAGATCTTGTTATTTTAACCCATAGCCAATCTTCCAGTATAAAAAAAAGCCCTGTTACACTGAAACAGGACCTCATGTTAACAGTCCACTGATTTTTTTTTCTTTAATAATAATGTACTGCTGTGCTTGTAGCAAGAACCAACCAATTGATAACAAAGAACAGAGGCTACCAAACCCACACAGCAAAAAGGACATAAGCACAGAGAAAATCATATTTGTATTTAATGACTTTCCATGAAGATTACATAGGACACCAGAGCTGACCTCCCTTGGTGGCAGAGAATAACACGGGAAAGATTTTGAAAAAAATGGGTCTGATCTGTTTGATCTGCTTGGAGCATGTACTCCAAAGTTTCGGAGCACACCTAACTAGATTATCCATTACTTAGAATATAAAGATTAATTGAAAAAAACACTTCAATGTTTGTTTATGTCAGGCTTCAAACTCAACAGTCATGGGTAGACAGACTGTGAATAACACTCTAATAGTCACAGAAAAATCAAACTTTACCCAGTGCTTGGAGATGTACCCCACAACCTTTCTGCATAGATGTAAAAATATGACAAAACAAAATAAAACTGTCTTCAAAAAGTAAATCTGAGCATTCCAGCCCAAAGGATAAGGCACTGGACTGTTACATGTAGCAGAACGTGAAGAATTGATACTCGGGAAGTGGGCTACCTAGACCATAATCCATCTTCTCCAAAAGGCAATGTTGTTCTTTGCTGCTGCTGACGTCGTATCAGGCCAATTATTACATTTATCAAATTGTGCTTTTTGTACAATACCATATACATCATCACGAGATACAGAGCAAAATAGGGTTTCTGCTCTATTCTAGAATAAGAAAAAAACAGTGCTGGAAATCGTTAAAACTTGATTCTGGTGAACCTCCTAACTCATCTGAATAGGGGTAAGAGGAAGAACTGGAAGAGACAGGAAAAAAAAAAAGCTACTGCATTTGCTTCAGTGTAGTGGTATTCCTCTTATTTGAAACAATTTTCAGATCATTTCCTTTCTGTGATAACCAGTAAGAGCAGTAAGTGGTGAAGATACTTTGCCCAAGGGATCCATTAAGAAATGCTGTAACATTATACCAAGTGACAGAAGATACTCACTGTATTGTAATCCTTCATTTTCAAGACACCTTTCTTTTTTTATTCCCAGAGTTATTGATTGCTACTTTCACACTGTTGTGCTACAGAAGGATGAGACTTAAAGCCAACACCTTTGAAAACCAGCACAATAGATGTAATATTCTCTGATCTTTTCAAATTTCATTCTGATCTTCTTATAAGCCTCATTAAATACAGTAAAAGACAGGGGACTTCCATAGAAGATAAGAGGATTTAAGATACTGAAAAGAGGACTAAAAACATCAAGATTCAAACATCAAAGGTGGCGCAAACCACTCCAATCTCTACGTGATTGAGGATGTAGGCAAATGATCAAACAAGGTCAAGTCACAGTAGGGAATAAAATCATCTCTGAGCAGCCAAGGACTGCCATCAGTTGCAAGGACTCTCCCTGCCTTTCCAGTGAAGGGTGATGAAGCAAATGAATATAACCTCATGACTGAGCAGTCTAAAAATACATGCATTGTTCTACAGCTGCTCAGCATTTATTTGTTATACAACTGTAACTCACTTGCTTTCAAACATCAATCCTCATGTCTGAGTTGCCACCACCAACTTTTTCTTGTCTCACCCATCCAGACTGCAAGGTCTTCTGCAAGAACTGTCTCCCACCATGCACTTTTGAAATGCATGGGAAAATATTGTGCCTGCTTAATCTGCAGAATTCTAGCTGATGGTGAAACAAAAAACAAACAAACAAACAAAAGTAGAATACTGCTTCATATTTACTATTTTTCCTGCCTGCGTTTTTCACACATATTCTATTGTGTTTTCACTGGGTGGCAAAAAAACTTCATCTCAAAGAAGGCTTTCATGTTTGCAAATACCACTCTTGGATTCACATTTTCTGGTTAGTCCATAAAAGCAAACATCTATTTTGCACAGGACTCATGCCTATCCATCATTTGTATAGGTGCAAGTGACAGCATTCAGACAGAAAAAATAACTCTAATGCAGTTGTATCTGTAGCTCTGGTGAATTCTGTATTCGCGGCACATCTCTACTATAGTTCATTGCTTGTAAAACACTTTGAGCTACAGTACATGAAAACCACTAAATAATCCGTAACAGAATACAAACTGAACAATCTGGTACTTAAAAATTAATGTTTCTTCCAACTGAATAACTGTCATACGGAACTATCTCTGTTCCTGTGCAGCGGCTGTGTTTAGATTGTGCAAATTAAAAATAGAGACAAAAGGATAGTATGGTATATGGCAACATTTTGCTTTGGAACTATTTACCTGCATCACACATGCTCAACAGGGAAGTAATGCGTGAATTTTAAAAGTCCTTAATTTCACTATCCTCTAATAGAACTAGTTGTAATTTTTACATTAATTTTTTCTCCAACTGCTTAACATTTCTTTAGCTTATTACAAATTTTCATACTAGACTTCTCACACCTTACTATCTCAAGAAGGGCCTTGTAGGTTTGCCTACACAGTGAAATAAAACTGTAATGTTAAAAGCAAGTCTGGGATAAGACAGCCTGGGAGGCACAGAGAAGCACGTTCACTTCCACCATCCCTATAAAAAGCTCAGGCAGTTTTATGAGAATTTGTAATTACATGAATGACAATTGCTGAAACACTGACCCAACTCCCCCATTGAAATTGCAAAAAATACCAGACGTAGGAAAAAAAAATTCTACTTTTGCCACCAGAATATCAACACAGATGAGACCACCTCCTCTGCTGTTTTACTCTTCAGTATCGAAGAAACATTAAATCACAATAACCTTCTAAATCACTACACCTTGCATTTGGCAGCCATCATGTGTTGATATACAATAAAGGCTGATGGCAGAGACAGGAGCTTCTAGGTTTTGAAAGAGGGAAGCTCAAAATGTCACCATCCAGTACAAACGCGGAATAAGTGCATCATCAGCATCACCAACTCTCTCCAATTTCATTGGCAACAGCAGGAAGAACACATCCTGAGGTTAAATCAAAGAGATGCACATTGTACAATGCATTCTACAAACCAGCTCCTGTTTGAGGTGCACATCTATTCCCTTGAAATCTTTCATTCTATATGAACGTCCACAAATGTGCGAAAGGATTGCTATTCTAATCACACACACACACAAATTGGCGCCCAGGAATATTAAGAGCTATTTAATAAACATTGCCTAGCAGCCTGAAATTATCAATGGAATCACAGAGGAAAAATGCAAACAAACATATGCCACACCGTTCTTAATATCAGCAGTGATTTCAGGCTTTGTTATGAACTCAAATTGAATTAAGAGTGAGTACTGTCTTTCCCATTTCCAAATAAGAAAATATTTTTGTTTTTATATTAAGCTCCAAATGCACTGAATAGGCAGATGCAACCTGCATTATTATTCTCTACTACTGCAGTACCAACAACTGTAGCAAGTGTACAGTTTTATGCTATGTAGTGTAGGATGCCTGCATCAGAAAAAAGATTTAGCTCTGAAAAGCTGAGAACCTTGCCAAAA